>NC_041383.1:285485178-285553580 GCF_002162155.2 Triticum dicoccoides | reverse complement strand
CCCGGGCCAGTGCTCCTCTGAGTGTTGGTCCAAACTAGAGCACTATGCGGGACCATTCCTTGGCAACTTGGATTCGTCAGTTCCTGTACGCTTCGCTTATCCGGTGTGCCCTGAGAACGAGATATGTGCAGCTCCTATCGGGATTTGTCGGCACTTCGGGTGGCTTTGCTGGTCTTGTTTTACCATTGTCGAAATGTCTTGCGAACCGGGATTCCGAGACTGATCGGGTCTTCCCGGGAGAAGGTATATCCTTCGTTGACCATGAGAGCTTGTGATGGGCTGAGTTGGGACACCCCTGCAGGGTATATTATCTTTCGAAAGCCGTGCCCGCGGTTATGAGGCAGATGGGAATTTGTTAATGTCCGGTTGTAGATAACTTGACACTTGACTTCAATAAAATGCATCAACCGTGTGTGTAGCCGTGATGGTCTCTTCTCGGCGGAGTCCGAGAAGTGAACACGGTTTGTGTTATGGATGACGTAGGTAGTTTCAGGATCACTTCTTGATCACTTCTAGCTTCTCGACCGATGCGTTGCTTCTCTTCTCGCTCTCACTTGCGTATGTTAGCCACCATATATGCTTAGTGCTTGCTGCAGCTCCACCATGTTACCCCTTTTCCTACCTATGAGCTTAAATAGTCTTGATCTCGCGGGTGTGAGATTGCCGTGTCCCTGTGGCTCACAGATTCTACCAAAACAGATGCAGGTGCCGAGGATACCAGCGAAGATGGCGCAACTGAGCTGAAGTGGGAGTTTGATGAGGCCCTTGGTCGTTACTATGTATCGTTTCCAGATGATCAGTAGAGGTGCCTAGTCGGGATGATCGGGGATCTAGCATTTGGGGTTGTCTTAGTTTCTTTTGAATTTGACCGTAGCTGGTCTATGAGTGTATTTGAATGATGTATGATCTTAATTTATGTATTGTGTGAAGTGGCGATTGTAAGCCAACTCTCTTTATCCCATTCTTGTTCATTACATGGGATTGTGTGAAGATGACCCTTCTTGCGACAAAACCACCATGCGGTTATGCCTCTAAGTCGTGCTTCGACACGTGGGAGATATAGCCGCATCGTGGGTGTTACAGGTCCCCAGACTTGCATGCCTGCGGCCTGCGGCGTGGCTCAAGTGGGGGCCAAATGCAGCCCAGCTTCATTAGCTCAAGCTCAAGACCCTCGCGAGGGGCCGAGCCTCGCGGGGCAGACGACAAGAAGCTTCCTCAGGAACAACCTCCTCAGGAAGGCTCGCGAGGAGGCGGAGAGATCAAGGCAGGGCACCTCCCGAGGGGCCCGTGACGCAAGGCATGACGATCGAGGACCAGGCGGGCGCCGGCCTGCGCAGTGTCCTTGTTTCCCTTTCGGTGCAAAGGGGGCAAGCACAGGCCAAGGCATTAGGCAAAGGTTACCGTTTCGGTGCAACAAGACCAAGACCAGCAGAACGACAGGATGGAGGTCATCGTGGAGCCCAGGGCGGCGTCACCGTCAGAGCCTTTGGTAGCCGAAGACCAACTTTAGTCAGGATAAGTGTACCAGATGTTCCCCTTCAAAATGGCCAATTGTTGGCGCCCTTCCCGCTCATTATTTGGGGAGAGGCCCAGGGCCTCCGCCTATTAATAGGACTAGCCACCCACGGGGTAGAGGCATCTAGATCACAAGAGATCAACCCGAGAGAGAGAGAGAGAGAGAGAGAGAGAAAGAGAGAGAGAGAGAGAGAGAGAGAGAGAGAAGCGACTGAACTCACCCAAGTAGTTCATCGCACCAGCTCAAGAACAGCCCCTCGCGAGGCTGTTCTCCCTTTGTAATGTTCATCATCATTCCCTGAGGCAATACACCACACCACACACTAGAGTAGGGTATTACACCACAATGGTGGCCTGAACCAGTATAAATCTCGTGTCTCTTGTGTGTTCATCTTTCTTGCTTAGATCTTTGCGAGACTTAGAGACGTGAGCTGGTAGGGGAGAGATCTTTGTGCGCACCCCAGTGTTCGAACCTCAAGGGTCTGCCGGAACCCGAAATCCAACATTGTCCACTGAGCACACGCAGTAACATGAAATACGATTAGTTTCTCCTACTATATGACAAGCAGTGAGGTACCAGGCAACTTAGCTATCCATGATGGACTCTCTTGAACGCCATCATTATTTATCTCTGCGCGTTTGAGCTGTGATTTCTCGATGGGCCTGGGAGTTGAGCTAGTAGGGCAGTGGCCTGGGTCCAAAGTAGTAGAAGTAGCACAAAAACATTTTTTGAGTGTAGGCTTTTCCTTTCTCAAGCCTGCCTACTAGAATCGCTAGTGCTTGAAAGGAAAATTGAAGGAAAAACATAGGAATTCGAAAGTTTCCTATGGTACTACTATTCATGCATTTGGTTCAAAGGAATGGAGCAAAGGAAAATTGTAGGATTTGTTCCTTTAGTGTCACCTTGAAAGAAAAACCGTAGGAATTTTAATATCCACTTGTCCTCCTTTTCAAATTCCTATTCATGAAGCACAAGACTAAGAGATAGTAGCATAATAGCATTATAACCGTACATTTTCTTGTGGTTTGACTTAATGTCACCATGCTTCTATGCATCATGTGATCTTCCAATTCTTGTGAACCAAACACCCAGATTGGCAAAAATCCTGTGTTTTTAAATTCTCTGTTTTGCACATGCGTTCCTATCCTATTACTGTGTATTTCCTATCCCTGCATTGTTAGAATCCTCCAATTCAAACGAGCCCTTACAGAATTACTTCTCTTACACATAGTTGTCAAAGAAAACCTTGCGTGGTTTGTCCCGCTCCTGCTGCGTCGTCGTCCACCCCAGCTCAGCTACTCCAACGACAGAAGGGTTCAGCACAGCAGGGATCCGGCCTCCAGAACATCTTTCACCGCCTCAGATCTTCTTCCCCGCTGCCGGCAACCATGGCAACTGCATTACCATCATCAACCGAGTAGATGACCTCGAGGACTACATGGTGCCGCAAGAGAGGTCACACTCTTTCGTGTCTGCTTACGTTATGCATCACTTAATATTACATGCTACTTTATCGTCCTGTTCATCAATTAGACTCTGAGTCAGCTCCAAACTAATGGTCAAACTTGAGTTTTTAAATGGTTGTGGGGTACATATCGGGGCCGCAATCAATAGTATCTATCTACTATCTGGTTAATCTCTGGTGTCTACTATGATTTTCAAGTTGGGTGGGAAACAAATAGTGAAGAAGCCACAATCTGTATTTTTGAACTGAAGCCATTATCTGCCTGCTATCATCGGTTTTGGGTCTGTCCATAGGTTGCTACCATCACTCTGGATTTCTGCATGCACTCCTTACATAATCTCACTATGTTTTATTCCTATGCATGTCAGTTATTATACACAATGGAACTGAACATGTAGAGCAAAAGACACGAGGCTTGAGTGGCAATAAAATTTCATGCAGACGTCGCTCCATGGTAGGTGCAAAGGCATCCCCCTCCACCCATTTTGGATTGTAATCAAGAGGAATATATCTGTTCTGAGGGGGATTCAGAAGGAGAAGACCACTCCTATTTACCCCCGGAGGTCTTCGCTCTAACTTGGCATGCTGATGTTGGTTATATCATGCAAATGGTGCCTTGCATTGCTTACTTTATACATCAAATATGTCATCTGCTTAGTTTAGACATGCTTTGTGTGAATGCCATCTGTTTAGTTTATTCATCATTTATGTGAATTATGCAATGCCATCTTGTTTAGCAAGGCATCATATATGTGAATTTTGCAATGCCATCCTGCTTAGCCAGTCATCTTATATGTGAATTATATCAAGCCATCCTTTTTTTCATTACGTATTACATTTTTCAACAATGTTAGTACATTCAACTACTCTTTGTGTTCATCAGCCATTTGACATGGTGATGGGAAATTCTGGAGTGAAAACAAGGTCTTCAGAGTAGACTATGCAACTGACAAAGTGCTTATCTTGCTGGTTACGGATAGCTCCTCAGAGGAGGATTCAGAGACAGATGACCAATCATATTCCCCCACCCCCGAGGTGTATGCTCTAACTTGGCAGGGTTATGTTGCTCATATCGTGTGTATGGTGTCTTGCATTGCTATGTCATTTGATTAGTTTAGACGTGCTTTGTGTGAATGTCACCTGTTTAGTGTCTAATTACCTTATATGTGAATTATGCATTGCATCTTGTTGCAAGACATTATATATCTGAATTATTCAATGCTATCTAGTTGCAAAGGCATTATATATGTGAATTATGCAATGCCATGTTGTTTAGCAAATCATCATGTATGTGAATTATTTCATGCTATCATTTTTTTGTATTACGTGTTCCATTTGTCGACACCGTTTGTATATTCAACCAGCCTTCCTGTGCATCAGCCATTTGAAGCGGTGATGGAAGTATGTGGAGTGAAAACAAGGTATTCAGGGCAGACAATGCTACCTGCTGAAGCAGACATCTTGCTGGTTACAGAGAGCTCTTCAGAGGAGGATTCAGAGACTGATGACCAGTCATATTTCCCCCCTGAGGTCTATGCTCAAACTAGGCAGGGTTATATTACCCATGTCATGCATGTTGTCTTGCGTTACTTAGTTTTTACAGCATATATGGATTGCCATCTACTTACTTGCTTACTATATAAATCATATATTTGAATTATATCATGCCATCATGTTTACATACACATCATCTATCTGAATTATGGCATCGCAACCCATTTAATAAATACATCATATAGTTATATCATCTCATCTTGTTTAGTGTTTACAGTCATCATATTTTGAATTATGTCATTCTATCTGTGAATTATATCATGCTATCATGTTTCCATAGGCGACATGTATGTGAATTATGGCATGCCAACCTATTTAATAAACACATTATATAGTTATATCATGTCATCCTGTTTACATAGTCATCATATTTTGAACTATGTCTTCCCATATTTTTTAGTTAGCCATCATAATGTGAAATGTCCTATTTAGTTAGCCATCATATATGTGATATTGTGTCCTGCTATCCTGTTTGGTTAGACAACATAAATGTGAATTATCTCATGCCCTCTTTTATTCCCCACTATCCATTGCACCTGTCTATCATTCAATGTCTCTACATTCAATTACTTTTCTTGTTTATCAGACATTTGAATTGGAGAGGGTGATGGCAGTATCTAAGGGAGTAACAACACGGTCTTCGGAAAAGATAGTGCTACCAGTTGATGCAGATAGAACCACGGTTGTACTTGCCCAAGAACCAGCCCCACCACACATAACACAGACTCTCGCAGATTGTACCCCTACCTAGTTGGACAGTGAACCAGCTACACCCCTTCTAACCCCATCCCTAGCAGATAGTAACCGAGTTCCAGTTGACACAGCACCGTCTCCACCACAGAGCACCCAAACACGAGCAGTTAGTAAGGGAACTGCAGTGCCCAAAGCACGAGGACGACCACTCCGAATCCCAACTCAACGCTTAAAGGAGAAGAAGAATTGTTCTTAGGTCAGGTTCTGTAGCTATGGTTCATACTCCTTTGCTCTTGCATCACTGTATTTACTCATACCAACTATTTTCAAATTTGAAGGATGGAACTGAAACTCCAATGGCGGAACAGGTATGTTTTAAACCTGTTTCTTTAACTGGTTTGCTGTTGTAACTTGCTCTATGTTGAACTCAGTTTCAATTGAATAAACAGTTATGTTCTCATGTCATGCACATCACAAGTGTTGTTATTGCTCTATAGTTTCCCACACTTATATCCTGTCTATTCTGCTTTGTCTTGAACAAATATTATTTGAACTATGTCTCTACCTTGATTTGGTAACAAAAACTAGAATGATATAGACCATAAAGTGACCATGGTACATAGATATATGTTTGTTTCGTGCTTTTATCTTGTCCACTTTACTACTGAACAGATTTACCAAAATGAGTTTCATATACAACATGGTAAACCTGTGATGTGTCTGCTTGTTTCTCTTTTAGAATGTGGACAAAATATTGGAGAACAGTACCCCGTTATGCAATGGTAAAGGAAGTAATGCAGATAAGGTTCAAGATAGTGAGACATCCCTGTTGGTCTCCAAGAAAAATGATAAAAACTTTCTTGACGATAGTGAGAGAACCCAAAAGTCCTGTGTTGATGTAGTGTTTGAGTTACTGGCCACTACTGCTGGCACAAGCTCTTCAAACTCGCTGCCTGAATCAGTTCATCTTCTTGAGTCTCAACTTCAAATTGAAAGACATCGATCAAATGTGCTGCGACAGGAAGCTGAAGGACTGAGGAAGTCCCTGCAGAATTCAGATGCATACTTTCTGGTGCAATAGCAAGCACTGGAGGACTTAAGCGCCAAACAAGAGAAAGTTAATAGGCTTGATAAGCATCTTGCCAGCATTATGGGTACCCAGGATATTGTTTCTTGAGATCTTCTGAAGTGGTTTCAGTTCTGGACTTGTTTTGCTGCGGTGTTTATTTGCACTGGTCGCCAACTTTGACAACCAGTGTATATGGTATGCTGCTTTGTTCCCTATATTTGCAATGGTGGAGAATTTTGATGCCTAGTGGATGTAATATGTGTAATAGCCGTGATAGCCTAGCGTAAGTTGCTTGTTTATTTATTTCCTTGCTATCTTGTTTGTTTGTTTGTTTGTTTGTTTGTAGTCAATATAGTTCCTTTTGCGCGGTTTGCTAGTGGCCGCAATAACCTATTTTTTAAAACTAGGCCACAATAACCATGGGCTACATATTTACTGTAGTGACACTGGGCCTCCTACGGGCCATAGAAACAATGGGCTTCTATGGGCCATGGACACAATGGGCCTTCTATGGGTTGTATCATCAAGGGGCCTTCTACGGGCCGTATGATCGATTGGCCAAACATGGGCCAATAACAGACCGCATTATGCCGTAAATGGCCTAGACTTGGAATCGTCCGTTCATGGGCCGGCCATAACTGGCCGTCATTAAACCGCCGTATTTGATGATGCTATGAAAACGGCCGAACGTATTAACGGGCCACAAACGGGCCGACTGTAACCACAGGTTGAATTTGGCCCACAAGCAGAAAATTACAGTAACGGGCCGTAAGTAACCGAATGCTGGGAATGAGCCCAAGAATAAATGGGCCCTGAGAAGGCCGAAAGATAACATCGGCTAGAAACGACCCAATGGAATAATGGGCCATTAATGGGTACAAAGTGATACATTGTTCATTACGGGCTAGTTTCACCATGGGCCGTTAATGGGCCAAGAGTTACAAAGGGCCTCATATGGGCTGAAAGACATCATGGGCCATACATGGGCCCGAAGTTAAAACGGGCTGGAATCATATTGGACGGCCCAGATGACGCTACTGGGCCTAATTTGTATAGGTCATAACGGGCCCTGGGTTAGCGGGCTGTAAATGGGCTATATGCGAACAGACCATTAACAGGCTTTCCGTGGGCTGGCCTGCCACCTTTTGACCAAGTCAAACGGGCCGGCCTTTTCACAGGAATGGGCCTCTGTTGGGCCGTGCCATGTGTCGACGTATCATAGGCGCCTTCGGTCCAATGAGTGGATGGCATCTGTCCCAACGGTGAGCCGACATGTGTTTCCTCCATCCAATGATGATTTTACACGTGGAAAATCCCCATTGGTCGGGGCTATTAATGGGTTATCAGATCCAAAACTGGACCCTATAGCTTAACGGTGAGCCGTTACGATGGATGCCACGTGTTGGTCACCCTTGACGAAAGCACTTCTATGACGCGCGATTTATCATCATGGAAGTGGACACTTCCGTGATGATAATTTTGGTAATGTCATGGAACACTTCTACGACAACACATGTATGACTATCTTGATTCTGTCATAAAATTGTCATGGATATACATGCATGACAGAAAGTGTGACCTACTGTGACAAACACGTATCATCACGGAAGTGTATTTTTTGTTGTGTATATAATTTGTATTGAACTATTTGATTTCTATTGATTTTCTGTGATGAACTATGTGATAAAAAATTATTTACGTTGAGAATTTACGCCGAACCACGCCAAATATGGGCCTATTCGCGCCAATATCAGGCCATTTTTTGCCAAAAGTGGGCCAAAAAATGGTCCGACATTGGCGCGTGGGGGGGGGCGGTTGGGTGCCCAACCGCCCCCAGAGCCGATTATACCACCGGCTCGCCCCCAGCCGGCGAATTTTATGCCTCCTGGGGGGCCAATGGCTGGAGATGCTCTTACACATGTAGAATTCTTGGGTTAAACTTGACGAGCTGTCACAACCTAGCTAGTCATGCATTAGAGTGTTGCATCATGTTTATTCTTTCATCAGAAACTTGAAATGGGGATGACAGAACCCCCAGTCCCCTCTGAAACCAACTAGGGTTTACTAAAATAATTTTCAATGAACCTGAAATGCCCTTCTAAAATGTCCATCATTTTTGTCTTGGTTCATAACCTCTGCCAAAAGTGGTGCACATTTTCCTAGGCCATCTTAGGGTTTTTGAATTAATTCATAAATATTTGAACTTGGGCATTTAAAATTATATAAAATATTTACGTGCTCAAATACCTCCAAACTAAAATGTTTCATGTTGGAAATAATCCAACTATGGGCCAGGAATAGTTTGGTGAATTTTGAAGTTGCCTAGGTATTTTATTAAATTCAACAAAGTTGCAGAAGTATTAGAAAAACAGAAAACAGAAGAAAATGGAAAAAACTTACCTGGCGCCTGCCCCGGCCCACCTGCCGGCCCAGCCCAGCACCGCTCCAGCGAGCTGCTTGCCGGCCAGGCAGGCAGGCAGGTGCCCGACGGCGACCGCGGCGTGCGCCACGCACCTGCTCGCCGCCTCGCCGCTCCCCTCGCCAGGTGACGTCGAGGATCGGTCTCTCTCTCTCCCCCGAACCCCCCAGACACCCCCTCTCCTCTCCAGCTCCTCCCCCTCGCACGCCCCAGCCATGGCCGACGCCATCGCCGCCACCCCCTCGCCGTAGCCACGCCCTCCGACCACCCCACGCCGTCTCACCGTGTCCAGGAGCTCCGCCGCTGTCCACTTCATCGAGCAGCCGAGCCCCGAGCGCTCGCAACGCCCGAGACCACCGCACCGACCTCGCCCGAGCTCACCGTCGCCGGAGATCCCCTTCAACGCCGTCGTCGCTCCGGTCCATCTCCGGCCGCACCAAGAACTCCTTCGCACTCACTGTGAGCTTAGCCATCTTCCCCTCCCTTCCGTTCTTGCTCCCGAGCCGTGTAGCAACTTCCCGGAGCTCAACCGCACCCACCGCCGTGGAGCTCGTCGCCGACGTGCTCCCGGTCATCCTCCGGCCACAAGATGGTGTCCATCTTACTCACCAAGTTCCGCAGCACCTAGCTAGCTACTCCACGAGCCTCACCGAACCCTCTAGCGCCAAGTTCACCTCCGACCAAACCCCGGTGGCCGCCAAAGTCGTCGCCGGCGCCAACTCCGGCCATCCCGACCTCAACGGACTCCGCCAAGAGCTGCGGTTTGCCCTCAGCTTCCCTCCGGTGGTCTCCGCGGCCCATTTGGTGGCCGAAATGGCCAAAACCACTTCCGCCGCCGCGTCGGGCTCGCCGGCGGCTAAACGCCGGTGCAGCCGACCCGGGTTTGACCACGGGTGGGCCCTGGTTGACTCCCCTGAGTCAATGACAGGTGGGGCCCAGCCCTGTTAATTAAACAGGATTAGTTTTAATTAAGTTTTAATTAAAATAATCACCCTGACATGCGGGACCCACTGTCAGGTTTGACCTGGACCAGTTCCGTTGACCTGCTGACGTCACACTGACGTCAGGCTGACGCAGTAATTGATTTTCTAGATTTAATTTAAATCAGGAAATTCCAGAATATTATTTAAACTTCAAAAATTCATAACTTTTATTCTGTAACTCCAAATTGGACAAATTATATATGAAAAATGATCAGAAAAATCCAATCTATCCATCTGTACTATTTTCATGCATGATCAAACAAGTTAAATTGATGTTTTAAGCAGAACAAGGAAAAGCACTTTAAAAGGCCATATTTGAATTTGAAATTTGAATCCTTGATTCAAATTTGTTCAAACCCTTCTGGTTTTAGTTGCATTAGCCCAATACACTCATTTTGCCATGTCTCATGCATGCATCATGTTGTTGCATACTGTTTGGTAATGTTTGTGAATCGGTGCTCTCTGCGGCAGGTTCTGTCCCCGAAGAATACCCTGATTACCCTAGCGAAGAACCATATCAGTGCATCGAACCATCAAGCAAGCAACCAACCATTTGATCATATCGATACAATCCCATGTTCTTGCTCCTGCTCTCTTTTACTGCATTAAGACAACGCGTTTCAAACTGCTGTGTGCTACGGTAGTTGAACCCATTTCCTCTGCATGACCTGTCATTGCCACAGTAACTAGATGAAACCCACTAGCATGTGTAGGAGTTGATTGAGCCATATGTATGTGTTGTTCCTACCTTGCTATGCCTGCTATGCTTAGAGTCGTGTCAGGTCTGGTTCATCTGGGTGATGGGCTAGAGTGAAATGTTTATGTCGGTAATGAGAGTGGTGTGGTGAACACGATTTGGTAAAGGTATCGATGAGAGGCCATGTAGGAGTACATGGTGGGTTGTTTCATTGAAGCCGACCTTAAGCACTGAGATCTGTATGCGTGATTTAAGATACAGCTACTACCATGCATTGGGCCCTGAAATATGACCCCGCTCGACTTCTTATTCACCCTAGCTCTTTGTCCAGGAGTTGCAAGTAGTTTCTGGTGTTTGTAGCCTACTGGAGGCCGTGGACAGCGCTGACCGTAGGGGTGGGCTGTGATGCGGTAGGTACGTGGAACGGTGTACCGAATACCCGTTAGGTATCTCGGGAACCCTGTTCACATCGTTCGGGGCCGTATGGGAAACCCCGGCCGGACTCCCTGCGGATGGAACCTGAATAGGCGATAAACCTGGACTAGAGGCTTAAGTGTTTAGGTAGGTCGTGGTCTACACCCACGTCGACTTTCGCTTGAAGTCTGCCGAGCACATGTCGTGTGCAGACGCTAAGTGGTGGAAACATGTATGAAGAAGTACACCCCTGCAGGGTTATCATAATCTATTCGAATAGCCGCGTCCGCGGTAAAGGACTACTTGGTTGCCTATACAGTTCATAGACAAGTAAATGGAAACTGTTAAAAGCCTCAAGATAAGTGTGAGTGCCGAGGATGGCTCTTCCGTAGGAAGACGGAGGTGGATCCTCGGTAGTGTATTGAAGTGGTGAGTAGTGGACTCGTGTGCGCAAAACCATTTCAAGTTGGAGTATCGTAGGATAGCCTAGCCAAGAGTCAAAGCTGGCTTGCTGCAATAACCCCACCAACCCTTCTTGATACTAAGCATGTATGTAGGATCTGATGTAAGTCTTGCTGAGTACCTTTGTACTCATGTTGCTATAATTTACATTTTTACAGAAGACGCTGCAACCCCTTCTGATGGGTTCTATGTAGACGTTGACATCAACGAGTAGGCTAAAGACCTAGGTGGTGACCCTGAGCTTGTGAAGGACCACGTAGTATAGCTAGGCTTTCCAAGCCTCTTTTGTTTTACTAGTTGTCTGTACTCAGACAAGTTACTTCCGCTGCTGGTTTGTATGACTGTATGACTTGTATGTGGGGTCGTGAGACCCGTACCTTTGTGTATGTTATGTATGGCTCACTGAGCCTTAAATAAAGTACTTGTGTCGTAGAGTCATGTTGTGATGCTTCGTTGTATTTGCACATATCGAGCATATTGTGTGTATGATTGAAATGCTTGGTATGTGTGGGATCTGACTATCTAGTTGTTTATCTTTAGTAGCCTCTCTTACCGGGAAATGTCTCCTAGTGTTGCCGCTGAGCCATGGTAGCTTGCTACTGCTCTGGAACACTTAGGCTGGCCGGCATGTGTCCTTCTTCGTTCCTGTGTCTGTCCCTTCGGGAAATGTCACGCTTTGAGTACCGGAGTCCTGTTAGCCCGCTACAGCCCGGTTTACCGGAGTCCTGCTAGCCCAGTGCTACAGCCCGGACCCACTTGCTGATGACCGACACGTTCGAAGCTGGGTCATGGATGCCTGTCCCTGTAAGTCTGTGCCACTTTGGGTTTGCGACTAGTCATGTCAGCCCGGGCTCTTTATCATATGGATGCTAGCGACACTATCATATACGTGAGCCAAAAGGCGCAAACGGTCCCGGGAAAAGGTAAGACGACACCCGTGGGGATACCGTGCGTGAGGCCGCAAAGTGATATGAGGTGTTACCAGCTAGATCGATGTGACATCGAGTCGGGGTCCTGACAGCGTTGGCATCAGAGCCGGACTGCCTGTAGGTTCTCCAAGCCAACTGGTCGATGTTGAGTCTAGAAATTCTTTAGTTATATGTAGGGGAATTGTTTGTGGGATGGAACGTAAGGCTCTTTTTACTCCTTATACCTTATGACATTCTGATCTGAGTCAGTCCATTCTTCCACCGGGGGTTAAGGAATTAGGACCTATTCTCTCTATCAGGATCACGTGTTACTAATCAGTAGTACCTTATAAGTTTGATGGATACAAGCCTAGTTCAGTTCTACTACCACATTATGTTGTTAGAATGGATTCAGAACTTTGATATGATGATGTTGAGTGTGTATGAAATCCTTTGTCAAATGTCTCAAAATCCTTCTTGAGCATTTACAGCTGTTATGCTGCCGAAATTTTGCTAGAAATTCTAATGCCTTTGCATTATGATTGTGTTTCCAGATGGCCACTCGCGACCTCAATCAAGTGGTTCGCCTGACTCGATGCCTAGATGTACCCGGCCATACTGCTAAGTTGGTCAGGGTAATGACTGAGGCTGGATACCGCTGGTATCCTGAGTACACGGTCGAAGAGCAATTCCGAGATTTTAATCAAAGCCAGTATCTCTGCACTGTCAGGATATTTCCATCTTATCCTGGATCCACCGAGCCTCTTCACTGCTCTTATGGACTCGGGGTTACCATTGAGATGGCTGTGCAGGACGCCGCCTACTCTATGATGACCATTATGCGAGTCAGATCTGGTATATTTCGGGACTCTGATTTCCGGTATATGCCAGGATCACTTCCGGGAGCACAAGGGTATCTCCAGGCTATCTATGCTGACCCCACTCAGGAGGATTCACGGACTCGCACCACTGCTGAGATGCTCGAGGATAAGGACCGTGAAAATCGGGCCTTAAGGCTAGAGCTCTTCAACACCCGTGCTGACCACTGGGCCACTTTGACTCGGTTCGCACCGGCGGTGCAAGCTGGATATTCAGATATGCGCGATCTCTATCCTGTGAGATCTGCTCTGCCAGACGTGATGGTTTGGCGTGAGGTAGGAGGCATCACCCCACCTCGCGGTCCCCGCAGGCCACCGTTTGTTGGTCCAAGGCCTCATCCTAGCCCCTATGGTCCACAAGCTCCGCGAGACCGTCTGTTTCCAGATGATCATGTTGAGCTTCCAGGCTATGGAGGTGACTTCTACGAGGACTACTACGGATCGGTCTGAGTTAGTGGTAGTATCACTAGTTCGCTCTAGCTGTGTCGTCTATCGTCCCGCGTGACTCGTGGGATATGACCTAGTTTGTACTCCTTCCGGAGGTGTAGGAAAATAATGTATAGGAGCTTGGAATGCCTCCGATGAGATGTAATCCTCTTTTCACCGTAATAGTACTTTGTTTGGTCTTGTACTAAACCCTGTATGGTGTGTATGACGATGGAATAAAAGAAGCAGTTTCTGTATCTACCATGTCATACGGATGATCATCTTGCATTCCGAGTTATTTCTTACATTATGAATCCTATGTCGGAATTTTACCATCCTGACTAAATCATTGTCTTGTTTACCTAGGATGGTCAACACGCGCGCTAACCCTGCTTCTCAAGAGCAGGCCGAAGGCAGTGAAGCCAGGGATGTAAATCTGCCTCATCCTCCTTCACTAGCCGAGGTGATGATGGAAGCTGAGAGAAACAAGCGGGAGACAAACCGTTTGTTGGAGCGTATTGAACAGAATACAGCACATCATCAGAGGGCTAACGTGGTGTCACTCAGTGATTTTATCAAATTGCATCCACCCACGTTCCACCACTCCGTCGAGCCTCTCGACGCTGATGACTGGCTTCGCAGTATCTCTCACAAACTGCGTTCCGCGCTGGTAGCAGAGGCTGACAAGGTCACCTTTGCTGCATATCATCTTGAAGGCCCCGCCAGTCTATGGTGGGAGAATTATGGAGCTATGCGCCCAGCGGGCCATGTCACAACTTGGGCTGAGTTCAGCGAGGCTTTCCGTGAACATCACATTCCGGAGGGTCTCATGGACCGTAAACGTGAAGAATTTTGCAGTTTCACCCAAGGCCGACTTTCTGTGGATGCCTATAGCAGGGAGTTTGGTAATCTCGCCCGATATGCAACTGAGGAAGTGTCTACTGACGCCAAGAAGCAAGCAAGGTTCCGTAAGGGCCTTAGTCCTGAGCTTCGCCGCGACCTCCGTCTGCATGAGTGCACATCTTTTTCGAAACTTGTCAACAAAGCCATCAGTGCTGAAACTGGTCAGACTGACTATGACGCAACACGCAAGCATGGACGTGATATGGGTTCCTCATCCGGTGCTGGTTCTCAGAAGCGCCGCGTGTGGGTACCCAACACCGCCCTGCCACCCAGGTTCACACCGAGGCCATCTTTCCAGGCGCCTCGCCCCGTTCAACAGTCTGCGCCGGCCAAGCCCTATGGAGGTCCAACTAACAATGCTCCTCCACGTACCAGTTCCGTGACTTGTTTCAAGTGTGGGGAATCTGGCCACTATATGCGTGAATGTCCCCAGACCAACCCCAATCAATCTGCTAAAGCTGTTGGCCGTGGCAAGCCGACAGGAAAAATATTCCACGCCAAGCCGGTCACCGCTTCACGTGGCCATGTCAACTGTATCTCTGCCGAAGAAGCTCAAGAGGATCCCAACGTCGTTCTCGGTACGCTTCTTGTTAACTGCCACCCGGCATCTGTTCTTTTCGATACAGGAGCCTCTCATTCTTTTATATCCGAAAGTTATGCTCGTTTGCATAACGTTGCATTCTGTGACATGCCATCCACTATGGAAATTTCTACCCCTGGTTCTAGATGGCAGACCTCTAGGGTAAGTTATGGAAATGAGATCCAAGTCGACAGACTTGTTTTCCTTGCGTCTTTGATAGCCCTTAAATCTTCAGATATTAATATCATTCTGGGTATGGACTGGTTGTCGGCTCATCATGCCCAAATCGATTGCTTCTCTAGGACTGTTCAACTCACCCATCCTTCGGGAAAGATAGTCAATGTCTTGACCCGAATAGCCAAGCGACAATTATATTCTCTTAACGCCAGCCCTTTGCCAGACCTTGAGGACGTTCCGGTAGTCCGTGACTTCCCGGATGTCTTTCCAGAGGAATTGCCAGGTGTTCCACCTGACAGGGATGTTGAGTTTGTAATAGACCTCATTCCAGGAACCGTTCCGATTGCTAGAAGACCTTATAAGATGGCACCCCTAGAACTAGCCGAGCTTAAGAAACAACTTGATGAGTCCTTGAAAAAGGGTTTCATCCGACCTAGCTCATCTCCGTGGGCTTGCCCCGTCCTATTCGTCAAGAAGAAGGATGGTACGGACCGGATGGTTGTAGATTACCGACCTGTCAATTTGGTCACAATCAAGAACAAATATCCGCTTCCCAGGATCAACGACCTGTACGATCAGCTCGCTGGATCCTCAGTCTTCTCCAAGATGGATTTGAGGTTGGGCTACCACCAAATCAAAATCAGAAACGGGGACATTCCTAAAACGACCTTTGTTACTCGTTATGGCCAATACGAGTACACCGTCATGTCCTTCGGATTAACCAACGCTCCAGCCACGTTTTCCCGGTTAATGAACTCAACCTTCATGGAGTATTTGGATAAATTCGTCGTGGTTTACCTCGATGATATACTCATCTACTCCAAGAACGAGGAAGAACATGCCGAACATCTAAGGCTAGTGTTGCAGAAACTTCGAGAGCATCGCCTTTATGCCAAATTTTCTAAATGTGAATTCTGGTTGTCAGAAGTGACCTATCTGGGTCATGTAATATCTGGTAAAGGTATTGCTGTTAACCCTGAGCGAGTTCAAGCCGTCCTTAACTGGACTCCACCTGAATCGGTCAAGCAAGTTCGGAGTTTTCTGGGCCTAGCGAGCTATTGTCGTCGCTTTGTCGAGAACTTCTCCAAAGTTGCCAAACCTCTAACCGAACTCCTCAAGAAAGATAAGAAGTTCGAATGGACTCCACAATGTGAGCACAGCTTTCAGGAACTGAAAAGACGCCTGACTTCTGCTCCCGTGCTGGTACTGCCAGACTTCTCCAAGGACTTTGTTATCTACTGCGACGCCTCGCGACAAGGACTAGGTTGCATTCTCATGCAAGATCGACACGTAATTGCCTACGCTTCACGGCAACTGCACCCACATGAGGAGAATTATCCCACTCATGATCTAGAGCTTGCAGCCGTAGTCTATGCACTTAAGACCTGGCGACATTACCTCCTCGGTAATCGTTGCGAAATATTCACTGACCACCAAAGTCTGAAGTATATTTTCACCCAACCGGATTTGAATCTCAGGCAGAGACGTTGGGTTGAATTGATCACCGACTTCGACTTAGGAATAACCTACACCCCAGGGAAAGCCAACGTCATGGCTGATGCGCTAAGTCGTAAATCTTATTGTAACAATCTGATGTTACAACAAAGTCAACCGCTTCTCCATGAGGAATTTCGGAAGCTTAACCTTCACATTGTTCCTCAAGGATTTCTTTCCACCTTGGTGGCGAAACCTACTCTTATGGATCAAATCATTGCTGCCCAGAAGCGAGATAAGGGAATAGCTAAGATCAAGGAGAACATTGCTAGCGGAGGTGCTAGTTGTTTCTCCACAAATGATCATGGTGTTGTGTACTTTGAGAACCGTCTAGTGGTTCCCAAGAACCAGCATCTACGGCAGCTAATCCTTAAGGAGGCTCATGAATCTCCTCTCACTATTCATCCCGGTAGTACTAAGATGTATCAGGACCTACGCCAGAGGTTCTGGTGGACTAGGATGAAGAGAGAAATTGCTCAGTATATTGCAAATTGCGACGTCTGTCGTCGTGTAAAAGCAGAGCACCAACGGCCTGCTGGCACCCTTCAACCCTTAGCTATTCCTGAATGGAAATGGGATAAAATTGGTATGGATTTCATTACCGGTTTTCCCAGGACCAAGAGAGGGAATAATGCTATCTTTGTCGTTGTCGATCGTCTTTCCAAAGTAGCCCATTTCTTACCTGTTCGTGAGAGTATAACCGCTAGTCAATTGGCAGACTTATACATCTCCCGAATAGTGTCCCTCCATGGTGTTCCTTTGGAAATTAACTCGGATCGAGGAAGTCTTTTCACCTCTCGATTTTGGGAAAGTTTCCAAAATGCTACGGGAACCCGTCTTTCCTTTAGCACCGCTTTCCACCCTCAGTCGAGTGGTCAAGTGGAACGCGTCAACCAAATTCTAGAAGACATGCTTTGAGCCTCTGTTATCTCATTCGGAATGGACTGGGAGAAGTGCCTTCCATTTGCCGAATTCGCTTACAACAACAGCTATCAATCTAGCTTAGGTAAATCCCCTTTTGAAGTTCTCTATGGACGATGGTGTCGAACACCCCTTAACTGGTCAGAGACCGGGGAAAGACAATTCTTTGGCCCGGATATGATTCAGGAAGCAGAAGAACAAGTTCGTATCGTTCGTGAAAAGTTGAAAACAGCCCAATCCCGTCAAAAGAGTCAATATGACCGAAAACATAAGGCTATGACTTTCGAGGTTGACGAGAAGGCTTACCTTCGGGTCACCCCTCTGAAGGGAACCCATCATTTCGGTATCAAAGGCAAATTGGCTCCTCGTTACATTGGACCTTTTCGCATTCTTGCCAAACGAGGAGAAGTTGCCTACCAGTTGGAACTACCTCCGCACCTCTCCAGAGTTCACGATGTCTTCCACGTTTCTCAACTCAGGCGTTGCTTCTTGGATCCTATCCGTGAAGTGGACCACGAAACGCTTGATCTCCAAGATAATCTTACATATCGAGAGTACCCCGTTCGTATCCTCGATCAGGCCGAACGTACCACCCGACGTCATAATATCAAGTTTCTCAAGGTTCAATGGTCGCACCATTCTGAGGATGAAGCAACTTGGGAAAGGGAGGATCGTCTTCGACTTGAATATCCCGCCTTCTTCTTGGAGGAACCCAAATCTTGGGACGAGATTCTTTTGAGTGGGGGTGAGTTGTCACAACCTAGCTAGTCATGCATTAGAGTGTTGCATCATGTTTATTCTTTCATCAGAAACTTGAAATGGGGATGACAGAACCCCCAGTCCCCTCTGAAACCAACTAGGGTTTACTAAAATAATTTTCAATGAACCTGAAATGCCCTTCTAAAATGTCCATCATTTTTGTCTTGGTTCATAACCTCTGCCAAAAGTGGTGCACATTTTCCTAGGCCATCTTAGGGTTTTTGAATTAATTCATAAATATTTGAATTTGGGCATTTAAAATTATATAAAATATTTACGTGCTCAAATACCTCCAAACTAAAATGTTTCATGTTGGAAATAATCCAACTATGGGCCAGGAATAGTTTGGTGAATTTTGAAGTTGCCTAGGTATTTTATTAAATTCAACAAAGTTGCAGAAGTATTAGAAAAACAGAAAACAGAAGAAAATGGAAAAAACTTACCTGGCGCCTGCCCCGGCCCACCTGCCGGCCCAGCCCAGCACCGCTCCAGCGAGCTGCTTGCCGGCCAGGCAGGCAGGCAGGTGCCCGACGGCGACCGCGGCGTGCGCCACGCACCTGCTCGCCGCCTCGCCGCTCCCCTCGCCAGGTGACGTCGAGGATCGGTCTCTCTCTCTCCCCCGAACCCCCCAGACACCCCCTCTCCTCTCCAGCTCCTCCCCCTCGCACGCCCCAGCCATGGCCGACGCCATCGCCGCCACCCCCTCGCCGTAGCCACGCCCTCCGACCACCCCACGCCGTCTCACCGTGTCCAGGAGCTCCGCCGCTGTCCACTTCATCGAGCAGCCGAGCCCCGAGCGCTCGCAACGCCCGAGACCACCGCACCGACCTCGCCCGAGCTCACCGTCGCCGGAGATCCCCTTCAACGCCGTCGTCGCTCCGGTCCATCTCCGGCCGCACCAAGAACTCCGTCGCACTCACTGTGAGCTTAGCCATCTTCCCCTCCCTTCCGTTCTTGCTCCCGAGCCGTGTAGCAACTTCCCGGAGCTCAACCGCACCCACCGCCGTGGAGCTCGTCGCCGACGTGCTCCCGGTCATCCTCCAGCCACAAGATGGTGTCCATCTTACTCACCAAGTTCCGCAGCATCTAGCTAGCTACTCCACGAGCCTCACCGAACCCTCTAGCGCCAAGTTCACCTCCGACCGAACCCCGGTGGCCGCCAAAGTCGTCGCCGGCGCCAACTCCGGCTATCCCGACCTCAACGGACTCCGCCAAGAGCTGCGGTTTGTCCTCAGCTTCCCTCCGGTGGTCTCCGCGGCCCATTTGGTGGCCGAAATGGCCAAAACCACTTCCGCCGCCGCGTCGGGCTCGCCGGCGGCTTAACGCCGGTGCAGCCGACCCGGGTTTGACCACGGGTGGGCCCTGGTTGACTCCCCTGAGTCAATGACAGGTGGGGCCCAGCCCTGTTAATTAAACAGGATTAGTTTTAATTAAGTTTTAATTAAAATAATCACCCTGACATGCGGGACCCACTGTCAGGTTTGACCTGGACCAGTTCCGTTGACCTGCTGACGTCACACTGACGTCAGGCTGACGCAGTAATTGATTTTCTGGATTTAATTTAAATCAGGAAATTCCAGAATATTATTTAAACTTCAAAAATTCATAACTTTTATTCTGTAACTCCAAATTGGACAAATTATATATGAAAAATGATCAGAAAAATCCAATCTATCCATCTATACTATTTTCATGCATGATCAAACAAGTTAAATTGATGTTTTAAGCAGAACAAGGAAAAGCACTTTAAAAGGCCATATTTGAATTTGAAATTTGAATCCTTGATTCAAATTTGTTCAAACCCTTCTGGTTTTAGTTGCATTAGCCCAATACACTCATTTTGCCATGTCTCATGCATGCATCATGTTGTTGCATACTGTTTGGTAATGTTTGTGAATCGGTGCTCTCTGCGGCAGGTTCTGTCCCCGAAGAATACCCTGATTACCCTAGCGAAGAACCATATCAGTGCATCGAACCATCAGGCAAGCAACCAACCATTTGATCATATCGATACAATCCCATGTTCTCGCTCCTGCTCTCTTTTACTGCATTAAGACAACGCGTTTCAAACTGCTGTGTGCTACGGTAGTTGAACCCATTTCCTCTGCATGACCTGTCATTGCCACAGTAACTAGATGAAACCCACTAGCATGTGTAGGAGTTGATTGAGCCATATGTATGTGTTGTTCCTACCTTGCTATGCCTGCTATGCTTAGAGTCGTGTCAGGTCTGGTTCATCTGGGTGATGGGCTAGAGTGAAATGTTTATGTCGGTAATGAGAGTGGTGTGGTGAACACGATTTGGTAAAGGTATCGATGAGAGGCCATGTAGGAGTACATGGTGGGTTGTTTCATTGAAGCCGACCCTAAGCACTGAGATCTGTATGTGTGATTTAAGAATCAGCTACTACCATGCATTGGGCCCGAAACCAATGGACCCTCTCGGCTTCTTATTCACCCTAGTTGTCCGTCCAGGAGTTGCAAGTAGTTTCTGGTGTTTGTAGCCTACTGGAGGCCGTGGACAGCGCTGACCGTAGGGGTGGGCTGTGATGCGGTAGGTACGTGGCACGGTGTACCGAATACCCGTTAGGTATCTCGGGAACCCTGTTCACATCGTTCGGGGCCGTATGGGAAACCTCGGCCGGACTCCCTGCGGATGGAACCTGGATAGGCGATAAACCTGGACTGGAGGCTTAGGTGGTTAGGTAGGTCATGGCCGACACCCACGTTGGGCTTCCGCTTGAAGGTTGCCGAGTACATGTCGTGTAAACGACGGTAAGTGGTGAGAGCGTGTATGAAGAAGTACACCCCTGCAGGGTTAACATGATCTATTCGAATAGCCGCGTCCGCGGTAAAGGACTACTTGGTTGCCTATACAGTTCATAGACAAGTAAATGGAAACTGTTAAAAGCCTCAAGATAAGTGTGAGTGCCGAGGATGGCTCTTCCGTAGGAAGACGGAGGCGGATCCTCGGTAGTGTATTGAATTGGTGAGTAGTGGACTCGTGTGCGCAAAACCATTTCAAGTTGGAGTCTCGTAGGATAGTCTAGCCAAGAGTCAAAGCTGGCTTGCTGCAATAACTCCACCAACCCTTCTTGATACTAAGCATGTATGTAGGATCTGATGTAAGTCTTGCTGAGTACCTTTGTACTCATGTTGCTATAATCTACATTTTTACAGAAGACGCTGCAACCCCTTCTGATGGGTTCTATGTAGACGTTGACATCAACGAGTAGGCTAAAGACCCAGGTGGTGACCCTGAGCTTGTGAAGGACCTTGTAGTATAGCTAGGCTTCCCAAGCCTCCTTTATTTTACTAGTTGTCTGTACTCAGACAAGTTACTTCCGCTGCTGGTTTGTATGACTGTATGACTTGTATGTTGGGTCGTGAGACCCGTACCTTCGTGTATGTTATGTATGGCTCCCTGAGCCTTAAATAAAGTACTTGTGTCGTAGAGTCATGTTGTGATGCTTCGTTGTATTTGCACATATCGAGCATATTGTGTGTATGATTGAAATGCTTGGTATGTGTGGGATCTGACTATCTAGTTGTTTATCTTTAGTAGCCTCTCTTACCGGGAAATGTCTCCTAGTGTTACCGCTGAGCCACGGTAGCTTGCTACTGCTCTGGAACACTTAGGCTGGCCGGCATGTGTCCTTCTTCTTTCCTGTGTCTGTCCCTTCGGGGAAATGTCACGCATTGAGTACCGGAGTCCTGTTAGCCCGCTACAGCCTGGTTTACCGGAGTCCTGCTAGCCCAGTGCTACAGCCCGGACCCACTTGCTGATGACCGACACGTTCGAAGCTGGGTCATGGATACCTGTCCCTGCAAGTCTGTGCCACTTTGGGTTTACGACTAGTCATGTCAGCCCGGGCTCCTTATCATATGGATGCTAGCGACACTATCATATACGTGAGCCAAAAGGCGCAAACGGTCCCGGGCAAAGGTAAGGCGACACCCGTGGGGATACCGTGCGTGAGGCCGCAAAGTGATATGAGGTGTTACCGGCTAGATCGATGTGACATCGAGTCGGGGTCCTGACAGAAGAATTAATTTAACTCTGTTTAACCCCCCTGTCACTGACGTGTGGGCCCCACACGTCAGGTTTGACCTCAGCCAGCCGCAGTTGACCACTGACGTCATGCTGACGTCATGCTGGCGCAATAATAATATTTCTGGATTTAAATTAAATCAGGAAATTCCAGAATATTATTTAAACTTCAAAAATTCATAACTTTTATTCTGTAACTCCAAATTGGACAAATTATATATGAAAAATGATCAGAAAAATCCAATCTATCCATCTGTACTATTCTCATGCATGATCAAACAAGTTAAATTGATGTTTTAAACAGAACAAGGAAAAGCACCTTAAAGGGCCATGTTTGAGTTTGAAAATTTGAATCTTTGATTCAAATTTGCTCAAACCCCTCTGGTTTTAGTTGCATTAGCCCAACACACTCATATTGCCATGTTTCATGCATGCATCATATTGTTGCACATTGTTTGGTGATGGTTGTGTATCGGTGTCCTTGCGACAGGTTCTGCCTCCGAGGAGTACCGTGATTACCCTAACGAAGAACCGTATCAGTGCATCGAACCCTCAGGCAAGCAACCAACCATTTGATCATATCGATACAATCCCATGTTCTCGCTCCTGCTCTCTTTTACTGCATTAAGACAACGCGTTTCAAACTGCTGTGTGCTACGGTAGTTGAACCCATTTCCTCTGCATGACCTGTCATTGCCACAGTAACTAGATGAAACCCACTAGCATGTGTAGGAGTTGTTTGAGCCATATGTATGTGTTGTTCCTGCCTTGCTATGCCTGCTATGCTTAGAGTCGTGTCAGGTCTGGTTCATCTGGGTGATGGGCTAGAGTGAAATGTTTATGTCGGTAATGAGAGTGGTGTGGTGAACACGATTTGGTAAAGGTATCGATGAGAGGCCATGTAGGAGTACATGGTGGGTTGTTTCATTGAAGCCGACCTTAAGCACTGAGATCTGTATGCGTGATTTAAGATACAGCTACTACCATGCATTGGGCCCTGAAATATGACCCCGCTCGACTTCTTATTCACCCTAGCTCTCTGTCCAGGAGTTGCAAGTAGTTTCTGGTGTTTGTAGCCTACTGGAGGCCGTGGACAGCACTGACCGTAGGGGTGGGCTGTGATGCGGTAGGTACGTGGCCGGGTGTACCGAATACCCGTTAGGTATCTCGAGAACCCTGTTCACATCGTTCGGGGCCGTATGGGAAACCTCGGCCGGACTCCCTGCGGATGGAACCTGAATAGGCGATAAACCTGGACTAGAGGCTTAAGTGTTTAGGTAGGTCGTGGTCTACACCCACGTCGGCTTTCGCTTGAAGTTTGCCGAGCACATGTCGTGTGCAGACGCTAAGTGGTGGAAACATGTATGAAGAAGTACACCCCTGCAGGGTTATCATAATCTATTCGAATAGCCGCGTCCGCGGTAAAGGACTACTTGGTTGCCTATACAGTTCATAGACAAGTAAATGGAAACTGTTAAAAGCCTCAAGATAAGTGTGAGTGCCGAGGATGGCTCTTCCGTAGGAAGACGGAGGTGGATCCTCGGTAGTGTATTGAATTGGTGAGTAGTGGACTCGTGTGCGCAAAACTATTTCAAGTTGGAGTCTCGTAGGATAGTCTAGCCAAGAGTCAAAGCTGGCTTGCTGCAATAACTCCACCAACCCTTCTTGATACTATGCATGTATGTAGGATCTGATGTAAGTCTTGCTGAGTACCTTTGTACTCATGTTGCTATAATCTACATTTTTACAGAAGACGCTGCAACCCCTTCTGATGGGTTCTATGTAGACGTTGACATCAACGAGTAGGCTAAGGACCCAGGTGGTGACCCTGAGCTTGTGAAGGACCACGTAGTATAGCTAGGCTTTCCAAGACTCTTTTGTTTTACTAGTTGTCTGTACTCAGACAAGTTACTTCCGCTGCTGGTTTGTATGACTGTATGACTTGTATGTGGGGTCGTGAGGCCCGTACCTTTGTGTATGTTATGTATGGCTCACTGAGCCTTAAATAAAGTACTTGTGTCGTAGAGTCATGTTGTGATGCTTCGTTGTATTTGCACATATCGAGCATATTGTGTGTATGATTGAAATGCTTGGTATGTGTGGGATCTGACTATCTAGTTGTTTATCTTTAGTAGCCTCTCTTACCGGGAAATGTCTCCTAGTGTTGCCGCTGAGCCATGGTAGCTTGCTACTGCTCTGGAACACTTAGGCTGGCCGGCATGTGTCCTTCTTCGTTCCTGTGTCTGTCCCTTCGGGAAATATCACGCTTTGAGTACCGGAGTCCTGTTAGCCCGCTACAGCCCGGTTTACCGGAGTCCTGCTAGCCCAGTGCTACAGCCCGGACCCACTTGCTGATGACCGACACGTTCGAAGCTGGGTCATGGATGCCTGTCCCTGTAAGTCTGTGCCACTTTGGGTTTGCGACTAGTCATGTCAGCCCGGGCTCTTTATCATATGGATGCTAGCGACACTATCATATACGTGAGCCAAAAGGCGCAAACGGTCCCGGGAAAAGGTAAGACGACACCCGTGGGGATACCGTGCGTGAGGCCGCAAAGTGATATGAGGTGTTACCAGCTAGATCGATGTGACATCGAGTCGGGGTCCTGACACGAGCCTAGCATGTACAGACATGGCACCGGAACACACGAGACCGAAGGGTCAAACATGAGTCATATAGTAGATATGATCATCATGGAGATATTTAGCATTGATTACTACTGAGGGAGTCCTGGATTAAGGGGTCCTCGGACAGCCGGACAATATGTGTATGCCGGACTGTTGGGAAATGAAGATACAAGATAGAAGACTTTGTCCCGTGTCCGGATGGGACTCTTCTTTGCATGGAAGGCAAGCTTGGCGATTCGGATGTGAAGATTCCTTTCTCTGTAACCGACTCTGTGTAACCCTAGCCCCCTCCGGTGTCTATATAAAACGGAGGGTTTAGTCCGTAGGACGACAACAACCACAACCATAGGCTAGCTTCTAGGGTTTAGCCTCTATGATCTCATGGTAGATCAACTATTGTAATACTCATATCATCAAGATCAATCAAGAAGGAAGTAGAGTATTACCTCCATCGAGAGGAACCGAACCTGGGTAAACATCGTGTCCCCCGCCTCCTGTTACCCTTAGCCTTAGATGCACAGTTCGGGACCCCCTACCCGAGATCCGCCGGTTTTGACACCGACATTGGTGCTTTCATTAAGAGTTCAACTGTGTCGCCACCATAAGGCTTTATGGCTCCTTCAATCATCTACAACAACGCCATCCAGGGTGAAGTTTTTCTCCCCGGATAGATCTTCGTATTCGGCGGCTTCGCACTGCGGGCCAACTTGCTTGGCCATCTGGAGCAGATCGACAGCTACGCCCCTGGCCATCAGGTCAGGTTTGGAAGCTTAAACTACACCGCGGACATCCGCGGAGACTTGATCTTCGACGGATTCGATCCTATGACAGCCGCGCCCTGCCGCGACGATGAACATGACCTAAATCTGTCATCAGATGGTGTGTGGGAGATTGCACCTGTAACCGCACTGGCCCTAGATCCAGAGCAGAGCGCGCCATCCAAGGAAGGGAGGCTAAGGATGGCAATGAGTCGGGTTTGTCTCGGGTTGAACAATATCAAATCCATATCCAAATCCATGAAGACATTATGTGCCCGTCCACGAAAAAATCCATGGGCGGGAAATGATGTCCATGTCCAAACCCAATGGATATCCATTGGACATGGATATCTGTCGGGTTCTCTCAACACGTATACATAAGACGTAGCACAACATTCACATAAGCTCTCAAATTCTTGCAAAATGACATAGCACAAGTGCACAATGTCAAAATAAGCTCTTAGATTCTCACAAAATAACATGGGAGAGGTAAGCGTGGAGGCGCCGGTGGCTGCATCGAGAGCTACTAAAAGAGTAAGTAGATATGATGCTTAATTGCGAGTCATTTACCGAGGAGATAAAAGAATGAGAAGAGGTGGAGTAAGTTACGGTGGGGATTGGGGAGAGATTGCACAATTTCCTTTTCACTTTTTATAAAGAAAAATACATTGGAAGATGGGATAGTGGGGATCACCCAATTTTGCCACACATGTAATACTATCGGGTCGGGTTCGGGTATATCCATGGATATATAATTATATGCATGCCCTATCCAGAAGTAATCGGGTCGGGTTCGGGCATTGCCCATGGGCGTAAAAATGTACCAAACCCTATCCATTCGGGTCGGATATGCGCAGGTATGCATGTCCGTGGATAAAATTGCCATCCTTACGGGAGGCTCAACCCCGCCACAGAAGCCGTGGACTCAACGACGCTAGAGGCGAACACAGATCTGACCTGCAATGAGGCTTGTGTCATCGGAACCTCGGACTCGTCTCCGGCCATAGGCTCCGAACCGCGTGTATCCGCACCCATCGAATATGACCGGGCGCCGATCTTAGAGTTTAGCTCCGCGGACATCTTCCAACACTCACCCTTAGGCGACGTGTTAAACTCATTAAAGTCCCTCTCCTTGTCAGGAGATTCTTGGTCGAACTATGTCCAGCTTGAGTGGGAAGCGGATGACGAAGAACTTCGTTACCCACCCACCACCCACTTGATAGCCACTGTCGATGATTTGACCGACATGCTTGATTTCGACTCCGAAGACATCGATGGTATGGACGACGATGCCGGAGAAGAACAGGAACCATCGCCCATAGGGCGTTGGACAGCCACATCTTCATACGCCATATACATGGTGGATACACCCAAGGAAGACGACGACGATGACATAAAAGACGCAGTTGAGGATAAACTTCCTGAGAAGCAGTCCAAGCACCGACGTCAGCGGCGCCGCTCTAAATCACGCTATGGTAAAAAGGCGATACCGGCACAAGAGAGAATAGCACTCCGAACGATGCCGAAGACAACGAAGACCCCGCCAAGCCAAGTTTCGAACAGGCTGAACAGGAAGATGGGCGAGCCAACCCCGACGAACAGGCCGTGAATGATGACTCGGGGGACAGCAACTACATGCCTCTCGCCGAGGACGAGGTGAGCCTCGGCGACGAAGAATTTATCATGCCTGAGGATCCCGTTGAGCAGGAGCATTTTAAGTGCCAGCTTATAGCCACTGCAAAAGGCCTGAAGAAGAAGCAGCAGCAACTTCGAGCTGATCAAGATCTGCTCACTAACAGATGGACGGAGGTCCTGGCAGCCGAGGAATACAGACTCGAACACCCAACCAAAAGTTACCCGAAGCACAAACTGCTACCTCAATTCGATGACGAGGCATTGGAGCCAGCACTACCAGCGCATAATGCGGCTGACAGACCACCACGTGGTCAAGATAAGCGGCAATTCAGCCCGAGCACCAGCTGGCACCATGTCATCGAACAAACAGAAATACAACAACTCAGGGAAACACACATGACCTGCGGTATGACTTGGAGAATAGAGCAAGCCAGACCAGATCGATCTATGGATCGTGGGGGTGCGCCCCAACGCACAACGACGGCCACCACGTCGGGTATGAGAAATACACACCTGACCGGGCCAAATACTGCAGACCGGCTCCATTTGAGCTGCGTCGCAACATAGCCCGGCACAGAGGCGCCACACACCCCCTATGCTTCACCGATGAAGTCATGGAACATGAATTCCGAGAGGGGTTCAAACACGTAAATATTGAATCATATGATGGAATAACAGATCCCGCTGTATGGATCGAGGACTTTCTCCTCCATATACATATGGCCCGCGGCGATGACCTCCATGCCATCA
This sequence comes from Triticum dicoccoides, assembly GCF_002162155.2. Taxonomy (NCBI): domain Eukaryota; kingdom Viridiplantae; phylum Streptophyta; class Magnoliopsida; order Poales; family Poaceae; genus Triticum; species Triticum dicoccoides. The sequence continues at coordinate 285,525,441 of NC_041383.1, read as the reverse complement.
AGTATCTCCCGTTAAAACTCAAAGGACCAGCTAGGCACTGGTTGAATAGTCTGCCAGAAAACTCCATTGGCAGTTGGGAGAACCAGGAAGATGCGTTCCTTGACAACTTCCAGGGCACTTATGTCTGACCTCCGGATGCCGATGACTTAAGTCATATAATCCAACAGCCCGGAGAGTCTGCCAGGAAATTCGGGACTCGGTTCTTAACTAAAAAGAACCAAATCGTCGACTGTCCGGACGTTGAAGCCCTAGCGGTCTTTAAGCACAACATCTGTGATGAGTGGCTTGCCCGACACCTCAGCCAAGAAAAGGCGAAGTCCATGGCAGCCATCACGACACTCAGGACCCGCTTTTGCGCGGGTGAGGATAGTTGTCTAGCTCGTAGCAACAAAACCTCAAGTAAGCCTGGCACTTCCAAAGCTAGAGACAGTAACGACAAGCCCCGACGCAGTAAACACAAGCGTCGAAACAATGGTGCAAACTCTGAAGACACGACCGCCAATGCCAGATTCCGTGGCTCCAAGTCCGGGCAGTGGAAAAAGCCATTTAATAGAAACAATCCGGCCCCTTCTAGCCTAGACTGCATACTCGATCGTTCGTGCCAAATCCACGACACCATCGATAAGCCAGCCAATCATACCAACAGAGAATGCTAGGTCTTTAAACCGGCCGGCAAGTTAAACACCGAAAACCGAGAAAAGGGATTGCAAAGTGACGATGACGAGGAACCCCAGCCGCCGAACACAGGGGGACAGAAGAAGTTTCCTCCCCATGTGAAAACGGTGAATATGATATATGCTACCCATATCCCCAAAAGGGAGCGGAAGAGCGCACTAAGGGACGTCTACGCGATGGAGCCAGTCGCCGCAAAATACAACCCTTGGTCCTCCTGTTCGATCACCTTCGATCAAAGGGACCATCCGACCAGTATCCGTCACGGCGGTTCAGCCACACTGGTGCTTGTCCCTATCATTGACGGATTCCACCTCACACGCGTCCTCATGGGCGGAGGTACCAGCCTGAACTTGCTTTATCAGGATACAGTGCGCAAAATGGGTATTGATCCCTCAAGGATCAAACCCACCAAAACCACCTTTAAAGGTGTCATACCAGGTGTAGAGGCCTGCTGTACGTGCTCAATCACACTGGAAGTAGTCTTCGGTCCCCGGATAATTTCCAAAGCGAAGAATTAATCTTCGACATCGTCCCCTTCCGCAGTGGTTATTACGCACTGCATGGACGAACCGCATTTTCTCCTTTCAATGTGGTACCACACTATGCTTACCTTAAGCTCAAGATGCCCAGACCTCGCGGTGTTATAACAGTCAATGGAAACACGGAGCGCTCCCTCTGTACTGAGGAGCACACCACGGCCCTTGCAGCAGAAGTACAGAATAGCCTTCTTAGGCAAAACCCCAATTCGGCAATAAAGCCCCCGGACACCGTTAAGCGAGTCCGTGCTACTCTGCAGTAGGACCATCCGGCTCGTCCAGAGCTAGCTAGCAACCCAGCCTTCATCCCAACCACAACAAAGTGGTAAAATCCGTGCCGCACGTACACAACTATGCACTTAAAATACCATGGGCATGGACGGAGGCACAGCTAGACTACGGTCCACAATGCGGCTGAACCATTCTTGGATCCGCATACCTTCAATTTTTCTCTTTCTTTCAGGTTTTTTCTCTTTGTGAGGCCTTTTCTGATAAACCTACTGATTGGACCCATAGCGGTCGGATACGCCACGAAAGCTAGGGGCTCAGACGTACACAGGAATACCCAGGTGGTATCTTCTAACGATCGTCATACCTGTTTTAAAATACCCGCACGCAGCTCATGGCATGCTAAATAGCCTGATTTTCTTAGGTCACTACTTGTACACATACGCCTTAATGTATTAAGTAAATTACAATGAAAAATAATTGGCAGTGTCAGCTCATAACATAAGTTTTTCCTTGCCTATTTATTTATTATAAATAGCATCCGTATGTTCTGGTACGCCTTAATTCGCCAGGGGCTCCATTGTACCCGATAACACAACAAGAAAGTCCGAACACTTCTACAATGCAGTTCGGCACCTCGAAGTTATAGCATTATATGCATTGGCTCCGAATCATGTCTTTTGTCAACAGTTGGGTTGCCCGGCTCCTGTTCTTGCTACCTTACGTTCCGCTATATCGGCTAAGGTAGTAAAGGGAGAACTACTGCGATTGTGTCCCGTTCTTCCGGATGAGCACCTCAGTAGAGAAAGCCGAAAACTGACTATCATGATGCGGCGAGAGCCGGTCAGCTGTTCGAGAGGTCACAAAATCTTTAGCGACGCATCATGCGATAACTAATGCATCGTGCGACGGATCGGTTTTTATCCGATCACGCATTTTACAACACCCCAAGTTTGGTCTTCCGAACACTAGGGGCTACGCCTACCTTCCTTCTGTCAAACTCCTATGGCGAAGTGAGGGTGATAAAGCCTTATAGTCCGATTGCCTGGTGCGTCGTGCTAAACACCTCCTTTAAGGACCAAAAATCTGGAGTAAAGAGTGTTTAGATATATCCTGAACACCCCCGTAATTCCTACGTGGCGGCAGAAGCCGATGACTGGCCAACTCTCAGAATTAATTTAAAAACGGCCACATAGGAGGCAATAGTCCAAATAACAAGCATTATTTTACATAACGACCTTGTTTCATATTATAGCATAGGATAACATGCATACATTCATGGGAAGATAATATCCTTGGAACACTGCTCCGCCACAAGGTGGGATCGCTCTAGGACACTGTCATAATACAACTCGGGCTTGCGGTGCTCTTTCCCTTCGCGCGGTCCTTCGGTCATCAGCTTCACAACATCCATCTTCGCCCAATGCACCTTGGCACGGGCAAAAGCCATCCGCACACCTTCGATGCAGACCGACCGCTTGATGGCGTCAAGCCGAGGGAAGGCACTAACCAGTCGCTTCACGAGTCCGAAGTAGCTGCTGGGAATCGGTTTGGCAGGCCATAGCCGGATAATAAAATCCTTGAGGGCTAGTTCGGCCTCCCTATGCAGCTCGACCAGCTGCTTCAGCTGATCGGTAAAGGGTACTGGGTATTCTGGCGCAAGATATTATGACCAAAGCTTCTCCGCAGATCTCCCCTCTTCGGCTCAGTAGAATTGTTCTGCATCAGACACGCTGCGCGGCAGATCTGCCAACACCGCTGGAGAACTCCGAATCCGGGTCAGTAAACAAAATCTTTCCTTCATGTATTTGCTCTGCATAATAAAGGCCTTACCCGCGGTGATCTTTCGACCCTCCTGGATTTCCTGGAGGGCACCATGGGCTTCAGCCCGGGCATCGCGTGTGGATTGGCGAGCCTTGGTGAGTTCAAATTCTTGATCCTTTATACTCTGCTCAAAGGTCTCGCACTTCCCTATGGCTTCTTGGAGCTCTTGCTGAACCTCAATGACCCGTGCCTCGTGGTTTTCACGAGTGGCCTGCTCCTTGGCCGCCCTTTTCTCGGCCTCAGGTACCGCCTTCTTCAGAGCCTCGACTTCGGTCGTCGCTCCTATTACCTAACACGACATTTTTAGTCAAAATAACTATTCACTTGTATTTAAATACAACCAAAGTTATCCCATACCTTGGGTATTCTCCAATTGCTTTTTCACTTGGCCGAGTTCCCTTTCGGCCAACTCCAGTCTCTGCCTTAGTCTGAAAACCTCCACAGCATGAGCGGTTCCAGCCAATAACGACACCTGATCATTCACATAGGTATTTCCTAATTAATCTCCCGCGAAATATATTTGATCCCCTGTCCGGCTGTCTTTTCGAAACACCGAAGAGTGCATCAGGGGCTACTATCTATATTATGACATTCTTTTATCTTCATTACTTACCTCAAAGCCTGTTAGAAGGCTGGTGCAGTCTTCGGTCAGCCCGCTTTTGGCGGACTGAACCTTCTCAATCACCGCACCCATAAGGGTACGGAGCTCATCAATGATGGAAGCGCTTTGTAGCGCCGCCAATAAAGTATCCGGCATCTCCGGGTGGACGGAGGTCGCCGGTGGAATAGGCGCACCGCCTCTTGTTGAAGAAGGTTGCGGGCCCGATTTCAGAGCCGTATTGGGCTACGGAGTTGTCTTTCACCGGGGGCCGAATTCAGGATGGCCCCCGCCTTCAGCATCCATGGGGGTCTGCTCCCCCGTGTGTCCGGTCGCCAGGTTTGGCCCTCCGACGCTGCCTCGACGGCCTCCCAAGTTTCGCCCTGGCCTGGGCCCCTTCGGGATGACACCTCAGTGTTGTCCATGTCTTTGGGGGAAGAGGTCGTCGGGACGGTCTCGCTATTCATCGCATCCGGGTCCAACGAATCTTCTGATGAAGAACGCCCGATGTCGGACCCGGCCGGACTGCAGAATATATGACTCGATACATTAATGCTATGCAAAAGTGAGACTGGATATATGAGGATGTCCGTGTTTTCTTTGCACTCACGATTTGGCCAGGGGCTTGACCCTGGGTTCCCACTCCGGGCTGCTATCGGTGGCTGCGGTGGATTCGTCTGGAAGGGACGCTTTCCCCTTCTTAGACGTTTCGGCCTCCAAACATGTGGAGGCCGTCCTCTTATTCCCCCCCCCCTTGCGAGCGGAGACTGGCGTTCCTCTTCTTCCCCCTCCTCTTCGTCATCTTTTTCGGCGAAGGAGTGGGCTTCGGTGTCTTCGGACACCACATCCGAAGTACCCTTGCGACGGAGCCCGCCCCTGGTCTCCTTGGCCTCCTTCTGGGCCTTCTTCTTCGGCGCCTTATATGGCGCCGGGACCAGCATCTTCCTCAGAAGTGGGCCGACTTGCTCTTCAGGCAGTGGAGCCGCAGAGTAGATCCGCTCTGCCTTCTTCGTCCAACCCTGGGAGAATCGTCGGGGAAATATTAGGTGTTTTCCCCAAGGTATACAAATAGAGGATACAACTTGAAAACATATAAAGACTCACCGAACTTGCGGGGCGGGACGCTTTGTGCCCGCGATCCTCGGTGGTGTCCGGCCATGACTTGCCGGGCTTGAGTAGTACCTTCCAGATGTCTTCGTGCATCGTGCCAAAGAACTCCAGCAAGGTTTGGTGCTTGGCCGGATCAAACTCCCATAGATGGCAAGTCTGTGGTTGGCAGGGAAGGATCCAGCGAACTAGCATCACCTGGACCACATTGACAACTTTGATATTCTTGTCCTTCATCATCTTGATACACGCTTGGAGTGTCGTTAGCCCATCGGATGAAGCCTAGTCTTGGCCCTTTTCGGGCCAGGACATGAGCCGCAGTGGGGCTCCGGATCGGAACTCAGGGGTGGCGGCCCATTTGGCGCAGCGTGGCTCGGTAATATAGAACTACTGTTGTTGCCAACCTTTGACGGACTCGTTGAATTTACCCGATGGCCATTTTACATTGGGCATCTTGCTCACCATGGCTCCTCCGCACATGGCGTGTTCGCCGCCGACCACCTTGGGCTTCACATTGAAAATTTTAGCCACAGCCTGAAGTGTGGCGGGATGCGGAGGAAGGCTTTGCACACGACGATGAATGTCGAGATGTTGAGGAAGGAATTGGGGATTGGTCATGGAAATCTATCCCATAATAGTACATAAGGCCGTGAACAAATGGGTGGAGGGGAAACCCCATCCCGCGGACGAAGTGAGGGACAACCCTCTCGTGGGGTTCTGGAGTAGGGACGATCTGTCCCGCCTCTGGGAGACGGTGTGCGATCTTCTTGGTCAGGTTTCTGGCCTCTCGGAGTTTCATGATATCCTTCCCCTGAACGGAGGAGGCCATCCACTAGCCTTGCGCTCCGGATCCGTACATGATTGGAGTGCTTTTTGGGCTTAAGAGATGGGTGCTTGGGCGCTAGAGCTCGAGAATGAATGAGCAAAGGAAGAAGAGGGTGTGGGTGAAAGAGGGGAATCCTTATTCCTTTATAAAGGCAGTAAAAATCATGCGCCTCCTCGCTCGCCCTAAAACTCGCTTGTTTCCCAAGCGTTGTGCTGATGGCACGGTTAGGTTACCCATGCCCGCATTGATGAGATTCCTGTGATAAGGGGACACGATCTCTGCTTCGACAAGACGTGCCAATAAAACCGCGCCTCAAAATACGGAGGGGCAGGATAAAAATGGTTCGAATAATGACCGGGCCATGGCGTGATGTCACGCTATGGCTTGTCAGCAGATTGGACTCGTGGGATATTATATTCTCTACCGGGGTATGTGGAGTTTTTTTGTAGAGCCGAACACGATTCTTATGTTCAAGATCTACATTGGAGTATTCGGAGAAGGAACCCGCCTTGCAATGCCGAAGACAATCTACGCGCCGGACTCATCGTCATTGAAGCCTGGTTCAGGGGCTACTGAGGGAGTCCTGGATTAAGGGGTCCTTGGACAACGGGACTATATGCGTATGAAAGACTGTTGGGCTATGAAGATACAAGATAGAAGACTTCGTCCCGTGTCCACATGGAACTCTCCTTTGCGTGGAAGGAAGGATTGGTGATTCGGATGTGAATATTCCTTTCTTCGTAACCAACTCTGTGTAACCCTAGCCCCCTCCGGTGTCTATATAAACCGAAGGGTTTAGTCCGTAGGACGACAACAATCACAACCATAGGCTAGCTTCTAGGGTTTAGCCTCTATGATCTCGTGGAAGATCAACTCTTGTAATACTCATATCATCAAGATCAACTAAGCAGGAAGTAGGGTATTACCTCCATCGACAGGCCCGGACCTGGCTAAACATCGTGTCCCCCGCCTCCTATTACCATTAGCCTTAGACGCACAGTTCGGGACCCCCTACCTGAGATCCGCCGGTTTTGACACTGACAACTACCCCATCCCACGTGATGATCGGACATGGGTTAGTTGATTTGGATCATGTATCACTTAGACAACTAGAGGGATCTCTATTTAAGTGGGATTTCATTAGTAATTTCATTAACTGAACTAATTATCATGAACTTAGTCTTACTTGTCTTTGCAAAATTTATGTTGTAGATCAATGGCCTGCGCTGTAGTTCCCTCGAATTTTAATGCGTTCCTAGAGAAAGCTAAGTTGAAATATGATGGAAGCAACTACGTGGACCGGGTCCGTAACTTGAGGATTATCCTCATTGCTGCACAAAAGGCTTATGTCCTTGATGCACCGCTAGCTGAACCACCCGGTCCCGCAAACCTAGACGCTATGAACGTCTGGCAGACCAGGAATGATGACTACATGATAGTTCAATGCCCCATTGTAAGGGCATATTTCTCCCTAAGTGGTTTTGGTGATTGATGATAGTGCTTTGCGGACTAATCGTGTGCATTGAGCATTTCAGATATCTCATGTCTAGGTACAAGACGATTCGGTGCCCTTCGGAGCCTATCAAAGACGGTGGTTCTCTACTTTTCTTTTCGGTGGATTTGAGTCATAGGAAATCCGTACTATTAAGAGGGGGTCTGCTTCGGAAAGGTTAGGGTGGAATCAACACGTACACATCTGTTAATGTGCACCACCTTTCCTTTGCTTCAATAGAGCATTGTCCGTTTATCCTTGTCTTTGCAAAACAAAGGTTGCCAAATGCTAAAGTGACTGTGGTGTGTAGTAGTACTGCACAAGGGAGCAGTAGTACCGCATGGGCTTGCGGTGAGCGGTGATAACCCACAAGTATAGGGGATCGCAATAGTTTTCGAGGGTAAGTATTGAACCCAAATTTATAGATTCGACATTCAAGGGGAGCCAAAGAATATTTGAAGGTATTAGCAGCTGAGTTGTCAATTCAACCACACCTGGAGATTAATTATCTGCAATAAAGTGATTAGTAGCACAGTAGTATGATAGTTTTGGTGATAGTAGCAGCAACATCATCATCAATAACGGTAATAGTAATAGCAGTGATATTGCAGCAAGTGTGATAGTAGCAGCAGTAGTAGTAACTTAGCAGAAACAATATAATATAAATTCGTAGGCATTGGATCGGTGACTTGTTGGATAATATTCATCATGTGACAATTACAACCTAGGGCGATACGGCACTAGCTCCAGTTCATCGATATAATGTAGGCATGTATTCCGTAAATAGTCATACATGCTTTATTAAAAGAACTTGCATGACATATTTTGTCCTACCCTCCAGTGGCAGCGGGGTCCATATTGGAAACTAAGGGATATTAAGGCCTCCTTTTAATAGAGAACCAGAACAAAGCATTAACACATAGTGAATACATGAACTCCTCAAACTACGGTGATCACCAAGAGTGGGCCCAGTTGTGGTCACTCCGCGGTTGTCGGATCATAACTGTAGTAGGTGACTATAACTTGCAAGATCTGATTTAAAACATGGATATAATGATGAATTCATAAACGATTCAGATCTGGGTTCATGCCACCCGGGCCCAAAGTGACAAGCATTAAGCATAGCAAAGTCATAGCAACATCAATCTAGAACATAGTGGATACTAGGAATCAGGACCTAACAAAACTAACTCGATTACATGATGAATCTCATCCAACTCCTCACCGACCAGCGAGTCGACGAAGGAATTACTCACTCCCGGTGGGGAGCATCATGGAATTGGCGATGGAGATGGGTTGGTGATGACGAAGAACAAAGATCCCCCTCTCCAGAGCCCCAAACGGATTCCACATCTGCACTCCCGAGGAAGAACAGGGCTTGGCAGCGGCTTCGTCTCGTGGATCGCAATAATTCTTTCTCCCTGATTTTTTCTGGAAATATGTGATTTTATAGTATCAGGGGTCATCTGCGGGGCCACCAGGTGGGTACAACCTACCTGGGCGCGCCAGGAGATCGGGGCGCGCCCTGGTGGGTTGTGCCCACCCAGGTGCCCCTCTCCTGCAGGTCTTGGCTCCAAAAATTCTTATTATTGATATAAAAAATCCTCGCAAAGTTTCTTCCCATTCCGAGAACTTTTATTTCTGCACAAAAACAACACCATGGTAGTTCTGTTGAAAACATCGTCAGTTCGGGGTTAGTTTCATTCAAATCATGCAAATTAGAGTCCAAAACAAGAGGAAAAGCGTGAGAATAAGTCGATACATTGGAGACGTATCAAGCGGTAGTACCGCAGGTACCAGCGGTAGTACCGCCCCCGGTGAGTGGTAGTACCACTGCCTCCAGCCGTAACACTGATGCATACAGAAGTACGCACGGATGTATTTTTTTTTACTTCCGCTCCTACGCAGTAGTACCGCTCCCTGTGAGCGGTTGTACTGTGCTGGATTTTTGCACAGCTCCAACCTTAGTGGAAGTAGCTATGGAAGCAATTTATTTCTTTCATGCATTTTCCAGAGCCAGTGAGCCCTGCCTCACGGTAGTACCGTAAGGGCGCATGGTAGTAGCGCTCCAGCGGTTCTACTGCTCATTGCCCTGTGCAACAGGCCCTCATCTGGCCTCTAGCGCACAAGCGGTAGTACCACACCATGCAGTAGTAGTCCCGCAACCCCTTGCGGTAGTACCACGGCAGTGTGCGGTAGTGATGTGTACTATGCAACCTTCTTCTTGTAGACGTTATTGGGTGTAACGCCCCAAGACCGACGCTCCAGAAGACTTCCAGCTATTCCGAGTTTCGCCGTGTGTTTCTTTTGTGCTTGCTCTTTTATTTTTGCATTGCATCATGTCATCATGCCATCATGTCATTAACCTTTGCATCAAACCTCAACTAAATAAATTGCATAGATCTTTTGATCTATTTAAATCGAGGGATTCACATGGTGATTTCTCTTTATAACATATCCTCTCGATATTTAGGGAGTTATAATAAATTTTCCATTAATTTGGAATTCACCATAACGCACTTGCAAAATAATTCCCCATGCCTTTGTTATCTCACTTCTTGACCTCAAACTTTGTCCATAATTTATTTCATCATTTTCCGGAGCCCCACCGTAATCCTCAACATTTTTGGACCTTCCTTTTATCAAGTCCTAGTTCAAACCCATTCGAATTAAATTCAAATCAGTTTGAATTTACATCTTTCAATCATGACTTTTTCTATTTTCTCGGAACAAGCATAATTTTGTGAGTCCGGGAAAATAATCCCCATGCCCAAACTCTTTCTCTAACATTTTCTTTTCTTCCCTTTCCTTTATTTTTCTCTGTTTTAAGAGAAGAGAGGAGAGAGGAGCCAGCTCAGCCGGCCTCTTAGGCCCGACCAACTAAGCCGGCCTCCAAGGCCCAGCTACACCCCTCTAACCCTAGCTGCAGGGGAGAGCTCTGCTCGATCCCTTCTCCTCCCCTCGTTCCTCCTCTAGCGCCGCCACGCATCGCAAACGAGAGGAGCGCCTGCGCACGATCCGCTCAAGCTCGCCACCGGGCCAGGACCTCCTCGCCTGCCTCCTCGTCTACCCGGCGCCTTCGCCTCGTTAGCTCCGCCGCCAGGGGAGGAGCCCCTCGACCCGTCCCTTTCGGCCCGACTCAGGCGAGCACCGCCTCGTCGACTCTCCAGCCGCTCCTCCGCAGCTCCTCCTCCGCCTCGTCCTCATGTCCGGCCTCGTCCCCGACCCGTCGTTCGCCTCCACCATCGACCGTCCTAGCCACCAGTGCTGTTGACGGCCGAAGCCCGGCCGCGTCACAGCCTCTACTGCCGGCGACCTCAACCTCCCCTGTGCCAAGCCCCACCGCCGGCCTGCTACCCCGCCTCCCCAACCCGAGCTGGCCTCGCCATTCGGATCCACGCCAAGCTCCGATGACCTCTGCACCCGGGCTCTCATCTCCGTCTTCCCGGCGTCCTCTGCGTCCCCTGGCTGCATCGAGTAGCAGCAACGCATCGTTCAAGCCTCGACGCTCCTGCAACCCAAGTCCATTGCCACCTCGCCAGAGAACCCCGTCCTCACCCGGATCACCGTTGCCAGCCCCAAGCCTCGCCGCTGCTGCCTCCGTTTTGCCTGAACCGCGCCCTTGCTTCTCCTCGAACAGCAGCAGCAGCTCGCCCGCTTGTTCTCGTGGACTCGATTCAGTCTAATGCTAGGTCCACGGGTCGGCCTCCTGTTCATGTTGACCGGAAGACCGCAAGAGTCCTCTCGGCCTCCTGTACCCTGTTGGCCACCAGTTGATGCACCCCAAGTACCACAACTACGACCGATGCCCCGAGGACACCGAGTACGACTACACACGATGATGCGTCAAGTTCCACCATCGTCGACTCCATGGACGTCAAGTTCCTCTATGACCCTGTGTACGACTACAGGGATAGCACCAAGTACCCTTCGGATCACCAAGTTCCACTATGAGATGTACCACTACCGTCGCCCCGAAGACGTTGGTTTCGTCAAGTACCTCTCCGAAACGAAACGTGTACCACTACTTCCAGTACCGTCGCGAGAACGACTACTTCCACTACCGTCGCCACGTGAACAACTACTTCCACGACGGCCCGTGTACCACTACTTCCTTCGATGAACTCGATCCGCCCCGAAAAGGCACGCTTCGAAGGTAGAACCGCCGAGACGACCTTTCAAGAATGAAAGTGTGTTGTATGAGATGCCTGTGTTTGCACCGTGCCCGTTTGCTTCATGCACGTTCCTCGTAAGCCATGCCACCGACACGTGGGACACCCGGTATCCGAGATCACCCCACCTTCTTGCATGACTCGCTCACGTCACACTTCCTTTTGCACCGGTACCTCCATGAATTACCGGGACCGGAATGTTGCCGTGGCACCATTTCCGTTTCACTGTCGTGGCACCTTTTTCCTTCCGCCATGGCGACAAATGCCTCGTATCATGCTCATGTTAACATTTTCATAAAACTGCATAAAACTTGTATATGTCATCCGCATCATGATAACAACACTTAAATGGTTAAAATTGTTGTTTGCGTTAAATTGCTAAATAATATATGGGGATTTTCCGGAATTATCGTTTGTTGTTTCGGCCTCATTTAAACTTAACTAAATAGTTAGTTTTATTATGCTTCACCTCTTGTCATGTTAATCAACATTTAATATTGTTGGGTACATAACCGAGAGAGAACTAAATATTTGAATGTGGTGTTCCATCAATATGCAACTCGTTGCATATTGAGCTCCACTTAACTTGTAGTATTGTTTGTTGCACTTTGCCATGCCATGCCTCATTAAACCGGACATGCATCATACTTGATTGTGCATCATGCCATGATTATTCTTGTGTGTTTACCATGTTGTTTGCGTCTTTCCGGTTTGCTTCTCTCGTTAGCTTCGGTTCCGTTCCAGAGTTGTGAGGATTCGTTCGACTACGTCCGTTTGTCTTCTTCATGGACTCGTTTTTCTTCCTTGCGGGATCTCAGGCAAGATGACCATTACCCTCGATATCACTTCTATCTTTGCTTGCTAGTTGCTCCGTTCTATTGCTATGTTGCGCTACCTATCACTTGATTACCATGCCTCCCGTATTGCCATGTCAGCCTCTAACCTTTTCACCCTTCCTAGCAAACCGTTGTTTGGCTATGTTACCGCTTTTGCTCAGCCCCTCTTATAGCGTTGATAGTTGCAGGTGAAGTTGAAGATAGCCCCATGATGGAGAGGATTATGTTGGGATATCACAATATCTCTTATTTAATTAATGCATCTATATACTTGGTAAAGGGTGGAAGACTCGGCCTTATGCTTAGTGTTTTGTTCCACTCTTGCCGCCCTAGTTTCCATCATACCGGTGTTATGTTCCTTGATTTTGCGTTCCTTACGCGGTTGGGTGATTTATGGGACCCCTTTGACAGTTCGCTTTGAATAAAACTCCTCCAGCAAGGCCCAACATTGGTTTTAACATTTGCCACCTAAGCCTTTTTCCCTTGGGTTCTGCAGACTCAAGGGTCATCTTTGTTCTACCCCCCGGGCCAGTGCTCCTCCGAGTGTTGGTCCAAACTAGAGCACCGTGCGGGACCATTCCTTGGCAACTTGGATTACGTTGGTACCTGTACGCTTCGCTTATCCGGTGTGCCCTGAGAACGAGATATGTGCAGCTCCTATCGGGATTTGTCGGCACAGTCGGGTGGTCTTGCTGGTCTTGTTTTACCATCGTCAAAATGTCTTGTAAACCGGGATTCCAAGTCTGATCGGGTCTTCCTGGGAGAAGTAATATCCTTCATTGACCGTGAGAGCTTATGATGGGCTAAGTTGGGACACCCCTGCAGGGTATAAACTTTCGAAAGCCGTGCCCGCAGTTATGTGGCAGATGGGAATTTGTTAATGTCCGGTTGTAGATAACTTGACACCAGATCCGAATTAAAACACATCAACCGCGTGTGTAGCCATGATGGTCTCTTTTCAGCAGAGTCCGGGAAGTGAACACGGTTTTCGGTTATGTTTGACGTAAGTAGGAGTTTAGGATCACTTCTTGATCATTGCTAGCTTCACGACCGTTCCGTTGCTTCTCTTCTCGCTCTTATTTGCGTATGTTAGCCACCATATTTGCTTAGTGCTTGCTGCAACTCCACCTCATTACCACTTTCTACCCATAAGCTTAAATAGTCTTGATCTCGCGGGTTTTGAGATTGCTTAGTCCTCGTGATTCACCAGATACTATCACAACAGTTGTAGGTGCCGATGATACCAATGCAGGTGATGCAACCGAGCCCAGATGGGAGCTCAATGAAGATCTTGGTCGTGTCTATGTTTCATTTTATGTTGATCAGTAGTGGAGCCCAGTTGGGACGATCGGGGACCTAGCAGTTGGGTTATCTTCTTTTCTTTTGGCTTCGTCCGTACTCAGACTACGTGTGTACTCTGATTGATGTATGATTTATTTAAGTACTTGTGTGAAGTGGCGATTGTAAGCCAACTCTTTATCCCATTCTTGTTCATTACATGCGATTGTGTGAAGATGACCCTTCTTGCGACAAAACCACCATGCGGTTATGCCTCTAAGTCGTGCTTCGACACGTGGGAGATATAGCCGCATCGTGGGTGTTATATTGGGCCTCCAAGTGCAGAGGTTTGTAGGACAGTAGCAAATTTCCCTCAAGTGGATGACCTAAGGTTTATCAATCCATGGGAGACGTAGGATGAAGATGATCTCTCTCAAACAACCCTGCAACCAAATAACAAAGAGTCTCTTGTGTCCCCAACACACACAATACAATGGTAAATTGTATAGGTGCACTAGTTCGGTGAAGAATGGTGATACAAGTGCAATATGGATGGTAGATATAGGTTTTTGTAATCTGAAAATATAAAAACAGCAAGGTAACTAATCATAAAAGTGAGCGAAAACGGTATTGCAATGCTACGAAACAAGGCCTAGGGTTCATACTTTCACTAGTGCAAGTTCTCTCAACAATAATAACATAATTGGATCATATAACAATCCCTCAACATGCAACAAAGAGTCACTCCAAAGTCACTAATAGTGGAGAAGAAACGAAGAGATTATTGTAGGGTACGAAACTACCTCAAAGTTATTCTTTCCGATCAATCCATTGGGATATTCCTATAAGTGTCACAAACAGCCCTAGAGTTCGTAGTAAAATAACACCTTAAGACACAAATCAACCAAAACCCTAATGTCACCTAGATACTCCAATGTCACCTCCAGTGTCGCGTGGGTATGATTATACGATATGCATCACACAATCTCAAATTCATCTATTCAACCAACACAAAGAACTTCAAAGAGTGCCCCAAAATTTCTACGGGAGAGTCAAGACGAAAACGTGTGCCAACCCCTATGCATAAGTTCACAGGGTCACTGAACCCGCAAGTTGATCACCAAAACATACCTCAAGTAGATCACGTGACATCCCATTGTCACCATAGATAAGCACATGCAAGACATACATCAAGTGTTCTCAAATCCTTAAAGACTCAATCCAATAAGATAACTTCAAAGGGAAAACTCAATCCATTACAAGAGAGTAGAGGGGGAGAAACATCATAAGATCCAACCATAATAGCAAAGATCGCCGTACATCAAGATCGTGTCAAATCAAGAACACGAGAGAGAGAGAGATCAAACACATAGCTACTGGTACATACCCTCAGCCCCGAGGGTGAACTAATCCCTCCTCGTCATGGAGAGCGCCGGGATGATGAAGATGGCCACCGGTGATGGATTCCCCCTCCGGCACCGGAACAGGCTCCCGAGAGGTTTTTGGTGGCTACAGAGGCTTGCGGCGGCGGAACTCCCGATATATGTTATTTTCTGGAGGTTTCTGTATTTATATGAGAGGTTGGCGTCAAGAACAAGTCAAGGGGACCCATGGAGAGTCCACGAGGCATGGGGGCATGCCCTAGGGGGTGGCCGAGCCCCCCACCCTCATGGGCCCCACGAGACTCCTCTCTGATAACTTCTTGTTCTACTATTTTTTATATTTTCCAAAAAAAATCTCCATTGATTTTCACCGCATTCCGAGAACTTTTATTTTTGCACAAAAACAACACCACGTTAGTTTTGCTGAAAAAACGCCAGTCCGGGTTAGTTCTAACCAAATCATACCAAAATCATGTAGAAATCTTATAAACATGGCATGAATACATAAAAAATTATAGATACGTTGGAAACGTATCAGCATCCCCAAGCATAATTCATGCTCGTCCTCGAGTAGGTAAATGATAAAAACATAATTTTTGATGTGGAATGCTACCTAACATATTTATCAATGTAATCCTCTTTATTGTGGCAAGAATATTCAGATCCATAAGATTCAAAACAAAAGTTTAATATTGACATAAAAACTATAATACTTCAAGCATACTAATAAATCAATCATGTCTTCTCAAAATAACATGGCCAAAGAAAGTTATCCCTACAAAATCATATAGTCTTGCTATGCTCTATCTTCATCACACAAAATATTTAAATCATGCACAACCCCAGTTTCAGCCAAGCAGTTGTTTCATACTTGAGTATTCTCAAACCTTTTGATCTTTCACGCAATACATGAGCGTGAGCCATGGACATAGCACTATAGGTGGAATAGAATGGTGGTTGTGGACAAGACAAAAAGGAGAATATAGTCTCACATCAACTAGGTGTATCAATGGGCTATGGAGATGCCCATCAACAGATATCAATGTGAGTGAGTAGGGATCGCCATGCAACGGATGCACTAGAGTTGTAAGTGTATGAAAGCTCAAAAAGAAACTAAGTGGGTGTGCATCCAACTCGCTTGCTCACGAAGACCTAGGGCAATTTGAGGAAGCCCATCATTAGAATATCCAAGCCAAGTTCTAAAATGAAAAATTCCCACTAGTATATGAAAGTGACAAAATAGGAGACTCTCTATCATGAAGATCATGGTGCTACTTTGAAGCACAAGTGTGGTAAAAGGATAGTAGCGTTTACCCTTCTCTCTTTTTCTCTCATTATTTTTGTTTTTTATGTTTTTTGTCTTCTCTTTTTTTGTGGCCTCTTTTTTTAATTTTATTTTTCGTCGAAAGTCTCATCCTGACTTGTGGGGGAATCATAGTCTCCATCATCCTTTCCTCACTGGGACAATGCTCTAATAATGATGATCATCACACTTTTAATTATTTACAACTCAAGAATTAGAACTCGATACTTAGAACAAAATATGACTCGATATGAATGCCTCCGGCGGTGTATCGGGATGTGCAATGAATCAAGAGTGACATGTATGGAAGAATTATGAACGGTGGCTTTGCCACAAATACGATGTCAACTACATGATCATGCAAAGCAATATGACAATGATGAAGCGTGTCATGATAAACGGAACGGTGGAAAGTTGCATGGCAATATATCTTGGAATGGCTATGGAAATGCCATAATAGGTAGGTATGGTGGCTGTTTTGAGGAAGGTAATGGTGGGTGTATGGTATCGGCGAAAGTTGCGCGGTACTAGAGAGGCTAGCAATGGTGGAAGGGTGAGAGTGCGTATAATCCATGGACTCAACATTAGTCATTAAGAACTCACATACTTATTGCAAAAATCTACAAGTCATTAAAACAAAGCACTACATGCATGGTCCTATGGGAAGGGTTGGTAGGAGTTAACCATCGCGCGATCCCGACCGCCACACATATGGAAGACAATCAATAAATAAATCATGCTCCAACTTCATCACATAACGATTCACCATACGTGCATGCTACGGGAATCACAAATTTAACACAAGTATGTCTCAAATTCACAACTACTCCACTAGCATGACTCTAATATCACCATCTTCATATCTCAAAGCAATCATAAGGAATCGAACTTCTCATAGTATTCAATGCACTTTATATGAAAGTTTTTATTATAACCCTCTTGGATGCCTATCATATTAGGACTAAACCCAAGCAAATTACCATGCTGTTTAAGACTCTCAAAACAATATAAGTGAAGCATGAGAGTTAATTTATCTCTTCAAAATAAAACTACCATCACGCTCTAAAAAGATATAAGTGAAGCACTAGAGCAAATGACAAACTACTCCAAAAGATATAAATGAAGATCAACGAGTAGTCGAATAATTATGTAACGATGTGAAGACTCTCTAACATTTAAGAATTTCAGATCTTAAGTACATTATTCAAACATCAAGCAAAACAAAATAAAAGAAAATGACGCTCCAAGCAAAACACATATCATGTAGTGAATAAAAATATAGCTCCAAGTAAAGTTACCGATGAACGAAGACAAAAGAGGGGATGCCATCTGGGGCATCCCCAAGCTTAGGATCTTGGTTGTCCTTTAATATTACCTTGGATTGCCTTGGGCATCCCCAAGCTTAGGCTCTTTCCACTCCTTATTCCATAGTCCATCGAATCTTTACCCAAAACTTGAAAACTTCACAACATAAAACTCAATAGAAAACTCGTAAGCTCCGTTAGTATAAGAAAATAAATCACCACTTTTGATACTGTTGTGAAATTATTATAAATTCATATTGGTGTAATATCTACTGTATTCCAACTTCTCTATGGTTCATACCCTCCGATACTACTCATAGATTCATCGAAATTAGCAAACAACACATAGAAAACTGAATCTGTCAAAAACAGAATAGTCTGTAGTAATCTGTAACTCTCAAATACTTCTGTAACTCCAAAAATTCTGAAATAAATTGTTGGACGTGAGGAATTTGTCTATTAATCTTCTTCCAAAAGAATCAACTTAAAATCGCTCTTCTATAAAAATGACAGCTATTCTCGTGAGCGCAAAGTTTCTATTTTTTTACAGCAAGATCACATTAACTTTCACCCAAGTCTTCCCAAAGGTTCTACTTGGCACTTTGTTGAAAAAAGCTATAAAACATGATTAATACAGTAGCTTAATCATGTTAACACACAAAAACAGTAGGAGTAAATGTTGGGTTGTCTCCGAAAAAATGCTTTTCTTTAATGTGTTTTTAGCTAGGCATGATGATGATAATGGTGCTCACATAAAAAATAAGAATTGAAACATAATGGGAGCATCATGAATAATATGACTAGCACATTTAAGTACAACCCACTTCCTATGCCTAGGTATTCTGTGAGCAAACAACTTATGGGAGCAAGAATCGACTAGCATAGGAAATTAAAACAAGCATAACTTCAAGATTTTCAACACATAGAGAGGAAACTTGATATTATTGCAATTCCTACAAGCATATATTCCTCCCTCATAATAATTTTCAGTAGCATCATGAATGAATTCAACAATATAACTATCACATAAAGCATTATTTTCATGATCCCCAAGCATATAAGTTTCATTACTCTCCACATAAGCAAAATTCTTCTCATTCGGAATAGTGGGAGTATCATAAGAAACTCGAATACTATAAATTGTTTCCACATTAAAAGAGTAATGTTCAGAAAAAGGGTAATAATAATCATGAAAAGTTTTATAAATATAATCATCACTACTTTTTATAGCATAAGTATCATCACAATAATCATCATAAGTAGCAACTTTGTTCTCATCATAATCAATCAAAACCTCTTCCAAGATAGTGGAATCGTTACTAAATAAAGTCATGACCTCTCCAAATCCACTTTCATCAATATAATCATCATAAATAGGAGGCATGCTATCATCATAATAAATTTGCATATCAAAACTTGGGAGGTTAAAAATATCATCTTCAATAAGCATAGCATCCCCAAGCTTGGGACAGACATTAATTGCAGCAAATAAATTCTCAAACATGTCATTCTCATCAAACATAGCATCCCTAAGCTTGGGCCTTTTAATATCATAAGCATAATCACTGTCATCATTAATAGTATGGATAACACCAATAGTATAGCAACTATTATCATCACAATGAATAGTAGGAGCAACATCATTAGGTAGGGATGCCTTTTTACCTTTGCTTCTCCGTCTTCTCTTTTTCTTCTTCGCATCATGTGTGGGTTTAATCCTCTTTTTGGAGCTCCTTATTAATGAGATTGGTTGAATAGAAGGCTCCTCCTCGTTACTTGATTCATCATAAGAAATAATAGGAGGATATTGGGAAGTCTCTTCCCTTTCATTAGTATTCTCTTCATCTTCTATTTCTTTTCTTTTCTTTATGTAATTGGCAATATAAAGATTTTCAATGCAATTCACCGCACAATACATATAAATTTCCTCTAGATCAAAATCAAGAACTATCTCAAGGGCAACTTCTGGAATATTCTTAGTTATACGTTACATTTCTTCATAACCCAGAAGCAAACTAAGTTCATTATGATGCGCAGGGGAAATCAAGTCATCACAATTTTTGGACACGATTCGATCAAGAAACAATTTGCATTGGATATTTAAATGACCACGTTCATTGCAAAGTTCACAAGGATGGTAAGAAAATTTAAATTTTCAGCACGAACATCTAGCCTTTCTTGCAACCATTTAGTTTCTAAATACTTATGCCTCTTGCAAATTCTATCTTCCCTATTTGGTGTGTACTTGCAACCTCTATGCACTCCACAAAAGTTGGCATGCTTATAAGAGACATTTTCATCATGACTAGTGGAATCTTCATTAGTACTATGGATATTCAAAGAGTTCATACTTACAACATTGCAATCATGCTCATCATTCAACGATTTAGTGCCAAACATTTTAATGCATTCTTCTTCTAGCACTTGGGCACAATATTCCTTTCCATCATTTTCACAAAAGATATTAAAAAGATGAAGCACATGAGGCACCCTCAATTCCATTTTTTGTAGTTTTGTTTTATAAACTAAACTAGTGACAAAGCACGAAACAAAAATATCCGGTTGCAAGATCTAAAGATATACCTTCAAGCACTAACCTCCCCGGCAACGGCGATAGAAAAGAGCTTGATGTCTACTACACAACCTTCTTCTTGTAGACGTTGTTGGGCCTCCAAGTGCAAACGTTTGTAGGACAGTAGCAAATTTCCCTCAAGTGGATGACCTAAGGTTTATCAATCCGTGGGAGGCGTGGGATGAAGATGGTCTCTCTCAAACAACCCTGCAACCAAATAAAAAAAGAGTCTCTTGTGTCCCCAACACACCCTATACAATGGTAAATTGTATAGGTGCACTAGTTCGGCGAAGAGATGGTGATACAAGTGCAATATGGATGGTACATATAGGTTTTTGTAATATGAAAAATATAAAAACAGCAAGGTAACTAATCATTAAAGTTGGCGAAAATGGTATTGCAATCCTAGGAAACAAGGCCTAGGGTTCATACTTTCACTACTGCAAGTTCCCTCAACAATAATAACATAATTGGATCATATAACTATCACTCAACATGCAACAAAGAGTCACTCCAAATTCACTAATAGCGGAGAACAAACGAAGAGATTATTGTAGGGTACAAAACCACCTCAAAGTTATTCTTTCCGATCAATCCATTGGGCTATTCCTATAAGTGTCACAAACATCCCTAGAGTTCGTAGTAAAATAACACCTTAAGACACAAATCAACCAAAACCCTAATGTCACCTAGATACTCCAATGTTACCTCAAGTATCCGCGGGTATGATTATACGATAGGCATCACACAATCTCAGATTCATCTATTCAACCAACACAAAGAACTTCAAAGAGTGCCCCAAAGTTTCTACCGGAGAGTCAAGACGAAAACATGTGCCAACCCCTATGCATAAGTTCACAGGGTTAGTGAATCCGCAAGTTGATCACCAAAACATACATCAAGTAGATCACGTGATATCCCATTGTCACCACAGATAAGCACATGCAAGACATACATCAAGTGTTCTCAAATCCTTAAAGACTCAATCCGAGAAGATAACTTAAAAGAGAAAACTCAATCCATTACAAGAGAGTGGAGGTGGATAAACATCATAAGATCCAACTATAATAGCAAAGCTCGCGGTACATCAAGATCGTGCCAAATCAAGAGCACCAGAGAGAGAGAGAGAGAGAGAGAGAGAGAGAGAGAGAGAGAGAGTTCAAACACATAGCTACCGGTACATACCCTCAGCCCCGAGGGTGAACTACTCCCTCCTCGTCATGGATAGCGCCGGTATGATGAAGATGGCCACCGGTGATGGATTCCCCCTCTGGCAGGGTGCCAGAACGGGCTCCCGAGAGGTTTTTTGTGGCTATAGAGGCTTGCGACTGCGGAACTCCCGATCTTGGTTATTTTCTGGAGGTTTCTATATTTATAGGAGAGGTTGGCATCGAGAACAAGTCAGTGGGACCAACGGAGAGTCCATGAGGAACAGGGGAGCGCCCAGGGGCTGGGTGCGCCCCCACCCTCGTGGGCCCCACGTGACTCCTCTTCGATAACTTTTTGTTCCAGTATTTTTTATATTGTCCAAAAAAATATCCGTAGATTCTCAGCGCATTCCGAGGACTTTTATTTCTGCACAAAAACAACACCACGGTTGTTCTGTTGAAAAGAGTGTCAGTCCAGGTTAGTTCTAACAAAATCTACCAAAATCATGTAGAAATATTATAAACATGGCATGAATACATCAAAAATTATAGATACATTGCAGACGTATCAGGTAGTACCACACCGTGTAGCAGTAGTACCACAACCCCTTGCGGTAGTACCGTGGCCATGTGAGGTAGTACCGCGTCTCGCGGGCTGAGTGAGGGGGTAACGGTTGGATCTTCCCCCCCACTATATAAAGGGGGTGTTCTTCCCCAAGAAGACCACATCTTCCCTCCCCAAGATCCATTATTGCTGAAACCTCCATTTTCGCCCGATCTCTCTCCCTAGCCAATCAAATCCGTTGATTTTCTTGGGATTGGTTGAGAAGGCCCCGATCTACACGTCCACTAAGAGAAATTTGATTCCCCCACTAATACCTTGAGGATCTTGTTACTCTTGGGGTGTTTGAGCACCCTAGACGATTAGGTCACTACGTAGCCATATTCCATTGTGGTGAAGCTTCGTGGTGTCGTTGGGAGCCTCCAATTAAGTTGTGGAGATAGACCCAACCTTGTTTGTAAAGGTTCGGTCGCCGCCTTCAAGGGCACCAATAGTGAAATCATGGCATCTCGCATTGTGTGAGGGAGTGAGGAGAATATGGTGTCCCTAGTGGCTTCTCGGGGAGCATTATGCCTCCACACCGCTCCAATGGAGACATACTTCCTCTCAAAGGGAAGGAACTTCGGTAACACATCCTCGTCTCCAACGGCTCTACTATTTGTTATCTCTTACCTTTACTTGTGCAAGCTTTCATTGTGTTGTATCCCTAGGTTGCTCGTGTACTTGTTATTGTTGCATCATATAGGTTGCTAACCTAGTTGCACATCTAGACAACCTATTTTGATGCTAAGTTTAATTTGGGAAAGAAAAGCTAAAATTATAGTTGCCTATTCACCCCCTCTAGTCAACCATATTGATACTTTCAATTGGTATCAGAGCCTCGTCTCTTTATTAAGGACTTTTACATCCGAAGAGTATGGTTGGCACCACAGACGAGGGGGAGGATGGGGGATGGGGGATCCTCGGTCTCTCGTGAGGAGTTCAATGCGGCTTTGAACACATTGGAAACCTCCATGACGACCAAAGTTAAAGGCATGTTTAAGGAGTTTCTTGATGGTCTTAAATTATCCACCGCACCGTTGGAAGTGGTTGATCCTGCTACCAAGGTGACAGATGCCAACTCCAATAAGGGGAAGGTACTAGTAATGAAGTTCCTTTGCCTAGTGGTAGAATTGGGAGTGGCATCTTTGCTAATGTTGAAGCTCCACTTACCTACGGAGGAACGGTTCCCTCCACGTATATGAATCATTATGGTCCTCCTCCCAAACTTGTGAAAAATGAGGATTTCGGCTCTTGGGTGTATCTCTAATCATAGTTCTACAAATCGTTGGAGAATTATTGAGCAAGGTTTCTACCCGCACGACCCAAGAAACTTCACTCCTAGAGAAGCAATGGATTATCAATTCAACAAGTCTGCTCTCTTAATTCTCCAAGAAGCCATTCCTCCCGAAGATATTGCGCACCTCCAACCTTTCACTGTGGCCAAGGAAGCATGGCAACATGTTGTTTCCATTTACATGGGAAGTG
This sequence comes from Triticum dicoccoides, assembly GCF_002162155.2. Taxonomy (NCBI): domain Eukaryota; kingdom Viridiplantae; phylum Streptophyta; class Magnoliopsida; order Poales; family Poaceae; genus Triticum; species Triticum dicoccoides. The sequence goes on along the minus strand of NC_041383.1, from coordinate 285,502,071 downwards.
CAAGCATTCAACTCTCAAACTTTGAAGTGGTGCAAGATGAAGCCGATGAGTTTGCAATGATTGAAGATGAAGAACCTCGAAACCTTTACCAAATATTAACCACTCTCGCGGTCTCACTCCGAGATCATGGGATCAAGGATACGGATGACAATTGGATCAAGCGCAAGTTTCTCAAGGCCATGATGCCTTACCATAAGTCCATGTCCTCCGTGATTCGTCAAAGGTCGGACTTTCATACCTTGTCCTCAAGTAAAGTGTTGGATGAGTTTGTTGCAATGAGGATCTTGGACTGCTGACAATGCAATGTTGCGTTCTCAACGATCAAAGAAGCCCAACCTTGCTTTGAAGGCCAAGGCTAGTGTGGAAGAAGAGGATGAAGAGGAAGAAGAGGAGAGTTGCCAATAAGATACCAAATATGCCTATCATGAGCACATGGCTCTTGCTTCACGACAATTTTGGAGCAAGAAGAACTCAAGGCCCAACTTCAACAAGATCAACTCAAGTGGCGCCAAGGGCAAGAAATGTGAGAGGACATGCTACAATTGTGGCAATGCGAGTCACTTTGTTGTGGATTGCCCGTACGAGAAGTGGGAGGACAATGGTGGCAAGCTTATTCGAAAAGACAAGGCCAAGTCCTTGCCCCAAAAGAACAACTTCACTAAGAAGACTCCTCCCAAGGGGTTGGTGGCACAAGAAGAGTACAACGAGGATGATGATGATGATGAAGATAGAGAGACGGTTTCCATGGCTTCCGTTGCCATTGCAACAACTCCACGGGTATCCCTCTTTGATTCACCCAATGAGAACATCACCGCCAAGTGCCTCATGGCTAAAGCCACCAATAAGGTAACCCCCAACATCATAACTACCATCACTACTAATCCTTCCTTGACGGATTTCATTGATGATAGTGAAGGGACGAAGGAGGAGGAAAATGAGTTTGAGTCTTTTATGAGTAAGCTTAAGGGTAAGTCCAAGAAGCACTTCGTTGCTCTCTTGGAACAACTTGGTGAAGCCAATGACATGATCGAGGCTCGCGAAGGCACCATGTCTAAGATGGAAGGGCATAGTCATGACTATGCCAATGAGATATAAGATCTCTCTAATGCGCTTTAGGAAGAGCATGGTCATCATTTGGCTCTTGAGGAGTCACACAATGATGATCATGCTAAATTAAAGAAATATCTTGATCATGCTCTTGTTGTCACTCGTGTGCTCAGTTCCGAGAAGACAAACTTGGGGTTGACCATGCTAGGATCAAGGAGGAGTTTGATATACTTGACAAGGCTCACAAGGCCTTGAAGAGTGCTCATGCTAGCCTCAAAGAGTCTCATGATCAACTCGAAGTGAAGCTAACCAAGGATAAAGCCACATTTCCTCATACGGTCTTAACTGATAATGCAAATGCTACTAACCCATGTTGTCAGCATGTGCATCTTGTGGAGGAGAATGCCAAGTTGAAGGAGCAACTTTAGAAAGGCCTTGTGTCTTCCATACAAGGTGAGAAGAACCTCAACGACCTTCTGAGCAATCAAAACGAAGTTGTAGGCAAGGAGGGGATTGGGCTTGCACCCAAGTCCAAGAAGAAGAAAAAGGATGACAAGACCAAACAACCTCCTCCTCTCAAGCAAATGTTTGTGAAGGAGGGAGAGGGTACTTCTAAGGATAAGAAGAACAATACGAAGGGTGGTGGTGTCAAGAAGGGCAATGCCACCCCTTCCAACAAAGCCGACGACTTTAACCCTTCTTATGTGTTATGTCGTGCTAGTGATGGGCATGTTTATGCCAAATTTGTTGGTTCTTCTTATGAGTACATTGAATGGTCTATTTGGGTTCCTAAGACCCTTGTTGCTAACCTCAAAGGACCCATTACAAAATGGGTACCTAAAACCAAGCATTGATCTCTTGTAGGTGTTTGCCTCCGGTGGGGGATCATGGTTGCTCGATAGTGGAACCACAAATCATATGACCTGAAGCAAGGACTTGGTGGTGGACGTGCACAAAGTTTCATCTATGCCCACCAATGTCGAATGGGGTGATGCCTTATCTTCTATGGTATTGGGTCTTGGCAAGGTTTTCATTTCTCATGATCTCACGGTCGAGAAAGTCATGCTTGTTGAGTCCCTTGCATACAACTTACTTTCTGTTTGTCAACTTGCACTCATGGGCTTTGCCACTTTCTTTGATATTGATACCGTGGCCCTCTTGTGGAGCAAGACTCTTAAAGTAGCTTTTGTTGGGCATGTCGAGAACGGTCTTTATGTGATTAACTTTTCGAAGCAACCCACTAAGACCGCGACATGCCTAATGGCTAAAGTTGATGTGGGATGGCTTTGGCACCGTCGTTCAGCCCATGTCAATATGAGATCCTTTGCAAAGTCTTCTCAAGGGGACCACGTTCGTGGACTAAAAAATGTTAGTTTTGACAAAGATTGTGCTTGCAGTGCTTGTATCGAAGGAAATCTACATGAGAAGGCTCACCCTCCCACGACTATCATCTACTCGAAGAGGCCCTTGGAGCTCCTTCAGATGGATCTCTTTGGGCCTCCATCCTTTTATAGTCTCGGGGGTAGAAAGTATTACTTGGTGATTTTGGTTGATTATTCAATATACACCTGGGTATATTTCTTCAAGAGGAAGAGTGAGACCCAACAAACCGTCATCGACTTTGCAAATGAAGCTCAACGTCAACACAATGCAAAGATTTTGATGATAAGAAGTGACAACAGCATCGAGTTCAAGAACTACACCTTGGATGAGTTTCTTAGTTATGAGGGGATCAAGCATCAATATTACGCACCTTACACCCGAAGAAAAGATATCCGTGGAGGCCGGTTCGTTCGTCCTATTCTGATATTCAGGACCAAGAGGTACTGGATTCTCTTTCGGATAGGCCCTGAAAGGAGAAGAAAGGCTGAAATGCCAATGGACCTCTGCCTATTCTCTAATTCACCCGATCCGATAGTACTCATTTTTGGAACGTCCAATGCCAAAGTCACTGAATGGGTAAGTCACCAATCTAATCCCTTTGACAAATCGGATGTCATATTAGATATCATATTCTCTATATATAGAAATATCATAGATATAATAGACATATAGAATTTTAGTCAGCAAATTCGAGGAAAATGGTGTAGCGGAGAGAAAGAACTGGACATTGATGGATGTGGCAAGGACCATGATGGCAGAGTTCAAGTCTCAGTACAACTTTTGGGCCGAAGCCATCAACACCGCTTGTCATGCATCCAATCGGCTCTATCTCTGCAAAGGCTTGAACAAGACTCCATATGAGATACTTACTGGCAACAAGCCCAACCTCAAGTACTTCCGTGTGTTTGATTGTAAGTGTTTCATTCTCAAGAAAGGTGTTCATTTATCTAAATTTGAGGCTAGAGCTCATGAGGGCATATTTGTTGGTTATGCTACAAACTCGCATGCTTACCGTGTCCTCAATAAGCCCACATGACTCAGTGAGGAGACTTGTAACGTGGAGTTTTATGAGAATAACGGCTCCCAATTGGAGCAAAGTGGTACTTGTGATTTAGGTGATGAAATTCCTCCCAAGCCATGAGAAGAATGGGTGTTTGCTATATCCTACCCATTCAGGAACCCCTTGTGGATGAAGGAGAAGGACAATGTTCCACTCAAGTGGAACCATCACCAACCCAAGACCCACACGCTTCCGAAGAACGAAGTGAAGGCCCTCATCCAAATGAACAAGATCAAGGGCAAGATCAACCTCAAGATGGTGGTGATCCACCAAGTGATGCCCAAGGTTAAGTTCTTGCCCCCAAGCAACTTCAAGATCAAGAGGAATCTCAAGATCAAGAACAATCTCAAGACGACGCTCATGATGATCAAGATCAAGTTACCACTCCTCAACTCTCTCTTGAGGAGTAATTCGAGCATCGTGCCGCCAAGATTACATCCAAGCTCACAACCAAAGATCATCTCATGAAGAATGTTCTTGGAAGCTTCAGAAAGGGGGTAAGCACTCGGACACAATTAGCAAACTATTGTGAACATCACGCATTTGTTTCTTGTGTTGAACATCACGCATTTGTTTCTCAAGAAGGTCTATGAGGCGCTCGAGGATCCGGATTGGCTTAATGCAATGCAGGAAGAACTCAACAACTTCGAGCACAACATGGTGTGGATATTGGTGCCAAGGCCAAAGGAGAACCATAATGTTATTGGAACCAAATGGATATTCGAGAACAAGCAAGATGCTCACGGTATTATGTTTGCAATAAGGCTCATTTGGTGGCACAAGGCAACTCCCAAGTTGAGGGTATCGACCATGGTTAAAACTTTGCTCTCGTTGCTCGCCTTGAATCTATTCGTTTGTTGATTGCTTATGCTTCTCATCATAACTTCAAGTTGCAACAAATGGATGTGAAGAGTGCTTTTCTTTTAGTCCTATTAATGAGTTGGTGTATCTCAAACAACCCCCGGGTTTGAGGATCCCGAGTTCCCCAATCATGTGTACCAACTTGATAAGGCGCTCTATGGCCTTAAACAAGCCCCGCGTGCGTGGTATGAGCGCCTCACCAAGTTGTTACAAGATCGTGGTTTGAAATTGGGAAAATTGACCCCACTCTTTTTACTAAGAAGGTCAAAGGGGAGTTGTTTGTATGCCAACTATATGTTGATGATATTAGCTTGGGTTAATTAGATAAATGGCACTCCAACTATGGCGATTCATAAAAATGCCACTGCGATTTCCAAACTTTGAAAAATGCCACTGCAATTTTTGCAAACTTTGAAAAACGCCACTCCAGATTTTGAAAAATGTCACTGGAAATGGCATTTTTCAAAGTTTGGAAATTGCAGTGGTATTTCTCGGAATCGCCAAATTTGGAGTGGCATTTATTAAATTAACCATATTATCTTTGGTTCTCCTAACAAAGCTTTCAATGAGGAGTTTGCTGCACTCATGACCTCGAAGTTCAAGATGTCCATGATGGGAGAGTTGAAGTTCTTTATCGGGTTCGAAATCAAACAAAGAAGAGAATGACCTTCGTCAACCAAGCACAATACACTCAATACATGCTCAAGAGATTCAAGCTAAGTGATGTCAAGCCGGCTTCTACACCAATGCCCGTCAAATGCCAACTTGACATTGATCCCAATGGTAAAGCGGTGGATCAAAAGTTATATCGTTCTATGACTGGCTCCTTGCTTTACCTTTGTGCATCTAGACCCGATATCATGTTGAGTGTGGGAATTTGTGCATGGTTTCAAGCCTCACCTAAGGAAAGCCACTATCTGGTGGTCAAGCGAATCTTTTGATATTTGGCTCATACCCCAAACATTGGCTTATGGTACCCTAGAGGAGAAAACTTCAACCTCGTGGGCTTGTTGGACTCGGATTAGGCGGGAGACGAAGTGGATAGGAAGTCAACTTCCAGAGGGTGCCAATTTCTTGGTTTCTCTTTGGTGAGTTGGTCTTCTAAGAAGAGAAGTTGTGTGTCTCTCTCCTCCACCGAAGCGGAGTATGTGGCCGCCGGTAGTTGTTGTGCTCAACTTCTATGGATGAGGCAAACTTTAAAGGATTATGGTGTCATTTGTGACAAAGCGACTCCTTGATGTGACAAAGAAAGTGCCATCAAGTTTTCTCTCAACCCAGTGCAACACTTCAAGACAAAGAATATTGAGATTTGGTATCATTTCATCCAGGATCACTTTAGGCAAGGGGAGATCGAGCTTAACTATGTCAACACTCATGATAACCATGCAGATATTTTCACAAAGCGTTTGGATGAAGAATGATTTCACGAGTTGAGATATGAGCTAAATATCATCGATTTGAGCAATGTGGCTTGAACCTTTGCACACCCCACCACACTCATCTTGTTGTCTTGTTTAGGTGTAGGCACGGACATAGGGGGAGTGTTGTTCTCTCAATGAACTCTCCCTCCCCCCATTATGCATAAATTGATTAACTCTTTCCATTCGCCATTGTTGATGATACTTGTGCTTCAAAGACGAGTTTTGGTCATGGGCCCAAGGATAATTCTTTGCGGTGCCATACCAATTGACTCAAACATGGGTGGCTCCAGCCACCGCCCTCTCTTCTTGGGAGGTTTTGGTTCGTTGTTTGGTCCTCGTTGTGTCTTTTATATCTTTTGGCCTTTGTTCGTAGTTGAGTTGCTTCTTTTGTGGTCTCTCTTGTGTGCCCGTTTGCTCGAAGTTTGTATTGCAAAGTGTAAGGGCATATTTATTCCCAATATGTTTTGGGATTGATGACAATGCTTGTGTGGACTAATCGTGTGCGTTAGTGCTTTTAGAGATTCATCCATTGGCACGAGACGATTTCCACCCCTGGTGTTGTAATTCAAGACGGTGTAGCTCCTTTGTTTCGTTGTTGGTGGACTAGTTTCGTAGGAGTCATCGTACTATCAAGAGGGGATCCGTTCTGGTAAGACTTGGGTGGAATCACACATACACATCTTTATCACACCCGTCGTCTTTCCTTCCGCATCTTTGGAGCTGTTGTTTTCCCCTTACTATGCTCTGCTTTGCCCTAGCGGTAGTACCGCTTCCACAGCGGTAGTACCGCCGAAAACTCCACAGCTGTAGTACCACTCTCAGAGTGGTAGTACCGCTTGGGTGTTTCGGCCGTAGTACCGCTGTGCATCTGGGCTACTTCCGCCTCGATTCTCGAACAAATTTTTTGTGTCGGGTTTTGCGGCACTAAGGGAGGTAGTAGGGGCGGTAGTACCGCTCTAAGCGGTAGTACCGCCCTTCCCTAGCGGTAGTACCGCCCTGGCGACAGGGCCCTGGGCAGCGCGGCAGTACCGCTGGGCCTAAGCGGTAGTACCACCCTGAGCAGTAGTACCGCTCTTTCCTGGCGGTAGTACCGCCCTGGAGTCAGGGCCCCAGGCAGCGCGGCAGTACCACTGGGTGGAGCGGTAGTACCGCCCGGAGCAGTAGTACCGTCCTTCCCCAGCGGTAGTACCGCTCTGTGCGGGGCTGGTAAGTGGGATAACAGTTGGATTGTTCTTCCCACTATATAAATGGGTCTTCTTCCCCAAAGTTGACTTACCTCTTTCCCCCAAAGCTCCATTGTTGCTCCAAGCTCCATTTTCACCCGATCTCTCTCCCTAGCCAATCAAACTTGTTGATTTGCTCGGGATTGGTTGAGAAGGCCCAGATCTACACTTCCACCAAGAGAAATTTGATTCCCCCCACTTATCCCTAGCGGATCTTGTTACTCTTGGGTGTTGAGCACCCTAGACGGTTGAGGTCACCTCGAAGCCATACTCCATTGTGGTGAAGCTTCGTGGTGTTGTTGGGAGCCTCCAATTGTTGTGGAGATTGCCCCAATCTTGTTTGTAAAGGTCCGGTTGCCGTCTTCAAGGGCTCCAATAGTGGAATCACGGCATCTCGCATTGTGTGAGGGCGTGAGGAGATTACGGTGGCCCTAGTGGCTTCTTGGGGAGCATTGTGCCTCCACACCGCTCTAACGGAGACGTACTTCCCCTTAAAAGGAAGGAACTTCGGTAACACATCCTCGTCTCCACCGGCTCCACTCTTGGTTATATTGTCCCTTTACTTTTGCAAGCTTACTCGAGTTATATCCATTTCTTGCTTGCGTGCTCATTATCTTTGCATCATATAGGTTGTCCACGTAGTTGCACATCTAGACAACCTATTTCATTGCAAGTTTTAATTTGTTAAAGAAAAGTATAAAAAATTGTTAGTTGCCTATTCACCCCCCCTCTAGTCAACCATATCGATCCTTTCAATTGGTATCAGAGCCTCGTCTCTTTATTAAGGACTTTGCCGTCCGAAGAGTATGGTTGACGTCAACGACGGTGCGGAGGAGCACTCCGGTGTGAATCCCGTCTCGTCTTCGGCCGAAGGGGGAACCTCGGTCTCTCATGAGGAACTCAATGTGGATTTAGACACATTGAAAACCTCCATGACGGCCGAGGTTAAAAGCATGTTTACTGAATTCCTAGAGGGACTCAAACCATCTACCTCGCCGATGAAAGTGGGTGATCCCACTACCGAGGTGACGGATGCTAACCCCGACAAGGGGGAAGCTAATAGTGAAAAGAGTCCGTCTACTAGTGGTAGAAATGGCACCGGCATCTATGCCCATGAGGAACCCCCGGTGTATAAAGGACCGATCCCCTCTACGCATTTGAATCATGCCGGTCGTCCTCCTAAATATGTGAAAAATGAAGATTTTGATTCTTGGGTCTATCGCTTCAAGCGTCATTTAAAACATGTGAAAACTAACCTTTGGAGAATTATTGAAGAAGGTTTCTGTCCTCATGATCCAAGCAACTTCACCCCTCGAGAAGAAGTGGACAACCAATTCAATGAGAGTGCTCTCTTCATCATCCAAGATGCTATCCTTCCCGAAGATCTCCCTCATCTTCGACCTCATGTCATGGCTAAAGAAGCATGGAAGTGTGTCGAGCGTATGTATAGAGGAAGTGCTAGCATTGAACGCTCCAACTATGAAGTGGTGCAAGATGAAGCCGATGAGTTTGCAATGAAAGAGGATGAAGAACCTCGTGAGCTCTTTCGAAGAGTGACCAAACTTGCGGTCGCACTCCAAGATCATGGGAGTAAAGACACGGATGACAACTGGATCAAGCGCAAGTTCCTCAAGGCCATGATGCCCTACAACAAGGCCATGTCCTCCGTCATCCGCCAAAGAACGGACTTCCACTCCATGACCTCTGGAGTGTTGGATGAGTTCATTGAAATGAACATCTTGGATAAGACCGCCGACAATGCGGTGCTCCGTTCCCAAAGGGCAAAGAAGCCCAATCTTGCCTTGATGGCCAAGGTTAGTGTGGAAGAAGAAGAAGAAGAGGAAGATGAGGAGAGCAACCCCGAGGACACGAAGTATGATTATCATGAGCACATGGCTCTTGCCTCTAGACAGTTTTGGAGTAAGAAGACTACAAGACCCAACTTCAACAAGAACAACTCAAGTGGCCTCAAAGGGAAGCAACGAGTTAGAACTTGTTTCAACTGTGGCAATGTCAGTCATTTCGTTGCGGATTGTCCATACGAGAATCGGGAAGACAATGGTGGCAAGGTCATTCGAAAAGACAAAGCCAAGTCCTTCCCCAACAAGAACAACTTCACCAAGAAGACTCCTTCTCGCGGGTTGGTGGTTCAAGAAGAATACCGTGAGGATGACGATGATGATGAAGATGGTGAAACAATGGCCATGGCATCCATTGCCATTGTCTCAACTCCTCGGGTGTCTCTCTTCGATGCACCTAACGAGAACATCACCGCCAAGTGCCTCATGGCTAAGGCCACCAACAAGGTAACCCCCAACATCAAAACCACCATTATTCCTAACCCTCCTTCAACGGATGACTTCAATAATGGTAAGGGGTCTAATGAGGAGATCAATGAATTTGAGTCCTTCATGAGTAAGCTAAAGGGCAAATCCAAGAAGCATTTCGTTGCTCTCTTGGAACAACTTGGTGAAGCCAATGACATGATCGAGGCTCATGAAGAAACCATCACTAAGATGGAAAGTCATAGTCGTGACTATGCCGACGAGATATCGGATCTCTCTAATGCTCTTGAGGAAGAGCGTGAGCATCGTTTGACTCTTGAGGAGTCACACAACGATGATCATGCTAAACTAAAGAAAGATCTTGATCATGCTCTTGTTGTGTCTCGTGTTCTAGCTTCCGAGAAGGCTAAACTTGGGGTTGATCATGTTAGACTCACGGAGGAGTTTGATGTACTTGACAAGGCCCACAAGGTCTTGAAAAGTGCTCATGCCACCCTCAAGGAGTCTCATGCTCAACTCCAAGTTAAGCTAACTAAGGAAAAGGCCACATTTCCTCACATGGTCTTAATTGATAATGCAAATGCTACTAACCCATGTTGTGAGCATGTGCATCTTGTGGAGGAAAATGCCAAGTTGAAGGAACTACTCGAGAAAGGTCTTGTGTCATGCATACAAGGTGAGAAGAACCTAAATGACCTTTTGAGCAATCAAAAGGAAGGTGTGGGAAAGGAGGGAGTTGGGTTCGCACCCAAGTCCAAGAACAAGAAGAAGATCAAGGAGAAGAAGAGCAAGATCAATCGACCTCCTCCACTCACGCAAACCTTTGTGAAGGAGGGAGAAGGTGCTCCTGAGGAGAAGAAGAACAATGGGAAGAGCCGTGAAGCCAAAGAGCGCAACGCCATCTCTCCCAACAAAGCCGGCGACTTTAACCCCTCTTATGTGTTGTCCCGTGCTAGTGATGGACATGTTTATGCTAAATTTGTTGGTTCTTCTTATGAGTACATTGAATGGTCTATTTGGGTTCCTAAGACCCTTGTTACTAACATCAAAGGACCCATTACTCAATGGGTACCTAAAATCAAGCATTGATCTCTTGTAGGTGTTTGCTTCCGGTGGGGGATCATGGTTGCTCGATAGTGGAGTAACAAATCATATGACCGGGAGCAAGGACTTGGTGGTGGACGTGCACAATATCCCATATATGCCCACCAATGTCGAATGGGGTGATGCCTCACATTCTAAGGTATTGGGTCTTGGCAAGGTTGTCATTTCTCATGATCTAACGATCGAGAAAGTCATGCTTGTTGAGTCCCTTGCATTCAATTTACTTTCCGTTCGTCAACTCGCGCTCATGGGTTTTGCCACCTTCTTTGATATTGATACCGTGGCCCTCTTGTGGAGCAAGACTCTTAAAGTAGCCTTTGTTGGGCATGTCGAGTACGGTCTCTATGTGGTTAACTTCTCGGAGCAACCCACTAAGACCGCGACATGCCTAATGGCTAAAGTTGATGTGGGATGGCTTTGGCATCGCCGTTTAGCCCACACCAATATGAGATCTTTGCAAAGTCTTCTCAAGGGGGACCATGTCCATGGACTAACGAATGTTAGTTTTGCCAAAGATCGTGTTTGCACTGCTTGTATCGAAGGAAAGCTTCATGAGACGGCTCACCCTCCCACGACTATTATCTACTCGAAGAGACCCTTGGAGCTCCTCCACATGGACCTCTTTGGGCCCCCATCCTTTGATAGTCTTGGGGGTAGAAAGTACTGCTTGGTGATAGTGGATGATTATTCAAGATACACTTGGGTATACTTCTTCAAGAGGAAGAGTGAGACCCAACAAACCGTCATCGACATTGCAAATGAAGCTCAACGTCAACATGATGCAAATATCTTGACAATAAGAAGTGACAATGGCACCGAGTTCAAGAACTACACCTTGGATGAGTTTCTTAGTGATGAAGGGATCAAGCATCAATATTCTGCACCATATACCCCTCAACAAAATGGTGTTGCGGAGAGAAAGAACCGGACGTTGATGGATGCGGCAAGGACCATGATGGCGGAGTTCAAGTCTCCATACAACTTCTGGGCCGAAGCCATCAACACAGCTTGTCATGCATCCAATCGGCTCTATCTCCGCAAAGGCTTGAACAAGACTCCGTATGAGATACTCACCAGGAACAAGCCCAATCTCAAGTACTTCCGGGTGTTCGGGTGTAAGTGTTTCATTCTCAAGAAAGGTGTTCGTTTGTCTAAATTTGAAGCTAGAGCTCATGAGGGCATATTTGTTGGTTATGCTACAAACTCTCATGCTTACCGTGTTCTCAGCAAGTCCAACAGACTCATTGAGGAGACGTGTAACGTAGAGTTTGATGAAAATAACGGCTCCCAAGTGGAGCAAAGTGGTACTTGTGATGTAGGTGATGAAATTCCTCCCCAAACCATAAGAAGAATGGGTATTGGTCCTATCCTACCCATTGAGGAACCCCTTGTGGCCGAAGGAGAATGACAACGCTCCACTCAAGTGGAGCCATCACCTCCCCAAGACCCACACGCTTCCGAAGAACAAAGTGAAGGCCCTCACCTTCATGAAAAAGACCAAGGGCAAGATCAACCTCAAGATGGAGGTGAACCTCTAAATGATGCCCAAGGTCAAGTTCTCCCCCTCGAGCAAGTTCAAGATCATGAGCAAGCTCAAGACGGCACTCAAGATGATCAAGTTAACCTTCCTCCTTCCACACCCGAGGAAGAATTAGAGCGTCGTGCCATGAAGATTGCTTCAAAACTAACCACACAAGGCCATCTCATGGAAAACGTGGTTGGAAGTCTAAGAAAGGGGGTAAGCACTCGTAGACAATTAGCTAACTATTGTGAACATCATGCGTTTGTCTCTTGTGTTGAACCCCAAAAGGTCTATGAGGAGCTCGAAGACTCGGATTGGCTCAATGCCATGCATGAAGAACTCAACAACTTTGAATACAACAAGGTGTGGAGATTGGTGCCAAGACCTTCAGGGAACCACAACGTCATTGGAACAAAGTGGATCTTCAAGAACAAGCAAGATGCTCATGGGAACATCATTCGCAACAAGGCAAGATTGGTAGCACAAGGCTACTCCCAAGTCGAGGGTATCGACTACGGTGAAACCTTTGCTCCCGTTGCTCGTCTTGAATCCATTCGTTTGTTGATTGCATATGCTTCCCATCACAACTTTAAGTTGCAACAAATGGATGTGAAAAGTGCTTTTCTTAATGGTCCCATTAATGAGTTGATCTATGTCAAGCAACCCCCCGGGTTCGAGGACCCCTACTTCCCGGATCATGTGTATCAACTCGATAAGGCACTGTATGGCCTTAAACAAGCCCCACGTGCGTGGTATGACCACCTTACCGAGTTGCTACAAGATCGTGGATTTGAAGTAGGACAAATCAATCCCACTCTTTTTACTAAGAAGGTCAAAGGGGAGTTGTTTGTATGCCAACTATATGTTGATGACATTATCTTTGGTTCTCCTAACAAAGCTTTCAATGAGGAATTTGCCTCTCTCATGACCTCCAAGTTCAAGATGTCTTCGATGGGAGAGTTGACGTTCTTCCTTGGTTTTGACATCAAACAAAGAAGAGAAGGAACCTTCATCAACCAAGCCAAATACACTCAAGACATGCTTAAACGGTTCAAGCTAAGCGATGTCAAGCCGGCTTCTACACCAATGCCTACCAAGTGCCAACTCGACATCGATCCCAATGGTACAGCGGTGGATCAAAAGGTATATCGCTCCATGATTGGCTCCTTGCTTTACCTTTGTGCATCTAGACCGGATATCATGTTGAGTGTGGGGATGTGTGCACGGTTTCAAGCCGCACCAAAGGAAAGTCACTATGTGGCGGTCAAGCGAATCTTTCGATATTTGGCTCATACCCCAAACTTTGGCTTATGGTACCCAAGAGGAGAAAATTTCAAGCTTGAAGGGTTTACGGATTCCGATTGGGCGGGAGACAAAGTGGACAGGAAGTCCACTTCCGGAGGGTGCCAGTTTCTTGGGTGCTCTTTGGTAAGTTGGTCTTCCAAAAAGCAAAGTTGTGTGTCTCTCTCGTCCATAGAAGCAGAATATGTGGCGGCCGGTAGTTGTTGTGCACAACTCTTATGGATGAGGCAAACTTTAAAGGAATATGGTGTCATTTGTGACAAAGTGCCTCTTTGGTGTGACAACGAAAGTGCCATCAAGATTTCTCTCAACCCGGTGCAACACTTCAAGACAAAGCACATTGAGATTCGGTATCACTTCATCCGGGATCACATTAGGCGAGGAGAGATCGAGCTCAAGTATGTCAACACTCATGATAACCTTGCAGATATTTTCATGAAACCCTTGGATGAAGCAAGATTTCGCGAGTTAAGGCATGAGCTAAATATCATTGATTCGAGCAATGTGACTTGAACCCTCGCACACCCCACCCCACTCAACTTGGTATCTTGCTTAGATGTAGGCATGGACATAGGGGGAGTGTTGATCTCTCAATGAACTTTCCCTCCCCCCATTATGCATAAAATGATCAACTCTTTCACAATAGCCATTTCTGATGGTACTTGTGCTTCAAAGACGAGTTTTGGTCATGGGCCCAAGGATAATTATTCGCGGTGCCATACCAATTGACTCAAACATAGGTGGCTCCGGCTACCGCCCTCTCCTGAGAGAGGCCAGAGCTTGCTCTGTTTCGTGTGGTTGTTTGTGTTTGAGTTGTTTCTGGTCTGTTGTGTGTGTGTGTGTTGTCGCGTCGGTCATCTCGTTCTGTTGGCTTTGCTTTCCGTTTCTTTTTGAGCGTTAGCCGTTGGTCTAGAAGCAGCGTGGTTGCTGAAGCGGTACTACCGCCCTCCAGAGCGGTACTACCACTCCCAGCGGTACTACCGCCCTCCAGAGCGGTACTACCGCTCCCAGCGGTACTACCGCCCTCCAGAGCGGTACTACCGCTGTGAGGCGCGGGCTGGGGGTTATATCGGGGGCAGGGGGAGTTTCTTCTCCCCATACCCATTCGCTCACCCCTTCGCCCCGTTCGTCTCTCTCTTCAGCAACCGGCGCCGCGGGAGGGCTCCGGCAGATCTCCCTCTCTGGGGCGCTCCTCTCCGTTTCCTTCGGTGGAATCGATCCCCACCTTGTCCTCTTGCCATGGATGCTAGTATTGTCCCCGTTCCCTGTTTCCTTTTGTCTAGACTTCCAATCTAGCGCTCTTGGGGCAATAGCAGTTGCATCTCTAGATTTTTGTCCAGATCTAGGCTTGAGTAGGATGGAGAATGCTTCTAGACTGTTTGGATTAGTGTTTGGTTGGAGTATTTTTGAATTTGGTAGGATGGTAGTACCGGATCTGACCACGGTAGTTGGAAACTGATGTTTCCCCGCCTCGACCGGTACTACCGCTCTCCCAGAGCGGTACTACCGCTTGGGGCGGTACTACCGCTCAAGGGTCACGGTAGTACCGCCCTCTACCTAGTTCCATCATCCTTCAACCTTTCAGTGATCTTTTCGTTCGTGTTTGTGGCTTACGCTCGTTCTTTCTGATTGTTTTGCGTGTTTGTGTGTGTGGTTCCAGGTGATGAGGTTCCTGAGCATCAGGCTCGTCGTGTCAACCCCGGTCGTGCTTCGTCCAAGTGCTACCGCACCACTGAGCCCACTGAGCCTGCCGGAGGATCTTCCAGTGCTCATCCTCCTCCCCAACTGCCGAAGAAGCCTGGGGTCAAGCCAAAGCAAAGAAAAACCGTGCCAGAATGCCGCCCAAGGAGTTCTGAGCAAGGCGCCGCCGCAACCCGTATGAGGTCGACCAAGATCCCACTTTGGTCAACCGTCCGTTCTGGAACAGGTTCCAGTTTGCCATCTATTTTGATGTCCTCAAAGCCAAGAAGAATCTCGATGTCAATGTGCACTCCATCGACACCGAGCATATGGAGAATGATCCTGACTACTTTGGTGAAGCTCTTCAGATGTGCTCTCAGCTGAACATTCTCGGGATCATGCAATTCAACAAGGACTATGATGCTGATATTGTGGCCCAATTCTATGCCACAGTTCACCTTGGGACCGATGAGGACAGGACTCTGACTTGGATGACAAATGGCAAGTTGCTGTCAGTCAAGTGAAAAGCTTTCATGAAGTTGATTGGGCTGGAAGATCTTGGACTTGAGTTTGCTGTCGGCTTTCGCCCCCACCGTCGTGCCAATGCCACTCACAAGCAAGCTCTGTGGCCCTACTGCACTCTGAGGATCAACCATGAGACGAAGAAGGAGACCTATGAGCTGCCTGCCTATCTGGACATTCTTCACCGTATCTTCAGAGAAACTCTTTTCCCTCGCATCGGGAATCTGGACCAGGTTCACTCTTATCTCGTGGACATGCTTCTCTTCTGTCAGTGGGAGAAGGGGCAGAGCACCGGAGAGTCCTTGGATATCTCTCATGTTATGTGGTCTGAGCTAGTTCACTACTAGGAAAAGGGCTATAGATGGAAATGACACTAATGGCGCACCAGACATGTGGTGCGCCATTAGTATATACTAATGGCGCACCACCTTCTGATGCGCCATTAGTGTTGAAACTACTAATGGCGCACCCTGCCCACGGTGCGCCATTAGTACCAAATTTTTTTTTGAACTAGTGCGCCTGTCCAAACATACTAATGGCGCACCGTGGGTGTGGTGTGCCATTACTAGTTAAACTAGTAATGGCGCACCATGCCATGGTGCGCCATTAGTAACCTTGGCCACCACTTCCACCGAATGCACCCCCCCCCTGTGGATCGCCTTTTCAGTTTTAAAAAAAATAAAAGAAAATGATAAAAATGTCAAAAAAATAAAAGAAAATAAGTTTCCCATGTGATATGTGGCCTAGTTGTTGGGAAAATTTGCAAATATGAATTTTGACTTCATTTGCAAAATCTCGCGAGAATTTGTAAAAATGGGCATAACTTTTGCATACTAACTCGGATGAAAAAGTTTTTTATATGAAAAATCATCTACTCGAAAAGTTACATCCAAATCAAACAGAAAAAATTACTAATGGCGCACCTGCCCCGTTAAACATTTCAAAATCCTCAAAAACCTAACAAAAAAAAAGATACGGGGCTTTTAAGATCTAGAGAGGCAAAAAAATCAAAAAAATTCAAACTTACTAATGGCGCACCTACCCATGGTGCGCCATTACTATCTTCCCGCCTTCAAAATTCAAAATAAGTCAAAAAAATAAAAAAAAGTTACTAATGGCGCACCTGACCATGGTGCGCCATTAGTATCTTCCCTCCTTCAAAATTCAAAATAAGTCAAAAAAACAAAAAAAACAATTACTAATGGCGCACCTGCCCGTGGTGCGCCATTAGTATCTTCCTGCCTTCAAAATTCAAAATAAATAAAAAAAATAAAAAAATTTACTAATGGTGCACCTGCCCGCGGTGCGCCATTAGTATGCCGTATATATGGCTGGTCCTCTCCTCCTCTCTTCATTTCATCTTCCCTTCTCTCCTCCACCATACTTCTCCTCTCCGGTGACCTCCTCCTCCTCTCCGGCGACCTCCTCCTCCCTCCTCCCTCCTCCCCTCCCCTCCCTCCTCCCTCCTCCCCTCCCCTCATGG
>NC_041383.1:285484676-285484908 GCF_002162155.2 Triticum dicoccoides | reverse complement strand
CATGGCCCCTGGGAGGCATACTAATGGCGCACCGTGGCCTATACTAATGGCGTGCTGTTAATGGCGCACCACAGATGCGCCATTAATGGCCATACTAGGTGCGCCATTAGTAGGGGTTTTTCTAGTAGTGCACGCGCCGGATAAGGAGGCCGAGTGCCCTGATCGTCACTCGCCGGAGGAGGAGGCGGTGGAGGAGGCGGAGTGCCCTGACTCGCCGGAGGAGGAGGAGGAG
>NC_041383.1:285475135-285484567 GCF_002162155.2 Triticum dicoccoides | reverse complement strand
CTCCTCTCCAGCGACCTCCTCCTCTCCGGCGAACTCCTCTCCGGCAAAAGACCATGGCAACAAGATCCAAAAACAGGAACAAAATTTGAAATAATGTCGTGCCAAAAAACAAGCAAAAAAACGAGCAAAAAATGGGCAAAAAATCACGATCCAGATCTAGATTCAAAATGGCGCATCACTAATGGCGCATCACAGGACAGTGCGCCATTAGTATGCCGCGGTTACTAATGGCGCATCCAGTTGTGGTGCGCCATTAGTATCCAAAGCACCTGGGTATACATGGCCCCTGGGAGGCATACTAATGGCGCACCGTGGCCTATACTAATGGCGCACCACTGGTGCGCCATTAGTATACCAGATACTAATGGCGCACCACTGGTGCGCCATTAGTAAAAATTACTAATGGCGTGCTGTTAATGGCGCACCACAGATGCGCCATTAATGGCCATACTAGGTGCGCCATTAGTAGGGGTTTTTCTAGTAGTGGTTTCTGCTATCTCCGAACGCAAGTGCCCGATTTATGGTCCGTTCATTATGCTGCTCATTGAGAAGGCCTGGGATCGTATCTATCCCAAGGTGGTGCTGGAGCTTGGAGACTTGGTTTCTCACGATGTCAAGCGTCTGAGGAAGAAGGATAACTGGGGCACTCAGGCCCCTAGGATTGGAGTTCCTTCATCTGCTGCTGCCATGGAGACTGAGGAGGAGTTTGGGGCTGAGGCTGAGGATGAAGATGATGACTACGTGCCTTCTGAGGCAGAGCCCTCTTGGGCCAAGAAGCTCAAGATCAAGGTGAAGAAGCTGTTCTGCATGGAATCTCACGGTCAGTACATGACTCATGTGGTTGAGAAGAAGGCTCGAGGTCGCCACAAGGAGCTCATGCGTCAGATGGGTGCTATTGTGATTAGTGGTTCTGAGGATCAGCTTACTGAGGAGGAGGAGTGGATTCAGCAGCACTGCCCCTGGACTGATTCTGATGCTGAGCACTTCCCGGCCGATGATGGCACCGCAGATGATCCCTCTGAGATCTGATGGGTGTCCCTCGTTTACCTTCACCTGGAGCCGTAGCATCACTCCCTCTCCTTTTTGGTGTTTCGCTGCCAAAGGGGGAGAGAGTTTAGGGATTTGCGTCTTGTGTCTTTCGTCGTTTGTGTTTGTGCTTTCGCTTGTCGTCTTATTTGGTTTGTGTCCGTGAGACCTAAGTTCTGGCTCTGTCAGTAAGACCTAAGCTCGAGTCATATGGTGTGAGACATATGCTACCTTATCTCTTTGTATCTTTATCTATGTCTATCTAGCTTATGAGTTCCATGCTTATCTTGTTATATATATGTTGCTCTCATATCTTGCTTAGGTAGTTGGTATCTAAAATGTAGGGGGAGCATTGTTTCTGGCTTCTGTGCCGTGCAGTCCAAAGGACCTTTCTAAGTAGCACACATCCAGGGGGAGCCCTTCTACATTTTAGGACAGTTGTACTTTTGCGCTTATCCTATATCTTTCATATTGTGCAAATCCCGTATTGTCATCAATCCACCAAAAAGGGGGAGATTGTAAGGGCATATTTATTCCCAATATGTTTTGGTGATTGATGACAATGCTTGTGCGGACTAATCGTGTGCGTTAGTGCTTTCAGAGATTCATCCATTGGCACGAGACGATTTCCTCCCCTCGGTGTTGTAATTCAAGACGGTGTAGCTCCTTCGTTTCGTTATTGGTGGACTAGTTTCGTAGGAGTCACCGTACTATCAAGAGGGGATCCGTTCTGGTAAGACTTGGGTGGAATCACACGTACACATCTTTATCACACCCGTCGTCTTTCCTTCCGCATCTCTGGAGCTGCTGTTTTCCCCTTACTATGCTCTGCTTTGCCCTAGCGGTAGTACCGCGTCCACAGCGGTAGTACCGCCGAAAACTCCACAGCGATAGTACCGCTCCAAGCGGTAGTACCGCTCTCAGAGCGGTAGTACCGCTTGGGTGTTTTGGCCGTAGTACCGCTGTGCGTCTGGGCTACTTCCGCCTCGATTCTCGAACGAATTTTTCGTGTCGGGTTTTGCGGCACTAAGGGAGGTAGTAGGGGCGGTAGTACCGCTCTAAGCGGTAGTACCGCCCTTCCCTAGCGGTAGTACCGCCCTAGCGATAGGGCCCTGGGCAGCGCGGCAGTACCGGTGGGCCTAAGCGGTAGTACCGCCCTGAGCGGTAGTACCGCTCTTTCCTGGCGGTAGTACCGCCCTAGAGTCAGGGCCCCAGGCAGCGCGGCAGTACCGCTGGGTGGAGTGGTAGTACCGTCCTTCCCCAGCGGTAGTACCGCTCTGTGCGGGGCTGGTAAGTGGGATAACGGTTGGATTGCTCTTCCCACTATATAAAGGGGTCTTCTTCCCCAAAGTTGACTTACCTCTTTCCCCCAAAGCTCCATTGTTGCTCCAAGCTCCATTTTTGCCTGATCTCTCTCCCTAGCCAATCAAACTTATTAATTTGCTCGGGTTTGGTTGAGAAGGCCCAGATCTACACTTCCACCAAGAGAAATTTGATTCCCCCCACTTATCCCTAGCGGATCTTGTTACTCGTGGGTGTTGAGCACCCTAGACGGTTGAGGTCACCTCGAAGCCATACTCCATTGTGGTGAAGCTTCGTGGTGTTGTTGGGAGCCTCCAATTGTTGTGGATATTGCCCCAATCTTGTTTGTAAAGGTCTGGTTGCCGCCTTCAAGGGCTCCAATAGTGGAATCACGGCATCTCGCATTGTGTGAGGGCGTGAGGAGATTACGGTGGCCCTAGTGGCTTCTTGGGGAGCATTGTGCCTCCACACCGCTCTAACGGAGACGTACTTCCCCTTAAAAGGAAGGAACTTCGGTAACACATCCTCGTCTCCACCGGCTCCACTCTTGGTTATATTGTCCCTTTACTTTTGCAAGCTTACTCGAGTTATATCCATTGCTTGCTTACGTGCTCATTGTCTTTGCATCATATAGGTTGTCCACGTAGTTGCACATCTAGACAACCTATTTCATTGCAAGTTTTAATTTGTTAAAGAAAAGTATAAAAAATTATTAGTTGCCTATCCACCCCCCCTCTAGTCAACCATATCGATCCTTTCAGAAAGGCCGTTTTATTTCGTTTTGACGATCTTGCACTTTCTTGGGTTTACGGACTACTGTGGCATGCCACGGTACTACCGCTGGAGGTGGGGGCTCCTGTGCGTGCACAGCTGCGTCCACGGCACCGTACTACCGCTTCCATCGCGACAGTAATTTTTTACTGCCGCTGGATGAGCACTACTACCACCCACGCTGCGGTACTACCGCCCGGGCGGTACTACCGCGATGATCCATGGTACTACCGTGTGGGGTTAAGCACGGGTAGGGGGAGTTCCAACTACCCCATGCACATTCATATCTTCTCCCCACTTCGTCTCTCTCTCCTACCCAAGAACGGCACCAGAGGCCCTCGCCGGATCTCCGTCTCCGGCCACTCTCCTCTCATTCCAACCGGTGGGATCGTTCCCCACCTCGCCTTCTTGCTATGGACCCCGGTATCTCCCCTAGACCTTCTCTCTTGGCTTCTTTATTTTGTTTCTAGGTTTTGGGGGATGCATGGGTAGGTCTTGTGATTTCGGGCTAAATATTTGCAAGAGGAGATTGTTGGAGAGTGCTAGTGCAGTAGATATGCTATTTGGTGTGTTGCAACAATGTAGTTTTGATCAACGGTAGTGTCGATTTACCTTCATGGATGTTTCCAGATCCGTTCGTGCGAGATCCGTCTCATGCGGTACTACCGCTCCTCCCAGAGTGGTACTACCGCCCATTCGTGTGAGATCCGCCCCGTGCGGTACTACAGCTCCACTGGAGAGCGGTAGTACCACCCGACGAGCGGAAGTAAAAAATTTACTTCCGCTCTAAGTGCGGTACTACTGTGCCGTCCCGGTGTAGTACTACCACGGCCAGAGCAGATGTAAAACTTTACTTCCATGTCCTGGTACACTACTACCGTTGACTTAAAAATTGCTTTGTTTTGACACACCCGATCTCATTTCTATGTGTTTCGTCTTGTTTTGGCCTTGGTCTTTGCAATAATACTCCTCGCTCTTCTTGTGTGTTTGCATTGTGTGTCATAGGTGGTGGATCTAGTTCCGGTGCTCGTTGCTTGAACCCCAGCCGTGATACAAGCTCAAAGCATCTTCGCAACCAGGAAGCTCCTGAGGGGTCCAATGCCCTACAACGCAACATCAAGGCCACCGCCACCAAGATCAGGGAGCCAGTTGTCGGCTTGGATGAAATGCCTTAAGCAGAGTTTGTGATTCGAAGGAAGCTCAACCCCTACATCAAACCTAGGGAACTCATAAGGGGAAATGACTTGTTTTGGACCAAGCAACAAAATCTCATCTTACTAGATGTGAACAAAGCCAAGCATAACATCTACGTACCCGTTCAGTGGATTGACATGGACCATCTGAGGAAGAACCAGCCATATTTTGGTGAGCCTCTGGATTTGGTGGAGCAGTTTGGTATTCAAGACCTCCTCACATTCCACCTGGACTTTGACCTGGAGATTGTGGCCCAGTTCTTTGCCTCCGTCCACTTCCACACGGATGAGAAGCAGACAGTGACTTGGATGACAAATGGAAAGAGGATGACTGCTAAGTGGAAGGAGTTCACGAATCTGTTGCACATTCGTGATGAGGGGCTATATGTGCCCGTTAGGGTCCGCCCGCATGCCAACCCATAGTCTGCTTCCAAGAACAAGCTTCAAACCTACCTTGTTGAGAAGACTTTGCCCAATGGCAAGAAGTCTTATGTGCTCAACCCGTTTCTTGACATCATGCACCGGATATTCCACAACTCTCTTTTTCCTCGCATAGGAGACAAGGACAAGGTGCATCCCTATCTTGTGGACATGATGCTTATTTGTGAGGAAGCACGTCTTCAACAACTTGGACCACTTGATGTCTCTCCTATCATGTGGTGTGAGCTTCAGTTTGTAGTGTTCCATCGTAAGGTTCCCATATATGGACCTTATTTGCACCTCTTGATTTCAAAGACTTGGGAGAAGCTCTTTCCGGGTGAAGAGTTTCATGCTCCCAATTGGATTCACCTTGAGCCCATTAGGCTGCACCAGAAGAACAAGTGGGCTAACACCACTACCCGGGCTGAGGCAGAGGCTGCCCGCATGGATGTTGATGATGAGGAGATTGAGGAGGAGGAGGTTGAGGACAGCTCTGAGGGGTATGCACCTCCCTCTACTGAGCCATCTTGGGCTAAGAAGCTCAAGGCCAAGGTGAAGGCTCTGTTCTGCATGCAGGCCAAGGGATGGTACCAGACTCACGTTGCTCAGAAGGAGAGTCGCCAGCGTGACAATCGGATCTTGAGGAAGCTTGTCGAGCACGTCTCAAGTGGGTCGGAGAAGAACATCACTCTTGAGGCTGCCTGGATGACGAAGCAAGGCTATCAGTGGGCTGAGTCAGATGAGGAGTGCATCCCTGCTGCTGAGCTAGATGCAGATATTGTTGGGTGGCCACTTCAGTGGGAGCTAACACCTGTGTCTTAGGTCTCCTCTCTGCCTTTTTGGTGTCTCGATGCTAGAGGGGGAGAGAGTGTAGGATTTGTGAGTTTTCCTTGCTTTCGTTTCGTTGAACCTTCGTTGCTTTGGTTTGTGTTTCGTATGTGAGACCATGAGAGTTATTCTATCATATGGTGTAAGACATATGCCTTCACTCTTATCCTATTATTGTCTAGTATGATTAGTAGCTTGTGAGGTTATTCTATCTTGTGCCCTTATCATCATGCTCACTTGCTATACCTTACTTCCATGCTTTATGTCACTTATATATTTTTTGACTGGGAACTGTGGGGCAAACCTCCATAGCATATCGAAACTTTATTAATGCAAAAACAATATTTACAACAGGAGGACTACAAGGGGTAATCAAAAAATAGAAAAGTTGTCTTACAACAGAAGGTCTTAAGGGGGAAGAAAAGAAATCCACTTCAAGAGATCATCCTTGTAAGCAGACCAGATCCTGTGCTGCAGAAGAGTAATATCATGCCTAAAAGCACCTCTCCATTTGTTAAAACTTGCCCTCTCACTTCAGAAAACTTTGGCATTTCTGATGATCCAAATGTTCCAGAAGGCGGTGAACACCACTTCAGTGAAAAAAGGTTTATGAAAACTTCTCCTTGCCTGAATAACCAAATCAGACATGGAGTTACCAGCAGACCAATCAATCTGCAAATAATTCCAAACTCTAACACTGAAGTTGAAGTTAAAGAATAGATGGTCCCTGGTTTCTCTTGTCTGCAAAGGACAGAGCCTACAATGAAATCCATCCTCCATGTGCGAGTGCCTTATTTCCACCATATCCTTTGTATTCAATCTGTCCATAATGAGCATCCATGCAAACACCTTAATCTTGAGAGTGCGAGATGACTTCCATATCCAACAAGTCAAAGGATTGAAAGTTTCGGACACAAAGGTGTGAGAATAAAACATCTAGGGCCTGTACTGTTTGGAAGAGGCTTGCCAAAACTACACATCTTTAGTGCCAGATTCCCTGTTGTGAGAGCCCATCATAGCTTGAATCATGTTCAAATCATCAAAAGCCTGGGCAGACAAAGGAAGATGAAAATGATGGTGCATGTCCTGGGTGCTGAAAACTTCCTTAACTAAAATCCATGGATCCTTAGCATATGAAAAAAGCCTAGGAAATCCAGTTTGTAGGCTAGAAACCTCATTACCAAGATTCCAATTGTCAGACCAAAAAAGTGTAGTGTCATCCTCATTTATCTGTACCCAAGAGCAATCCCTAAAATTTTGCATCACCTTGCAAATGTCTCTCCACCAAAAAGAGCCACAATCAGAAGTTCCCTGGGGCACCCTTTCATAGTAATAGGAGTCCCAGATTAGAGACACCCAGGGAATATATTTTTTATTTAGGAAATTGCAAGCATGTTTGAGGAGCAGGGCCACATTCTGTACTCCCAGATTGAGGATACCAAGCCCTCCCTTATTTTTTGGTCTACATATAAGCTCCCAAGCAGAAAGAGAAGGGGTTGTCTCATCTCTATTTTTCCTCCAAAGGACTGCCTCTGAATTCTCTCCAACTGTTTAAGGATTCCAGTAGGAACAACCAAACTACACAAGAAGAAAATGGGTATGGAGGATAGAGCAGAATTCAAAAATTGCAGCCTTTCACCTTGATTGAGAAATGAGGAGCTGGCAGTCATGCTCCTTTCCATACAGTCCACTAATGGCATAAAATCCACCATTTTTGGCCTTGTGGTTCCCACTAGCAAGCCAAGATAAGTAAATGGCATCTTTCAAATCTGGCAACCAAAAGCAGCAGCTAGATCCTTCATCATTGCAGGGTCAACATTTATTCGTATAATAAATGATTTATGGTAATTCACATCAAGGCCTATTGACTGAGAGAACACTTGCAACATATCTTTCAAAGCCAGAAGCTGAGCCTTGTCTGCAGGGAGGATGATCAAGGTATCTGTCGGTGTCAAAACCGGCGGATCTCGGGTAGGGGGTCCCGAACTGTGCGTCTAGGCAGATGGTAACAGGAGACAAGGGACACGATGTTTTTACCCAGGTTCGGGCCCTCTCGGTGGAGGTAAAACCCTACTCCTGCTTGATTAATATTGATGATATGGGTAGTACAAGAGTTGATCTACCACGAGATCAGAGAGGCTAAACCCTAGAAGCTAGCCTATGGTATGATTGTTGTTCGTCTGATGGACTAAAACTCTCCGGTTTATATAGACACCGGAGAGGGCTAGGGTTACACAGAGTCGGTTACAATGGGAGGAGATCTTCGTATTGCCAAGATTGCCTTCCACGCCAAGGAAAGTCCCATCCGGACACGGGACAAAGTCTTCAATCTTCTATCTTTATAGTCCGGGAGTCTGGCCAAAGGTCATAGTCCGGCCATCCGGACACCCCCTAATCCAGGACTCCCTCAGTAGCCCCTGAACCAGGCTTCAATGATGACGAGTCCGGCGCACAAATTGTCTTCGGCATTGCAAGGCGGGTTCCTCCTCCGAATACTTCATAGAAGATGTTGAACACAAGGATAGTGTCCGGCTCTACAAAACTAAGTTCCACATACCACCGTAGAGAGAATAATATCTGCACAAATCTAATCTGCTGACGTATTCCGCAGCGTGACATCACGCCACGGCCAAGCCTTTTTTCGAGTCGTTTTACTGTCCCACCTCAGCGCGTTTAGCGAGGCGGTTTCCTTGGCACGTCTTGTCAAAGCAGAGATCGTGTCCCCTTATTCTGGGATTCTCATCAATACGGGCGTGGGTAACCCAACCGCGCCATTAACCGCGGCGCTTAGGAGATGAGCGAGTTTTTATTAGGCCGGTGGGGGCTCGTAGTTTCGGCCGCCCATATAACGGGATAAGGATCTACCCTTTCCATTTACGCCTTCTTCCTCCTTTGCTTATCCGTCCCTGCGCGCTCGAGCTCCAACGCCCAAGCCCGCACTTCCCACCTCAACCTACTCCAATCATGTCTGGAGTGGGAGGTAGAAGGATGGCCTCCTCCGTCACGGAGGGGCAAATCAAAAAGTTGAGGATGGCCGGATACTTGTCCGACGACATCGCGCACCGGCTTCCAGATGGGGGACAACTCATCCCCACCCCTAGGCCCCATGAGAGGGTTGTTTTTCTCCCCCATTTCCTCCGCGGACTGGGCTTTCCTCTTCACTCATTCGTCCGGGGGCTCATGTTCTACTATTGTAACGCCCTGGATCCGATGCGTCAGGTGTCTCCTAGTTATTCATCGGCGTTGCCATGTCATTTGCTTGCGTGTTGCATTTTATCATGTCATCATGTGCATTTCATTTCGCATACGTGTTCGTCTCATGCATCCGAGCTTTTTCCCCGTTGTCCGTTTTGCAATCCGGCACTCCTATGTCACCCGACGCCCCCTTTTGCCTCTTTTCATGTGCGGGTGTTAAACTTTCTCGGAATGGCCCGAGGTTTGCCAAGCGGCTGTGGTATAGCACCGGTAGACCGCCTGTCAAGTTTCGTGCCATTTGGAGGTCCTTTGATACTCCATCGGTTAACCGCGTAGCCCGAAAACCCTTTTGTCTTGCAGCCCAACACCCCTTCAAACTGTCCCAAAACCCATCCTAACCCACTCCATGCTCTCGGTCGTTCGATCACGATCGTGTGGGCGAAAACTGCTCCTCATTTGGACTCTCCTAGCTCCCAGAATCTATAAATATGTGCCTCCCATCCAAATTCACGGATGAATTCCCCGAAACCCTAGCCTCTTCCTCCTCCTGCCGCCGGACGTGTCCCGCCCGCGCCGAACACGTCCAGCGCCGCCGCCCGTGCCCAATCGTGGCCTGCCACATGGCACCCGTGCCCTCCCCGCCGCCGCGGCCCGCGGAGCCCATCTGGGGCCCGCGCGGGCCCAATCCCGCGCACGC
>NC_041383.1:285468916-285474586 GCF_002162155.2 Triticum dicoccoides | reverse complement strand
CGCCGAGCGCCTCACCGTCGCCGCCCTCCGCCGGATCCCCGCCGGTCGCCACCCGTCCACCGTCGGCCTCCGCGTCGTCGCCCGCGCCGGCCTGGGCCGCCGCCGCGCCTGGCTTGGCGCCCCGCGCCGCCTGCCCGGCGCCCCGCGCCGCCGCTCGCCCCAAGCTCCGCCGGCCGTCGCCGGATCCCCTCCGCGCCGGCGACCCCGTCCCCGCCGCCTCCGGCCTTCCCCTCGCCGCCGAGATTCGCATGTGTTGGGCCGTTGCTCTATTTTGAGTGTGCTCTATATGAAACTTGCTTGATTTTGCATGTAGCTTCATATTATCATGTTGAATCCTTGTTTTGAGGTGTTTTTCTTGATGTTGTATGCATTTTGCATCAATGCCATGTTTAACTTGTTTTGCTCATATCTTCTAGGCCGTAGCTCCGAACTAATTGAACTTTATATGTAACTTGACTAGAATTTCGTGTAGATCATCGTGTTGCATCTTAACTTGCTGTTTAACAACTTGAACATAAGGTTTATTCAGATCTGGACCAATTTCGAAATATGCATATGAGGACTTACCGGATTAGTTCTATGTTGTTCCCGGCCTCATTTAAACTTGCCTTGATGTGTTGCTCTTGTTTGCATCATCCCTTGCCATGAGTAGCTTCATATAGCATTATCTTGCATCATGCTTGGTTGTGCATCATGTCTTGTTCATGTGTGGTGTGTTTACCATGTTGTGTGCTTCTTCTCGATAGTTCCTGTTTCGTTGCGATCGTGAGGATTCGTTCGTCTATGCTTGGTTCGTCTTCGTGGCTTCATCTTCTTCATGGACTCGTTCTTCTTCCTAGCGGGATTTCAGGCAAGATAACCGCTACCCTGGATCTCACTACTATCATTGCTATGCTAGTTGCTTCGTTCTATCGCTTTGCTGCGCTACCTATCTTTTGCTCATCAAGCCTCCCAAATTGCCATGAACCTCTAACCTTTGACACCCTTCCTAGCAAACCATTGCTTGGCTATGTTACCGCATTGCTCAGCCCCTCTTATAGCGTTGTTAGTTGCAGGCGAAGTTGAAGATTGCTCCATGGTGGACAGGATTATGTTGGGATATCACAATATCTCTTATTTAATTAATGCATCTATATACTTGGTAAAGGGTGGAAGACTCGGCCTTATGCCTGGTGTTTTGTTCCACTCTTGCCGCCCTAGTTTCCGTCATACCGGTGTTATGTTCCCGGATTTTGCGTTTCCTTACGCGGTTGGGTGATTTATGGGACCCCCTTGACAGTTCGCTTAGAATAAAACTCCTCCAGCAAGGCCCAACATTGGTTTTACCATTTGCCTCACCACCACCTACTTTTCCCTTGGGAGTCGCTCTCTCGAGGGTCATCGTTATTCCAGCCCCCCCCCCCCCGGGCCAGTGCTTGTCTAAGTGTTGGTCCGAACCGAGCCGCCTGCGGGGCCCCCTCGGGGAAACTCGAGGTCTGGTTTTACTCGTAGCCTGTCTCATCCGGTGTTTCCCTGAGAACGAGATATGTGCAGCTCCTATCGGGATTGTCAGCACATCGGGTGGTCTTGCTGGTCTTGTTTTACCATTGTCGAAATGTCTTGTAAACCGGGATTCCGAGTCTGATCGGGTCTTCCTGGGAGAAGGTATATCCTTCGTTGATCACGGGAGCTTATCATGGGCTAAGTTGGGACACCCTTGCAGGCTATAAACTTTCGAAAGCCGTGCCTGCGGTTATGGGCAGATGGGAATTTGTTAATGCCCGGTTGTAGATAACTTGACACCAGATCCGAATTAAAATGCATCAACCGCGTGTGTAGCCGTGATGGTCTCTTCTTAGCGGAGTCCGGGAAGTGAATACGGTCTTTGGGTTATAGCTTCACGACCGTTCCATTTGCTCTCTTCTCGCTCTTATTTGCGTATGTTAGCCACCATATATGCTTAGTCGCTGCTGCAGCCTCACCACTTTACCCCTTTCCTTCCCCTTTAAGCTTTGCTAGTCTTGATACCCATGGTCATTGATTGCTGAGTCCTCGTGGCTCACAGATTACTACAACAACAGTTGCAAGTATAGATTATGCGATGATCTTTACGCGAGAGCGATGTTTGCTTGTCTTGGAGTTCTTCTTCTGCTTCTTCTGTGATCAGGGGATAGGTTCCAGGTCGGCAGCCTGGGCTAGCAGGGTGGATGTCGTTTGAGTTTCTGTTTGTGTTTCAACCGTAGCCGGATGATGCTCTTATGTATGATGATGTTGTATTCGTGTGGCATTGTATGCCTCTTGTAGGTATCCCCATCTATTATGTAATGTTGATATAATGATATCCACCTTGCAAAAGCGTTTCAATATGCGGTTCTATCCTTGGTGGGACCTTTGAGTCTCTTTAGGATAGTATCACATATTGGGCGTGACAAGTTGGTATCAGAGCCTTGACTGACCCTTAGGAGCCCCCTTGATTGATCGTGTGGTTTGGCTGTTGTTGAGTCTAGAAGAAAACTGTTTTCGGAGTCTAGTTATATCGGAGAGTAGGAATTATTTTTACTCCTCAGCCCCTTCGTCGCTCTGGTAAGGAATCTTGATGTAGGTGTTTTGAACTACTCCTCTTCCCCTTCAAAATTTTCTTTAGGGTCACGCAGTTGGTTTTTCGATCGTTGGCTCTTAGCTCTTTTCATCCGGTGCATTTCTCGTCAAGTTGACTTGAGCCTCTTCATCTTTGCGTTCAATCCTCAGTTGTTTTCTTTCACACCCGCCCACCCTTTTTTCTTCTTGGAGCCGGAGTCCGTAATCGAGTATCCTTCCTACTCGTGTGAAGTCTTTGTTTTCTTTCCTCAATGATTTCAATCGGTGTTTCCTCTTGAAGTTATTCATCGGTTTTTTCCCCTTCCAAGTTGCCTTTGTTTTCCCGCCCTCCCACCCTCTTCTTCCTGGAGCCTCGTCAGTCTTTCGTCAATTATTTCAACCGGTGAATTCTCGTCTCGTTCGTTATTCTTCATCCCTTTCTTTTTCCGGTGCACTCAATTCAAGTTTTTTTGGGTGATCACATTCTTTTCTAGGATCAAGTGTTCTCCTTGCTCGTTTGCCTCTCGCCATTCAATCATTCCGGAGTTCGGAAGACATCTGAGGAGATTCGCCTGTGTTCCAATTAATTCAAGGTTGTCACCTCATTCAAATATTGCAATCCTTCTGGTGCATCATCTACCTCTTCAACAATCCTTTTCAACGGTGTTATCTCTTCAGTGGGCCCTAACCCACAGGTCTTTTTCCAAGATCTTACCTGACTCTTCTAATTCGCCTGGAGTTATTCTTAAACTTTTTTCAAGTGTGACGTAAGAATGGATTCTATCAGTCACATGCCTTTCAAGATCGATTTCAAATCATTTCATTGTTGGCTCAACCTCTTCGCTTGTCATTTTTCCAGAGCATCTCAGCAATTTTGGTGATGTTTCCCGTCGTCATTTGGAGACCGAAGAATAGTTTTTTCTCTCTTAAATCTTGTCCGTTCTCCCGGAGATTCGCGGTGCTAGCTCGATGTCATTCTATCAAATTGTTTCAATCGTGAAAATTCTTTTCAATCATTCGATGCATTTCGGGAGTTGCTTTCTCTCTCGACCATCCGGAGGCCATCATTTGAGAAGATTTCTTCGTTTTTAGTTTTCAGCTTCGTTCTTCGATTATTCTAAATTCTTCTCTTTGTTCGTCTCCATATTCTTCCGGTGATTCCTTCAAGTAGTCTTCAATCAGTTCGCGATCTCTTTGTTCTGTTGTTTCCAAATTTCCACAAGTATCTTCGTGCTTGCTCTAATTCTTTCGGGGGATTCGTTCTCTTCTCTTCGTTCGTTTTCATTTTCACGGTGGTTCATTCAGATCCTTTTTCCTTTGTTATCATATTAATTCATTCGTTCTTTCCAATCTTACCGATGGTTCATGAAGACTTCCTCAAGTTTTGTGCTACACCGCCCTTAATCCTTTTCAAGAAGAATAAGTAGTATCAAAAATCCATTACTTGTCATCAATTCCATTCGATGAAGGATAAGAATACTATAAATCTTATCCTTATTTCATCCAAGTGAGTAATCCCTTTTCTTCGGAGTTTGTTCTTAATGAATAAATTCTAGTTCCAAGTGTTTTTCATCTTTTATTTTCCAAAGTTCAAATTTCCTCAGTCATTTCGTCGGAACCCCCATATAAATCACCGCAAGGTTTAATATTATTCTTTCATCCTCATTCTATCTCATCATTCCTTTGTTGCCGGAGTTCTTCATGGTGGTTCTTCAGGATTTAATTCATTCTCCAAAGAGTTCCTCATCATTCTTGTTGGTGGAGCTCAAGTATCTTTCTTCTCACATCTCGAAGGGTAATTAATTCTTCGTATTCTTTTGAAGTGGAGTTTTGCATTTCTTCGTTCTTCTCAGCTATCCAATCATTTCCGTTTGTGGCCGGTTATCACCTCATAATCTTGTGATGTTACCTATAAGACCACAACAAGGCTATTCTTTCGTTGTTTATATTCTCAACAACTCTGTTCAACCCTTCCTTCTAAGTTCTTTTCATTCAACTCTTTAAATTCTTTCTGGAGGTTTTGTGTCATGTCTTCATCAAGGATCATTTCATCCTCTCTAGTTCATGTTCTTTTCCTTCCATTTTCAGCCGGAGTGCTGCCTAAATCCTTCATCTTATTCGTCTCTTATGTCGTTCTAACCGGAGTGGTTTCATAGTCTATCTGATTTTGTGAGCTTTCGATTCTTGTCATTCTCGTCGTTCCTCTCTTCTTCTCGTGTGCTGGAGATTCTTGGCTTCTTCTCTTGAGTTCTTGTTTCACCTCATCCCTTTTTCCTCCCGGTCTCGGTCCTAAGATCTCGGGACGAGATCTCTTGTTAGTGGAGGAGTGTTATAACGCCCCGGATCCGATGAGCCAGGTGTCTGCTAGTTATTCGTCGGCGTTGCCATGTCATTTGCTTGCATGTTGCATTTTATCATGTCATCATGTGCATTTCATTTCGCATACGTGTTCGTCTCATGCATCCGAGCTTTTTCCCTGTTGTCCTTTTTGCAATCCGGCACTCCTATGTCACCCGACGCCCCCTTTTGCCTCTTTTCATGTGCGGGTGTTAAACTTTCTCGGAATGGCCCGAGGTTTGCCAAGAGGCCTCGGTATAGCACCGGTAGACCGCCTGTCAACTTTCGTGCCATTTGGATGTCGTTTGATACTCCATCGGTTAACCGCGTAGCCCAAAAACCCCTTTTGTCTTGCAGCCCAACAGCCCTTTAAAGTTGCCTAAAACCCATCCTAACCCACTCCATGCTCTCGGTCATTTGATCACGATCGTGTGGGCGAAAACCGCTCCTCATTTGGACTCTCCTAGCTCCCAGAATCTATAAATATGTGCCTCCCGTCCAAATTCGCGGATGAATTCCCCGAAACCCTAGCCTCTTCCTCCTCCTGCCGCCGGACGTGTACAGCCCGCGCCGAACACGTCCAGCGCCACCGCCCGCGCCCAATCGTGGCCTACCACGTGCACCCGCGCCCTCCCCGCCGCCGCGGCCCGCGGAGCTCATCCGGGCCCGCGCGGGCCCGATCCTGCGCCCGCCGTGCCTCCGCCCGGGCCTGAAAGCCGCCGCCGCCCGCCGAGCGCCTCGCCATCGCCGCCCTCCAGCGGATCCCCGCCGGTCGCC
>NC_041383.1:285391931-285468438 GCF_002162155.2 Triticum dicoccoides | reverse complement strand
GCCGCCGCGCCGCCCTGCCGCTCCTGGCCCGGCGCCCCGCGCCGCCGCTCGCCCCAAGCTCCGCCGGCCGTCGCCGGATCCCCTCTGCGCCGGTGACCCCGTCCCCGCCGCCTCCGGCCTTCCCCTCGCCTCCGGCCAGATCCTGGCAGGAGCCGCCCGGATCCGTCGCCCCGCCTCCGATTCGGCCACCCCGGGCCCTCCCTCGACATCTCCGGCGAGTTCTGCCGAGTTGACTTTTCCCCCTCGAGGTCCATTTTTCCAGTCCCAAAATTATTTACATTATCATGCCATGTTCATCGCATCATATCTCCATGCATACTGCTCCGTGTTGTGCGTGTAATATATCAAAATGATCGCTATGTGATGCTCTACATTTCGTTCCATTGTGTCATGGTCATTTGAGCTCATCTTGATGCCTGAATCATTGTTGCAAGAGTGCTATATAATGTTGTCTGTTGTCTGTTAACAGAACATGTTTATTTGTCATTTTTGCCATGTTTGATGCGTGGATCCTATGAGGTTGATGTCTACATGTGTTTTGTGATACATCATGCCATCTTTACAGGGTTGTATGCCATGTATTTTTGTGATCAATGTGGTGACTAGAACAAGCATGCAAACTAGGCTTCGTGATGTTGCTGATTTCAGTCCCTGTTCTGCTGTTATTTTTATGCCATGTAAACTTGATGCTACAGAGAGATCCAAGCATATTTTGAGATACTTCAGTAAGGATGTTTTGAATATATGGGTATTCTCTATCCATTAATGCCCCATATTGCAATTGTGGAGTAGTCTAGCATGTCATTGTCTTGCTCTACTTTTTCTATAGAAGGTTTCCTGGCAGATTGTTTACATGTTATTCAATTTTGCCAAGGTTGTTGTAGTTTATCCTTGCATGCTATGAACTTGTTCTTTCCTTGTTTAGTGTCATAAACATGTCTTCTTTCTGTTGGTTTCCTTGCCATGCCATGTAATGCTCTGTGGTGAGTGGTACAAGCTCACCAACATGCCTACTTATTATTGTTTCTGCCATGTATGAATCTGTCATATAACTTGCCATGTTTACATGGGTGCCATCATATCTTCTGATCCTTTTTGTCTCATGGTCAGTAAGGGACTTCTGTTCTATGCAATTAGTAGATTCATGCCATGCCTTTGTTTGCCATGTTAAGTTCCCGTAACATGTTGTTTGATAGCTCTAAACATTGCAACCTGATGTTATTTCTGCAAAGTCTGAAACTGTTATTATTTGCAATCTTGCCATGTGTGTTTGAGCATGTTCTAGTGATTTCTGGAGATAGCTCAGTGTTAATGTTTTGGTATGCTTTACCTGTACATCATGCCCATGCCTTTTGTTATCATGTTGATGTTCTATAGCATGCTGTTTTGATGCTTGCAATATGCCTATTTGCTGTTTTGGACAGATTGTTGTCATATCCTGTATAGTGTATGTGTTGAACCGTTGCTCCGTTTTGAGTGTGCTCTATATGAAACTTGCTTGATTTTGCATGTAGCTTCATATTATAATGTTGAATCCTTGTTTTGAGGTGTTTTTATTGATGTTGTATGCATTTTGCATCAATGCCACGTTTAACTTGTTTTGCTCATATCTTCTAGGCCGTAGCTCCGAACTAATTGAACTTTACATGTAACTTGACTAGAATTTCGTGTAGATCATCTTGTTGCATCTTAACTTGCTGTTTAACAACTTGAACATAAGGTTTATTCATATCTGGACCAATTTTGAAATATGCATATCAGGACTTACCGGATTAGTTCTATGTTGTTCCCGACCTCATTTAAACTTGCCTCGATGTGTTGCTCTTGTTTGCATCATCCCTTGCCATGAGTAGCTTCATATAGTCTTGTCTTGCATCATGCTTGGTTGTGCATCATGTCTTGTTCATGTGTGGTGTGTGTACCATGTTGTGTGCTTCTTCTCGATAGTTCCCATTTCGTTGTGATCGTGAGGATTCATTCGTCTACGCTTGGTTCGTCTTCGTGGCTTCATCTTCTTCATGGACTCGTTCTTCTTCGTAGCGGGATTTCAGGAAAGATGACCGCTACCCTAGATCTCACTACTATCATTGCTATGCTAGTTGCTTCGTTCTATCGCTTTGCTGCGCTACCTATATTTTGCTCATCAAGCCTCCCAAATTGCCATGAACCTCTAACCTTTGACACCCTTCCTAGCAAACCATTGCTTGGCTATGTTACCGCTTTGCTCAGCCCCTCTTATAGCGTTGTTAGTTGCTGGTGAAGTTGAAGATTGCTCCATGGTGGACAGGATTATGTTGGGATATCACAATATCTCTTATTTAATTAATGCATCTATATACTTGGTAAAGGGTGGAAGACTCGGCATTATGCCTGGTGTTTTTTTCCACTCTTGCCGCCCTAGTTTCCGTCATACCAGTGTTATGTTCCCGGATTTTGCGTTTCCTTACGCGGTTGGGTGATTTATGGGACCCCCTTGACAGTTCGCTTTGAATAAAACTCCTCCAGCAAGGCCCCACATTGGTTTTACCATTTGCCTCACCACCACCTACTTTTACCTTGGGAGTCGCTCTCTCGAGGGTCATCTTTATTTCAGCCCCCCCCGGGCCAGTGCTTGTCTAAGTGTTGGTCCAAACCGAGCCGCCTGCGATGCCCCCTTGGGGAAACTCGAGGTCTGTCTTTACTCGTAGCCTGTCTCATCCTTTGTTGCCATGAGAACGAGATATGTGCAGCTCCTATCGGGATTGTCGGTGCATCGGGCGGTCTTGCTGGTCTTGTTTTACCATTGTCTAAATGTCTTGTAAACAGGGATTCCGAGTTTGATCGGGTCTTCCTGGGAAAAGGTATATCCTTCGTTGATCGCGAGAGCTTATCATGGGCTAAGTTGGGACACCCCTGCAGGGTATAAACTTTCGAAAGCCGTGCCTGCGGTTATGGGCAGATGGGAATTTGTTAATGTCCAGTTGTAGATAACTTGACACCAGATCCGAATTAAAATGCATCAACCACGTGTGTAGCCGTGATGGTCTCTTCTCGGCAGAGTCCGGGAAGTGAACACGGTCTTTGGGTTATGTTTGACGTAAGTAGGAGTTCAGGATCACTTCTTGATCATTGCTAGCTTCACGACCGTTCCATTTGCTCTCTTCTCGCTCTTATTTGCGTATGGTAGCCACCATATATGCTTAGTCACTGCTGCAGCCTCACCACTTTACCCCTTTCCTTCCCCTTTAAGCTTTGCTAGTCTTGATACCCATGGTAATGGGATTGCTGAGTCCTCGTGGCTCATAGATTACTACAACAACAGTTGCAGGTATAGGTTATGCGATGATCTTGATGCGAGAGCGATGTTTGCTTGTCTTGGAGTTCTTCTTCTGCTTCTTCTGCGATCAGGGGATAGGTTCCAGGTTGGCAGCCTGGGCTAGCAGGGTGGATGTCGTTTGAGTTTCTGTTTGTGTTTCATCCGTTGCCGGATGATGCTCTTATGTATGATGATGTTGTATTCATGTGGCATTGTATGCCTCTTGTATGTATCCCCATCTATTATGTAATGTTGATGTAATGATATCCACCTTGCAAAAGCGTTTCAATATGCGGTTCTATCCTTGGTGGGACCTTCGAGTCTCTTTAGGATAGTATCGCATATTGGGCGGGACAACTATGGCCTGGACTTCCACGATCTGGCCCCGAACTTCATCCTCAACATCTCGGCGTTTATCATCGTGTGCGAGGCTTTCCTCTGCATCCATCCCCACTTCGGCTTATGGCTGAAGACTTTTAATGTCAAGCCGAAAGTAGTGGGCGGCCGCCAAGCGGAGCGCGGAGGCACCATGGTGGGCAAGATAGCCAATGTTACATGGCTCGAGGGCGCCTTCGTAGAGACCATCAAAGGGTGGAAATCGGGGTGGTCCTATATCACCGAGCCGCGTGACCCTGAATGTGCGGCGGACCCCAAATTTCGATCTGGCATCCCCACACGGCTCACATCTTGGAAATTTGGCAGAAGTGGCCGGACTTCAGACCTGCATCAAATACTTGATCGGAAAAAGTGGCCGGACATCAGACCTACATCAAAGACTTGACCGGCAGGAAGGTTAAACTTGTCACCGTAGTCCAGGTCATGCTCTTCCGCCGGATTCTCCCATGTCAACGACGGGCTTTCAACTTGTGGGAGTTTGACCTGGCCCAGCACCAGACTCTGTCCTGGTTTTTCAACACAAAGCACGAGGATGCCTGGAAGGTGCTATTCAAGAGCTCCGAGGTCTCCCCTCCCATCACCGAGGATCGCGGATTCTGCGCCAAGCGCCAAGCCAGCACGACGAGCTTAATTTTCCCATTACGGGGTATTTGCTTTCCATAGATCTGATGCTATGTGGGATCTAAACCCCAATTCCTCTAACAGGACAGGCAGAAGAAGGCTGGATAGATCAACTGTCCGGCTCCCTTGCCCGAAGACCGAGCGGACGCTCGCTTGACGAAGCTGCTGGTTCTGGCACCTCATGTGGTACCGGAGAAGAAGACCAAGAAGAAGGCCACGGGGACTCGAAAGAGTTCCCGGCGTGTGGTGGTGTCGGATTCATCGCCCGACAACCCCGAAGCACCCCCCGCCTCTGAAGACGAGGAGGAGGAAGAAGAACAAGAAGCCTCTCCCCCTCCCACGGGGGGAGGAAAGAAAAGGAAGGCCGCACCAACTGGGGAGGCCAGAGGGTCCAAGAAGGGGAAGACCCTTCTGCCGGACTACACCTCCGATGCCGAAGATGGTGGGGAGGAATGGCCATCGAGGGTCAAGCCCCTGGCAAAATCGTAAGTGTCCGGATACCCGAATAACTTCTGGCGCTCCTCTATTATTCGGTATCCTCTGACGCTGAATTCAATTATGCAGTCCGCCCAAAGCTCAGCTCGGCGATTCGTCGAGCGGCTCCCTGAATTCGTCGGATGTGAAGAGCGCTTCACTTCCGACGGCCTCCTCCCCTCTCCCTACGGACGACGCCGAGCTGGAGTCCCAAAAGGGACCGAACCAGGAGGAGGTGGTCCCGGAGGAGCCGCAAGGCGACCTCCCGGACTTCAGGCCCAAAGGGGGTAAAGCCCAAGAGGGATCTGAGTCCATCCCTGGGCCGGACATTGCTCTGGAACCATCAACGGTTCCCGAGACCGGTAGGCAGCGCCTTTGCCAGAAGGGCATGCCTACTACGCCAGCGGCCTCCGTCCAACCGGAGGCACCGGACAATTTGCTGGAGGCGCTTAACGGCGCCTCCATCGACAAGGAGCACCGCACTATTATGAGTGCGGTGATTCAAAAGGTTCAGTCCGCCAAGAGCGGGCTGACAGAAGCCTGCACAAGTCTGTTAACAGGCTTTGAGGTATGTGTTCAAAACATATGAAAATGTTACCGCATAGACAGTAGCCCCTGATGCTCAGTTTGGCGTTCGAATATAAAAGCCGAGCTGAGGATCTTACAAAAGATATACGCAGGAGTCTAACATAAATATGTCAATATGGGAATGCAGGTTGCGCTGCTTACCTCTGCCACACTGACTGCGGAGGTCAATATATTGAAGGAGAGCCTCAAGCAGTCCGAGAACGAGCTCGGCCGTACCAAGAAGCAGCTCGAGGACAAGGAGGGTATGTAATACCGTATGTGAATGTATATCGAAATACTTGGTTGCAAATAATGACAGGACCAACATAAATGTTGTAGGGGCCACGACCGAGGTGGCGACCCTGAAGGAAGCGGTGTCCAAGGCTGAAAACAGTGCAGCCTTGGAGCGCACCGAGCGAGAGAAGCAGGAGGCGCGGGTGGCGGAGGCGCGGGTGGCGGAGGTGCGGCAAGAGCTCCAGGCTCTCGTGGAAAAACACGAGAGTTTGGAGCGTGACTCGAAGACTCGAGAGTCCGAGCTCGCCTTAGCTCTTGAGAGTGCCAAGACCGCTAGGGCCGAAGCCCAGAAGGCCCTCCAGGAGATCGAGGAGATGAAGAAGATAGCGGCGGGTAAGGCATTCTTTGTGCACAACAAGAATATAAAAGTAAATTATCTGTTACTTACCCGAATCTGGAGCTCTCCAGGAGCGTTCGCCGATCTGCCCTGTAGTGTGTCTGATGCTGCCGTGTTCTACCGAGCTGAGGAGGGGAGCTCGACGGAAAAGGTGTTCTGGTCTCAGTATGCTGAGGCCGAACATCCGGTGCCCCTGAGCGACCAGCTGAAGTAGCTGGTCGAGCTCCACAAGGTGGCCGAACAGGCCATGAAGGGCCTTATAGTTTGGTTGTGGCCTAGGGAGGCCATGCCTGGGAGCTACTTCGGTCTGGTGCCGCGGCTGGTGGATGCGTGTCCGTGGATTGAGGTCATCAAGTGCTCCGTCTGTATTGAAGGTGCCCGTCGGGCCCTCGCCCGTGCTAAAGTGCACTGGGGCAAGCTGGACGCGGAGAAGCTTATGACGGACGCGCCACCGCCGGGCAAGGAGTATCGCACGCCCGAGATGTATTATAAGGGTGTCCTGAAGGGTGCCCGCCTTATAGCGGGTGAATGCTCCAAAGATGTAATTTTTGAGTAGACTCGCATCTGTTATCCTGTACGCTGAAAACTTTGTTCATATGCGTTAAGCAACACTTTGTTAATTTAAAATATTACCTTCTGTGTGGCCGTTTATCAAATCTGAGAGATGCAAGTCGTCAGCTTCTACCCCCATGCCACGAGTGCTAGGGTGTTCGGGATAAACCTGAGCGCTCTTGTTCCCATTCTTGGGTCCATCTAGGGAGGCGCTCAGCACAACGAACCAGGCCATCGGACTTATAATGCTTTATCACTCTCACTTAGCCATAGAATTCTATAATTTTAAATTTCGGCGAAGCCCCTAGTATTCAGAAGACCGAGTTCGGGGCGCTATCCACGCCTAGGCCAGATAAATCCGGCTCCTCGCTCTAAGCGGCATAAGTCTTTAAGGACTTGAAAAACCTCGCGAACAGTGACCGGTCTCTCGCACTATCATGATGGTCAGTTTTAGCTTTCTCTACTGAGGAGTTAACCCAGCTCAACTGGGGCACAATCGCAGTAGTTCTCCCAGCGCTACCTTAGCCAACATTGCGGAACGTAAGGTACCAAAACATGGGAGCCGGGCAAACCCAACTATTGACCCAAGACATGATACGGAGCCGATGCATATAGTGCTATAAGTGCGGGGTGCCGCACTCAGAAGAGTGTTCGGTCTTCTCACACCACGTTATGGGGTGCTTAAGCCCCTGGTGTATTGGTCGTACCAAAGTGTACGGTTGCATAATGTCATGACTGAACATATATGTATAAAAATAGATGAATACAATAATAGATAAAGAGCTATGTCTTGTTTATTAAAAAGGGCTGCTATGAAAGCAGAATGATACAAATAGTGCGATAAGCAAGAGGTGGGATTATTTGACATGTCCCCCTCCATGGGCAAGCTGCGGGACTTTAAGTAAAAACAGGTATTTAACTCGTTATAGAGACCACCTGGACATTCGACGCGGCTTGTTCTTGCCCTGGCTGTTGCCTCGTGTGTTCGGCGAGTGTATTGCCGGACAGTCCTCCGACTAGTTGAGTCCTAGAAGTATATATATATATATAATAAACGGCAGAATAGGGAGCCCCTAAGTGCGGTTGAGCCGCATTCTGGGCGTGCCGTAGTTGTGCCCCTCACCTTATGCCCATGGTATTTTCAAAGCGTAATTATGTACGCGTGGTACCTTTATCATCGTCTGGCGGGGGCTGGGGTTGGTGCCGCACTGCTATGCTTGCTCGGAACGCGCCAGTCGGCTTTGTTGTAGGTTGCTTCGCGCGCGCTTGACGTTGTCCGGACACTTAACACCCGGATTGGGGAGTTGCCTTGAGAGGCTGCTCTATACTTCCACTGCTAGGGCCGCCGTGTGCTCCTCCGTTCGGAGAGAGTGTTCGGTGTTTCCATTTACCGTGATCACTCCGCGAGGGCCTGGCATCTTGAGCTTGAGATATGCGTAGTGCGGCACCACATTGAATTTTGCAAATGCGGTTCGTCCGAGCAGGGTGTGATAGCCACTGCGGAATGGGACTATGTCGAAGATTAACTCTTAGCTTCGGAAATTATCTGCGGATCCGAAGACCACGTCCAGTGTAACCAAGCCTGTACAGCTGGCTTCTACACTTGGTATGACGCCTTTAAAGGTTGTCTTTGTGGGTTTAATCCTTGAGGGATCTATACCCATTTTTTGCACTGTATCCTGATAAAGCAGGTTCAGGCTGCTGCCGCCGTCCATGAGGACTCTGGTGAGGTGAAATCCGTCGATGATTGGGTCTAGGACCAATGCGGCGAATCCGCCGTGACGGATGCTAGTGGGGTGGTCCCTTCGATCAAAAGTGATCGGGCAGGAGGACCATGGGTTGAACTTTGGGGCGACTGGCTCCAACGCATAGACGTCCTTGAGAGCATGCTTCCGCTTCCTTTTGGGGATGTGGGTTGCATATATCATGTTCACCGTCCCCACTTGCGGGGGGAATCCCTTCTGTCCTCTGTTGTTCGGTGGCCGGGGCTCCTCCTCGTCATTGCTACGCAGCCCCTTGTCTCTGGTTTCGGCACTTAACTTGCTTGCCTGCTTGAACACCCAACAATCCCTGTTGGTGTGGTTGGCTGGTTATTCGGGGGTGCCGTGTATCTGGCACGAGCGATCGAGTATCCGGTCTAAGATGGATGGGCCCGGAGGGTTTCTTTTGAATGGCTTCTTCCGCTGACCGGGTTTAGAGCCTCTGAATCCGGCATTGATTGTTGTATCCTCAGTATTGTCACCGTTAATGCGGCGCTTGTGCTTGTTGCGACGTGACCTGCCATTGTTGTCCTTGGTATCCGAATTGCCAGGGCTCTTGGTTATGTTATTGCTACGAGCTAGCCAACTGTCTTCGCCCGCGCAGAAGCGGGTCATGAGTGTCGTGAAGGCTGCCATAGATTTTGGCTTTTCCTGTCCTAGGTGCCGGGCAAGCCATTCATCTCGGATGTTGTGCCTGAAGGCTGCAAGGGCCTCGGCGTCCGGACAGTCGACTATTTGATTTTTATTGGTTTAGGAACCTTGTCCAGAATTGCCTGGCCGATTCCTCTGGCTGCTGGATTATGTGAGTTAGGTCATCGGCGTCTGGTGGTCGCACATAAGTGCCCTGGAAGTTGTCAAGGAATGTGGATTCTAGGTCCTCCCAGCAACTAATTGACTCTACTGGCAGGCTCTTAAGCCAATGTCGAGCTGGTCCTTTAAGCTTGAGCGGGAGGTATTTTATGGCGTGTAGATCATCACCACGGGCCATGTGGATATGAAGGAGATAATCCTCGATCCATACCGCGGGATCAGTTGTGCCATCGTATGATTCGATGTTTACGGGTTTAAAACCCTCAGGGATTTGATGATCCATTACTTCGTCTGTGAAGCATAGTGGGTGTGCGGCGCCCCTGTACTAGGCTATATCGCGACGCAGCTCGGATGAGCTTGGTCTGTTGTATTCGGCCTGGCCGTATTTATCATATCCGGTGTGACGGTTATCGTCACGTGATGTGGGACGCCCGCGCGATCCGTAGATCGATCTTGTTTGCCTTGCCTTATCCTCCAATATGTCTCGCAGGTCTGTTGCGTTTCCCCGTGCTCTGGTATTCTTAGAGCAGCGCCGGGATGCGGCTTGGATTGAGGGCCGAAGGGCCTCTCTGTCGTGGCCACGGGGTGGCCGATCGGGCGCATCGTACGCTGGTGATGTAGGTTTAGTTGCTTCCTCCTCTAGTTGGGGTAGCAGCCTGCGCTTTGGGTAACTCTTGGAGGGGCGTTCGAGTTTATACTATTCGGCCGCCAGGACTTCAGTCCATCTGTTGGCTAGCAGGTCTTGCTCAGCTCTAAGCGGCTGCTATTTTTTCTTGAGACTTCTTGCCGTGGCCATAAGCCTGTGTTTGAAACGCTCTTGTTCGACGGGATCCTCTGGCACAACGAATTCGTCGTCGTCGAGGCTTGCCTAGTCTTCAGAGGGAGGCATATAATTGTCGTCCTCGACCTTTCTGTCGGCCGCTCTCTCATGAGGGCTGGCTCCTTCGTCCTCCTACGCTGAATCCTGCTGGAGGGGGATGTCTTTGGCACTGTCCGGGGTGTTGATGTCTCCGGTGCCGGATTCGCCGTTCTTGCTTGGGCGGGATTTAGAGCGGCGCCGCTGACGTCGGCGCTTGGGTTGCTTCTTGGAGGGGCCGTCCTCCGCTTTTTCATCGCCATCCCCTGCTTTGGGGGTGTCCACCATGTATATGTCATATGACGAGGTGGCCTTCCAGTGCCCTATAGGTGCTGGTTCTTGGTCATCTCCTTCATCGGCATCCATACCGTCGATGTCTTCGGAGTCGAAGTCGAGCATGTCGGTTAGATCTTCGACAGTGGCTAAAAAGTGGGTGGTGGGTGGGTTTCGAACTTCTTTCCTCCGCATCCCAACCCTACCGACCATAGTCCGGTCAGGGCTCTCCTGACAAAGAGAGAGACTTTAGGGAGTTCAGGATATCGCCAAAGGGCGAGTGCTGAAAGACGTCCGCGGCGGTGAACTCCATGATCGGAGCCCAATCGGGTTCGATCGGAAGGGTGCAGAAGATTCATAGTCCAGAATAGAGTCCGGCACCTTGGAGTCACGGGCCTTGCAAAGGACTAGGCTGGTATTCGGCTCTATCGCCGTAGGGATTGCGGCTCCTGGGGCAGCGTCCAACCGTCCGTCCCCGACTAGCGCAGTCGGCTCTGAGCTAATGGTCGGAGCAGACACCTGAGCGGCACTCTAGGCGCTATCCGGCGGCAGAGTTAGATCATGCCCATCGGGACAGTGCGGCACGCTCGGCCGTGGCTCGAATCCGTCGAAGATCAAGTCCCCGCGGATGTTGGCCGTGTAGTTTAAGCTTCCAAACCTGACCTGATGGCCAGGGGCGTAGCTTTCGATCTGCTCCAGATGGCCAAGCGAGCTGGCCCGCAGTGCGAAGCCGCCGAATACGAAGATCTGTCCGGGGAGAAAAGTCTCACCCTGGACCGCATCGTGGTTGACGATCGAAGAAGCCATCGGGCCTAAAGGTGACGACATAGAGGAACTCTCAATGAAAGCACCAATGTCGGTGTCAAAACCGGCGGATCTCGGGTAGGGGGTCCCTAACTGTGCGTCTAGGCGGATGGTAACAGGAGACAAGGGACACGATGTTTTTACCCAGGTTCGGACCCTCTCGGTGGAGGTAAAACCCTACTCCCGCTTGATTAATATTGATGATATGGGTAGTACAAGAGTTGATCTACCACGAGATCAGAGAGGCTAAACCCTAGAAGCTAGACTATGGTATGATTGTTGTTCGTCCTATGGACTAAAACTCTCTGGTTTAAATAGACACCAGAGAGGACTAGGGTTACACAGAGTCGGTTACAATGGGAGGAGATCTTTGTATCGCCAAGCTTGCCTTCCACGCCAAGGAAAGTCCCATCCGGACACGGGACGAAGTCTTCGATCTTGTATCTTCATAGTCCGGGAGTCCGGCCAAAGGTCATAGTCCGGCCATCCGGACAACCCCTAATCCAGGACTCCCTCAGTATCATCAGCATATTGGATCACTGGGTAATCCTGATCATGACATGGTATAGGAAGGTGAAGGATTCCTCTTCTGAACATGTCATTGATAACTTTTTGCAAGAGATCAGTAGCTAAAGCAAATAAAAGAGGAGAGACAGGGTCACCCTGCCTAACTCCCTTTTTGCAAACAAATTTCCTCCCAGGGACACCATTGAGAAGAACAGAAGAAGTACCTGTGGCCAGAAGTTGTTTCATCCAAAGAATCCATTTCTCATTGAAACCTTTATGCCTCAAGATTTGAAAGATGGCTTCATGCTCCAAAGAGTAAAAATCCTTCTCAAAGTCAAGTTTAAGAATTACAATTGGCCTCTTTGACTGATGGCATTGGTGCATGTACTCAGAAGTCCAACCAATACAATCCTGGATTTTTCTGCTCTTTATGAAACCAGATTGGTTCTTATGAATACATTGCATTATCACCTCTTGAAACCTGTTGGCAGCCATTTTAGAAAGAAATTTCAGACCCATACCAGTAAGAGAAATAGGCCTATAATGACCCACTTCCTCAGGTGTGAGCTTTTTGGGCACCAGGGTGATGAAAGAACCATTGATATTCTCCAAGACAGCAGTGCCCTCATGAAAAGCCTGAGCTAATTCATAGAAGTCCTGTGAAATTATAAGCTAGCATTTTTTTGAAGAACAGACCATTAAAACCATCAGGTCCTGGGGTTTTATCCACAGGCATGTGTTTGACCACCTTATCCA
The DNA here is from genome assembly GCF_002162155.2 of Triticum dicoccoides. Lineage (NCBI taxonomy): Eukaryota > Viridiplantae > Streptophyta > Magnoliopsida > Poales > Poaceae > Triticum > Triticum dicoccoides. The sequence continues at coordinate 285,456,136 of NC_041383.1, read as the reverse complement.
TTTCCTCCTTTTCAAAAGGCTTGGTGAGCAAATCAAGGCCCTCCACAGGTGATATAAGTGAAGATAGATCAAAACCCATCACAATCTCTCTTGAGGTGCCCATTCTATTTTTATAACAGCTCCAAATAATTCATGCCATTTGAGAGTGATCAGGGACCACAGAACCATCTGTTAACTTAAGGCTTGCAATGGAGTTTCTCCTGTGTCTCTCCGTGGCCATGGGATGGAAAATTTGGCATTTTCCCCTCCAACTTTGAAGTATCTGATAGTGCATCTCCTTTTCCAATAAAGAAATTGCAGATGCAAAAGCTTTTATAGATGGCCCTTGACAATTCTTATGAAGTTGATCTCCTACCTAAACAGAGGCCTCCACTCCTCCAACTCATCCAAGAGGAAAACAACATGATTACTTTTGCTAATCAGCAATTTTAACTTGGAGACATTCATTTCCCACCTTTTGAGGCACATTCTCAATGATTTGAATTTATCTACAATCCTAGTAGTTATGTGCCCCTTCCTAGAAGGTTTTTGCCAGGATGATTCAACACATTCCATGAAACCCTCCAACTCCATCCAATAATTCTCAAACCTAAAAGATTTGACTTTGGGATGGAAGTCCTAATAGAAACCACACATGGGACTTGATCAGATGCAGTCCTAGCCAGGGGCAGCACCTCAGTCATGGGGTAGTCTGTAATCCAGTCCACTGAAGTGAAGAACCAATCTAATTGCTCAAGAAGTGGGTTATCCTGCATATTAGACCAAGTGAAAAGACCTGCCTTTGATGGGTAATTCAAGGAGGCCCAAGTGCCCAATTATCTCATTGAAGATAAACATGTCATTTATATCCCCACTAGGTAGATTCCTATTATCCATGGATCTTACGAAATTAAAGTCACCTAACAGTAACCATTTCTCATCAACAGGAATACACAAATTATCAAGTCAAGTAACAAAGTTATCTCTGGCTTCACTTATATTGTTGCAAGGATTGCCTTGCATATAAAATATAGGGGGAGTATTGATCCTAGTGTTTGTGTTGGGCAGTCCAAAGCATACCTATAGAATGCACACATCTAGGGGAGCCTGTCTATATGTTATAGATTTTGGGATTGCTTATGATCATTTTATATCTCTATATGCATATCCCGTATTGTCATCAATCCACCAAAAGGGGGGAGATTGTAAGAGCATATTTCTCCCTAAGTGGTTTTGGTGATTGATGATAGTGCTTTGCGGACTAATCGTGTGCATTCAGCAATTCAGATATCTCATGTCTAGGCACACGACGATTCGGCGCCCCTCGGAGCTTATCGAAGACGGTGGTTCTCTACGTTTCTTTTCGATGGATTTGGATCGTAGGAAAGCCGTACTATTAAGAGGGGGTCTGCTTCAGAAGGTTAGGGTGGAATCAACACGTACACATCTATTCCTGTGCACCACCTTTCCTTCGCTTCAATACAGCACTATCCGTTTATCCTTGTCTTTGTGAAACAAAGGTTGCCAAATGCAAAAGTGACTGTGGCATGCAGTAGTACTGCTCAAGGGAGTAGTAGTACCGTGGGGGCTTGTGGTAGCACTACAAAAAAAGACATACGTGACATTTTGGGTCAAACGAATTTTTTTCTGTCACACATATGACACTTCTATGACGATAATTGTGACAAAACCCGGTATCATCATATATGTGGTGGGCTCCTACCTCTATGACAAAAAATCATGATAGAAAATGGGCTTTTCGTCCTGGGCGGGCCGGAGACGTAGCTGCGTGACATTCTTTGGGCCATCCATGACGGAAAAAACCGTGGTAGAAGCGAGGGCGAAGAAAATTTTAGGGAGTTCCCGGTTACGGTGGGCGGTCGGGGGCCGAGCGGTGCGCGTTTCTCTCGTACATGTACGTGCATGTGTGCGAGGCGTCGGCTCTAACTGAACCCGAGCGAGGCGTTGGGCTCTAACTGAACCCAAGCGATCGATCAATGGCTGTTAACTAAATCCGATCAAGCGGTTCCTTCGATACTGCTGCTAACTGAAGCCGCTCGATTGGATGAACTGTGAGCATTGCGGGGGGTGGGGGGTGGATGAACAGTGAGCGGTGGGAGTGGATGCAGGACCCCGTGGCATTGCCTTTGGATGAACAGGATGACCCTGTGGAGGGCTGGATGAATAGTAGACGGTGGAGGGGTGCCCATGGAGGGGTGGTTGAACAGTATCCGGTGGAGTAGCGCACGGTGGAGGCTGGATGAACAGGAGCCCGTGGAGGCTGGAGGAGGTCGACGGTTGCCCGTGGAGGCTGGAGGAGGTAGACGGTGGAGATGAACATTATCCCGTGGAGTCCCGTTTTGCGGTACGCCACACCCCTCCTGATGAACATGACCCCCGTTTCGACCGTAGCGCTCCAACACAAGTCCGTTTCGTCCGTTTTGCAGTACGCCACACCCCTCCCGATCAACAGGACCCCCGTTTTGACCGTAGGAGGTCCGTTTCCTCCATTTTGCGGTACGCCAGACCCCTCCCGATGAACAGGATCCCGTTTCGAACGTGGCCGGTCGAACACAAGGCCGTTTCCTCTGTTCTGCGGTATGCCAGGCCTCGTTTCCATCGCCTATTCCGTCCAAGCCCTCCCGATGAACACGACCACGCATTCCGTTCCGACCCAGCCGGTTGGCTCCCACACGTTCCGTTGCCTCCCGATGAACACGACGCATTCCGTTGCCTCCCCATGAACACGACGCATTCCGTTGCCTCCCCATGAACACGATGACGATGTTGTTTCTCCATTTCGACCCTACCATGCACACGAGCCCTGGTCGTACGTATGTGTGAGTAGGCGTTCGAGACCGCGCCCGTACGTACACATACGTAGCTGTATTTTCTTTCTTGCACCCTGGCCGCTGTACGTATGTGTACATGCTACATGCGCACCTCTACTACGATACGTGCGCGCCTATACATCGACCAGTATATATGTACGTACACATTCACAACCAGTATGACAATGCTACATACGCTTCGACCAGGTGGGTCTCGACTGTCGGGCAATTCCTTGCGTGCAAAGATGTAGCTGGTGGGTCCCAATAGTCAGGGGGGCGAATCGTTTTTTTTGCCCAGACGCACTTCCTTGCGTGCGAAGATGTAGCTGGTGGGTCCCAACAGTCAGGGGGAAACTTTTTTTCGTGAAATACGGTGGCCCGTCCGGTGGGTCCCTGCTGTCAGGTGGAGGAATAATTATTTTGCGCGTAATAAGGAGGCACTTCCTTGCTGCGGCCGTGGACCCAGCTAGCAGCCTCTCCATGTATTGTCCACGTCCGATGGAAGCCGTTCCTTTACCATGTTGACCACGCCGTGCCGAGAGCACCAGGGCGGTGGACGACGGCGAGGCCTAGGAAGGGGACGATGCGGAGCCGGGGAAGACGCAGCAGTGGATGCCCACGCGAAGTGGAGTACGAGGGTTCACTAGTTCGGCCGCGGTGTGGGGCTGCCGTCGCTGCAGAATAACAGGGGGTGTGGGTGAGTAGAGGGATGGCCTGGCCAACGGTGGGAGTAGTAGGGGGCGGTGAGGGCTCTGCCGCATCGCAGCTGGCCACGAGAGGCAGGAGCACGAGGCACGATCGGCGCTGGTTTGGGCGGCTGGAGCAAGAAGACCAGAGGTTGAAGAAGCACTACGGTCGTTGGATGGACATCATACGGTCACTGGAGCTAGAATCATGCATATTGACTAAGTTGACAAAGCCCTCCATCCCCGTCAACTTAGTAGGCCCACAAGTCAGCCTGCCACTATACTGGGTCCCAGCTAATAGGGGGAGTATTCATTTTTTGTGCGTAATAAGGAGGCACTTCCTTGCGTGCGAAGATATAGCTGGTGGGTCCGAGCTGTCAACAGAGGTAACATTTTTTCGTGATATACAGAGGCCCTTTCGGTGGGTCCCTGATGTCAGGTGGAGGAATCATTATTTTGCACGTAATAAGGAGGCATTTCCTTCCGTGCGGCCGTGGATCCAGCTGTCGGCCTCTCCACATACAGTCCACTTCAGATGCATGTCGGTCATTGACCACGTTGACCAGGCCGCGCCGAGAGCACCGGGGCGGTGGACGACGGCGAGGCCTAGGAAGGAAACGACATGGAGGCAGGGAAGACTCGATAGTTGTTTCCCACGCGGAGGGGAGTACGACTGTACGAGGGTTTACTGGTTCGTCTGCCGTCGCCAGAGAATAACAACAGGTGTGGGTGAGTAGAGGGATGGCTAGGCCAGCGATGGGAGTACGGTGGGGCGGTGAGGCCTATGCGGCAGCACAGCCGGCCGCGGGGAGGAGGGAGTAGGCAGTCCTGCCGGCGCTTGTTTGAGCAGCTGGAGCAGGAAGAACAGAGATTGAAGAAGCACGACGGCCGTTGGATGGACATCCAATTGTCACTACTTGTGCGTCAACCTTTTTTTAGGATAGCCTCAAATCTGTGGAAAACAGCATACAACCCATCTGCCATTATTTCTAATAATTTACAGCCCATTTGCTAATTCTTAAGGGTTTTTTTGGAGCCCATATTCTTTTTGTTAGCATTACAGCCCATATTGTGGCCACAGTTAAAAAATTATATGAAATTTTGCATATTTCAGTGCGGTCCGAACTGTTTTTAATCCCGAAATTTCGACTCGCATTCAAACTGATTTTAAAAATAAATGTATATAAATATAAAATCCAACAAATTCTCCATGCATAAAAATTAATGTAATTTAAAATCTCAAAATGAAAAAAAAGATATTTGAAACTAATTGTCGGGTTGATGTGTTCTAAAAATGTACAACCCATTTCTCATTACTGATGGGCCATTTTCTCGGCCAGCCGAATGAAAGCTCTCCTCGTCTTGAAAGATTTACAGCCCAATAGGCCTGACAAAGCGACTTACTTGGCAAATCACAAAAAAACTAGGTTGTAGCTGTGGACCCAGATGTCAGCCTCTCCACGCATAGTACTCTTCCGATGGAATGTCGTTGACCACATTGACCACGCTGCGCCAAGAGCACCAAGACGGTGGACGATGGTGAGGCCTAGGAAGGGGACGACGCGGAGCCGGGGAAGACGTGGTAGTGGATGCCCACGCGGAGAGGAGTACGAGGGTTCACTCGTTCAGCTGCGATGTGAGGCTGCCGTCGCCGCAGGGCTTGGCTAGCGGTGGGAGTAGTAGGGGGCGATGAGGCATCAACGGCAGCACAGCCGACGACTGGAGGCAGGAGCAGGCGGTCTCCCCGGCGCTGGTTTGGGTGGCTGGTGCAAGAAGAGCAGCGATTGAAGAAGCAGCAGGACCGTTTGATTCAAATCAAATGGTTACTGCTGCTAGAATCGTTTGTTGACTAAGTTGACAAGCCCTGCGTATGCGTCAACTTAGTAGGCCCACAGGTCAGCCTCCGAACCAGTGCGCCCCAGATTTCAGTGGGAGGAATCATTTTTTTCGCATAATAAGGACGCAGTTGATTGCGTGCGGCCAGGTCAGCGGAGGGAGTAGGGTGGGCCGGGGAAGCCTGCGCGGCATCACAGCGGGCCACAAGAGGAGGGACCAGGCAGTCCCGCCGGTGCTAGTTTAGCCGTCTGGAGCAGGAAGATCAGAGATTGAAGAAGCACGTCGGCTGTTGGATGGATATCCAACAGTCACTTCTGCTAGAATCGTGTGTTCACTGACAAAGCCCTGCGTAAACAAGTCAGCCTCGAAATATGTGGCGTGTACAGCCCATTTGCTATTATTTTTATAATTTTTACTCATTTTCTAATTCATATGGAATTTATTGCAGCCCGTTTTCCATTTTTAGAATTGTTGGCCATTTTCTGGTCAGTACCAGGGTAAAAAAATAAATAATATGTGGGAAATTTTGAAAATTCGCAAATTTTTGCTGGGGAACAAAATATTCTTAATCCAAAAATTAATAGCCATACTAAAACAAATTTAAAAATAAATTAGTACTATGTCATGTTAAATCCAATGAAATACGTATAAGATATCAGTGAAGAACAAAAACAAAAAAAGAAACTAATATCCCATTTGCTATAATTTTTTTTGGAATTTTCAACCCCTTTTGATATTACTTTTAACAAACATTGACCATACTCTTTGGCCAGGCCGGAATGCATCCCTCCTCGTCTTGAAAGATTTGCAGCCCAGTAATTCGGAGAAAACAAATAGGCCTAGCTTGGGTATTCTTCAAAAAGAAATACCGGGCTACCTATTTTCCCAAAGAACTAGTGCATGAGCATTTAGCTTTATTTATTTATTTACTTATTTATGTTTAGGGGACCACGAGCATGTATCTGGGCCAGATTCATGTGAGAGCCTCCCTTCCAGTTAATTATGGGATTCTCTATTGGGCCTTCATCAATGGGCTGCATGTTATCAACAAGTGGAAAATGTGTTCCATACGATAAATAGTATGAGCTACGTATGGTACGGGGCACTAAAGGATCGAACCGTGCAACGACTTCCAAAACATTGTGTTTGTCATTCTAACAACACATTTATTCAACCAACAGGCGAAATATACTACTGATTGTACATTGAAAACAGCAGCAGTAGCAACCAGGGCTGGGGGTGCAACAGAAGCAGTAAGCAGGCCAGAAGAGTGAAGACGCAACTCTCTCTTCCAAACCAAACATCAGCCATCAGAACAAAAGGGCTACCAAGAAAGAACAAGTGCATGCATCAAACTAAATAAAGATCCTACTACACCAAGTGTACGAATCTAACTAACTGGCTCAGTTAGACGTTACTATTTATTAAGCTGTGGAGATTGGCTGACGGCTTGAACCGGATGGGTGCCTGACGGGGAAACTCCAGCCAGCAGGTCAAAGTCTGATACTTGCGACCCTCTCCCCTACTTTGGGCTGCAGAGCATGGCGGCACATATCAGGGTATGGTGCATGCAGAGACGCATGGTACGCTGTGTACACACAGTTTTTCCTGATGAATGAAACCGCGCTGCCATCATGATCCTTGCCGTCGGTTATCTCCTGGTTAATCAGATAATTCAGTCCGACAAATAGAGAGCATGTACCAAGGCTACTTACCAGCCTCCAGTCAAAAATTCCTGAACGCCCAGAGAAGCTGGGATCCTGCTCAAAGACCTTGCAGTGACTATGATTGTATTCCACGAAACAACACGTCCGGTACGTGCGAACGATTATCAATCTTTCGCCGTCGTCTGATCGAGCCAGGAACCACCTACAACTGCCATGCCGCTTTTCTTTGAAAGGTTCTGGGATTAGGAAGGGTAGAGACACCAGGCGGCCTACAACATCATATCAAGTTCGAGTCAAATAAAAAAGCGCTCTTGATTTAGTCAATCTTAAGAACAGCATGTTATGAGCATGATTATTTTTCAGTAAATGTTGACAGTAATATAAGCAAGCCATCATGATATCATAGGAAAGTAACATACTACTGTAACAGCCGTTTGTAGCGATGACTGGAGTAGGCCAGCAATACGTCCAGCCATAGAAGGAGTCGACAGCGTAAATGAAGCCCTTGTGTTCAATGGCATCAGAGAACCATGGAGGATGTATGATCCTGCGATGGACGTGCAGATTTATCCACTTACCGCAGTGACCTGTCAGATAGGCGAGACCATAGTTGAAGAACGCAATTAGCCTGAAGTCTTTATAATTCACAGATCTTGTGGGCACTTGGCAAATTACAACCTTGAGCAAATCAAAGTTGGTATCATGTTGGCTACTGTAAGATTCCGAGTATTCTGGGCCGCGGTGCCAAAGCAGTGCAGGGTTAATCGAAGGAAGGGGGATCAATCGCCGGGTGTAGACCTCCACGAGCATCCAGCTGCCGCGACCATCGACGAGCACCATCCAAGACGTGTTCATGCCGACCCACTACATACCGTTAATGTAGTTGAGGCTGACGGGGAACGGATCGCAGTCAAGGGGGTTGATGCTTGCCACCGTACGATTGTTATGCTACGTGACATGCCGTTTCTGAAGATCAGGCGGCATCAGCAAGCAAGGAGCTAGCTTAAAAAGCTCCGGCCTGAGGGCTTTGAGTAAACGGTACAGCACTGACGAGCATGCGGCGAGCGGCATAGTACTAAGATTGTCCACACACAAAACAATGAGCTTGATTACCTCTGTGGGGAGCGAATTCTAGCCACTCTTTCGGCGGACGCTGCTCGGTTCTGCCATTCTTAGTGCTTGGGTTTCGGACGAGGGGGGGAGGCGCCTTAGCGGGGATGGAAGATTGGACGAGATTATGTGCGGACAAAGATGGAGAAGCAAATATGTGCTACGGGAAGTGGACAGGTGATGATGACTACAGCACGCCGCTTGACTTACGAGACACATACCAGCATCGTAGGGTCATATCGATGCCAGACAACTTGCTTGAGTGATCACAGTACTGGTACTCCCTACAGTACCTACTACAGTACTATGCCCTAACTTGCTTGAGTAGAGTAGTAGAGTAGGACTCTGCTCTACTACTAGCACCGGAGGAGTAGTATATTCTAATCTAAAATAGTTACAAACTTCAATGCCCGAGCATGGAACGACTACGAGCCGTGGTCAAAGACTTGTCTACGTGGTGTTTGGACTTATATGCAAAAAATAGCAAGATGCCCGTGCATTGCACGGCACACCATCATCACCAACTCGGTTTTTTCTCTACTCCTACTCCTATAAAAGACTCAGTTGGTGATGATGGAGGAGAGGAGGCGTGTTCAGCCGGGCGTGCAGCAGACGGCACAACACTATTCGATTTGTTATAAAAAACAAAGAAGAGTAGTAGAGATAGAGACTTAAGGGAGAGCACGAGGTTGTGGGAGATAAGGATGAACGAGGCAAGGCCTTATTGTAAATGTGGAGAGAGGTGCGGGTATCTTTTGTAAAATTGTCATAGTTGGCTTTCTATCCGTTAGATATAGATCGAACGGTCCATATTACAAGATGGCAGGCATACCATCATCACCAACTCGGTTTTCTATAAGAGTAGATATAGATAGATAGAGACTAGGGAGTACTAGTAAGGACACCATCTACTACTTCATGTGCTACTCCTGCGCTCCATTCGGCGGCCGCAACGTCCCCTACAACCACTCCCTCCTGCGCTCCATTCGGCGAGCACTGTTGACATTTGGGGAGCGCACTCTCGCGACTGCTGGCAGCCACGACTTCACCGACGACGACTTCTTCCCCGACCTTGACAACCTATTCCTCAACGACATGGGCGACAACCTCAACACCAACAGTGCTGCTCCTGTTGCACCGTATGTGTTTCTGTTCCTCCTGTTCGAAATCGTGGTAGAATTCATGTTTCTACTCTGTATCCTACTACTATGCTAGTCCACATGATTAGTTTCATCTCTGTTATAGCCGTCATGATTTATTTTGTGCTTATTCGGATTAAATCTCGTAGTAACTTGCTCATATATTCAACTGGCGCAATGTCCCCTACAGCCACTCCCGTTTCATGGACGGCCTGGTCGATGCCTCCAAGGAGCCCTTCGTCCACTGCTATGAGTGCCCGATGCCGTTTTGGGGCTCGCCGGCGGACATGGTGCATCACCTCACGGATGCGTGCAGCGGTCACTGCTGGACCTTGGCGGGTAACATCAAGTACGAGACGTGCTACCCGTTCACCATGCCGGAGTCGCTGGAGGATCACCGCCATCTGCTAGTCTCAGAGGAGGATGGCAACGTCTTCCTCTTGATCGTGGGCACCGGCGACGCCCGCGCAGGCTGCCGCCCCGTCTCCGTAGTGTGCATCAGGGGCGACACCGCTGACGCTGACACTGACACGAGGCCAATGTATGGGTGTGTGGTCAGTGTTATTACCCCTCCGGGTCACATGGGCGGTGACACCAGCCTCATCGAACGGACTTGGACTCTGGGGAGCTGGGACTATCCCGCCGATGTGGACTTGGAAAACCCATGGCATCCTTTACCCACCGACGCGGTGCACGGGGACTCCAAGGAGGTTCACCTGGACATACGCATTATCAAGTTAAATGTTGATCAGTAGTCTTCGCTCAATGTAATCCGCTGTCTAAGCATGTGGAGACTTCCATGCAGGATCTTTCTCTATTGGAGTATCACGCATGAATAAAAGTGTATCCGTTTATGGTTTAGTCTAGAATCTTCCATGTATGAATTTTTACTACAGTACTGGTGAAAGACTTACGATGAACCATTTCTTACATCTCCTCTGCCCCCTTGCAAGTCATCCTGATTTAATCCCTCCGTCTAGGTGTATAAGGGCATGGTTAATATTACATAATAGTATAGCCAACTGTTGACTATAAGAAAGTGCCATGTCATGTGTAGCCAACATGTATAACAATTGATACTCAAAAACTAATTCTTAAAGATCATTTCTTACAAAGCACAATAAGTGTTATTTCTTCACAAGTTTTGGATGCAGGTTGAAGAGTTGAATGCTTTTGTTTCCAAAAGATACCTTTTTATTTATTTCACCTGGATGTTTGTGAGCTCTAGAGATGAAATAATATCTGAAGAAACCTATCGATACCCGTTACACATGAGATGACCCCTACATCCTTTGTCAAAATAAACAAATCCCCGATCAATGCATTTCACTCCTCGGTGCAACGCACGGGCACCTTACTACTATAGATTAGTACGACCAAAAATTAAACTAATATTATATATAGTACGATAAACGCTGATGCATGTCACCTAAAATTATATCATTCAAAACTATGTTCAAATACGAATCCAACAATATAGTTTTTGTTGACATGCACTAACATTTTGTCAGTTAAATCTACAGTCAAATTCAATGGGGGACTAATAAACCACGACCGATGTAGTACAAGTGTAGAGGGCGGCGCTGCACGGGAGTCTCACCTCTCACCCCGCTCGTGGCGCGGCAGTAAAGCCGTCATATCACAAAACCCAACCACTCCCAGTAATAAGTGGCCTGGTAATATAAACGGACAAGCAACCATCACATCCCTCCATCTTTTTTGCATTTCATCTCTCTGCATTTACTTTCTCCGGTTCATCTCGCACACTCGATCCCTAGCTACTACTCCTAGGCCCAGTTCTTTTGGCGGCATCCCCAGCTTTTCCCATAAGACTAGTCATAGTGGAGAGTAACAATAAGGCACCTCACTCATTTATTTGGGCTTCTAAACTACTACTCAATCCTGGTTTATTCCTCACCATTGTAATTTGTGCTAAATTTTGACCAAAGATTTAACTGATAAAATGTTACTCCCTCCGTCTAGGTGTGCAAGTCATCTTACGAAAACCAAATAATCCCAAAACACTTAGGCACGGTGCATTAACTTCTACCTCGTTTCTTGTTTCTTGACATATCAACCAATAAGAGATAAAGAGTGTGCATGCTTTTAATGACTTGAGATATCAAACACGACATAAAGTGGTTAGTTCATTGCATGCAATACTATTAATTAGCAAATAAACATTAAGGTTTCTCGTTTTCTCCTCCTCCTTGGTCACGGTGCACAGCCTAAGATGACTTACTCACCTAGACGGATGGAGTAGTGCATGTGACATGCACTAACATTTCATTAGTTAAATTTATGATCAAAATTTGCACAGATTACAATGGGGACCAATAAACCAGGACGGAGGTAGTAGTTATGGGATTACTAATATAGAAGCCTAAAAGAACTGGCCCCTGGTACTCCTACTAGTAGTAGTACTCAAGTTGGAATTCCAATTGCACGACACAACTTGTTAGGCAAAATATTTGATACAGGGTGTAGGAAGCGGTTTGGGAATTTGCATGCCTTTCCAACCAGTGAGATACTCCGTACAAAGTACGACTGAGAAATAACCACAGAGAAGGAAGCTAAAAGTAAACAATCAAACGAGCATTTTTTCATTTGTTTTGCATTGAATCATTTCACAAGCTTGACTAATGTTGTTTTTCTACTTTTACAAAAACTGCATCGTAATGTTAAAACATGCATTTGCACGTACATAAGTAATAGTAATACTCCCTCCATCTAGGTGTATAAGTATTCCCTCCTTCTTGGTCACGGTTCACAACCAAAGATGACTTATTGACCTGGACGAAGGGAGTAGCACAGTTTGCAAGCATATATCGAGAGAGACGTGTACTGCGATAGTATATAGTAAAGTTTGTGCTATATGCACGTACTTGCAAAATGCGTACGAATACACAAGGTTTCCAAACTTTCCCTTTTACATACTTAATTAAGGACGCTAAAAATTCCTGAACGTTCTGGATTTATCATTTGCATCCCAAAACTAATGAGATCGCTGTACGAAACAAAATTTATACTCCTCCTAAAATCCACGACGCTCGCAGGAGCACTTGCGGCGCGCCACAAGTGCCCTGGTGCGCGGACGTTTCCCAGCACGCTGACACAACGCCTCTTCCTCAGCCTCGCAACTTGCGAGGTGCTAATTGGCGGCTTGCCGGCAGGCGAGCGCGATCTCACCGGTGTGGTGATCCGGTGCCAACAGGTACTCCTCCTCACTGGAAGCGTGCACCCGGTCCACGTACCGCCAAGCGTAGATGAGGCGCTTGGGCCCGACTGCATTCAGGGCGTCGGCACGGGCATCCTCCGCCACCCTCACGGCCCTCGCATGAGCCTTCTGCCAAAGAGCCAATTTCCTGACTCTCTCGGACGAGACATAGGCCTCCCAGGCAGCTTGTTCCGCGGTGCGCTTCTCTTCCTCAGCCTTCTTCTCCGCCTCTATTTTGGCGCGCTCTGCTGGAGGCAAAGCCTCCCACAAGGCGACATCCATTTCTTTCCAAAGCTCCTCAAGGCTAAGGGGGCTCGGCGGGCGGCGCGGCTTTCTCCTTATAGCGGGGAGCCAACGCGTCCTCCGACGCGCGTGCTGGCGAGATTGGGAACACCGACACGTCCACCTGGACGCGTCGCGGCGAGGAGCGGAACACCAACGCGTCCTCCTCGACTAGTGGCGGCGAGGAATGGAACAGCGACGCGTCGCGTCGCGGCGAGGAGCGGAACACCGATGCGTCCTCCACGACAAGTGGCGGCGAGGAACAGAACGGCGACGCATCGCGTAGCGGCAAGGAGCGGAACACCAATGCGTCCTCCTCGACTAGTGGCGGTGAGGAACGGAACAGCGCCCCGTGACCGTCCGCGCGGTGCAGCGAGGGGCTCCTAGGGCTTGGGAGGGGCGATGCCATGGTGGTCGACGTGAGAGAAAGGGGGAGGAGATAGCGATGAACGTGAACGTGAGGGGGAGGAGATAGCGATGTCGTGGGAGGCGTAGTATTTATAGAGAGCAATGGCACACCTATGTAAGATATGGACTGAGTTGCACTGACTTAATTGCAGATCTAGTTGCATCACTCACATGTGGGCCAGACCCCTGTTGGGCCCATATGTCAGTGACCCAATGCACCTGCAGTTAAGTAACAGCTACGTGGGCATATTTGTTGGAGTAAATTACGGGGGAGGGAAGGGGTGGAAATATTGCTGGTCACAATGGATTGGACGAGCGTGGGGGGAGGAGAGTCATGCATGCAGATTTTTTTACACGGGGTGGAGTGGTGGGACAGCCGGAGGGAGGAGAGTTTGGCAGGCATATTGTTTCCACACATGGAGAGGAAAAGATTTGGAGAAGAACGGGCTTCCTGCAGGTATGGGGAATGGTGCATAATAAGTCATCTTGCATGTTGGGCTAGGTATAGTCTCAAGTCATTAAAAACATACACGCCCCACACATGTTCATGTTTCAAGGTGCACTAAATTATTGCATGCGATGATTAAGGCTGGCCATAATGGTGGTATCTTAGCTGGTATCATGCACACGGGAGTAGCAAACATGCTGATGTGGCAAAGAATTAAAGAATAGAGGGGGGTTAGAGTAACTAGTGTTCATGCATGCATTGGTAAACACATTTTTTGTGAAGAACGACAACATTAGTTGAGTACTTTTGCAGACTTCAAAAACTATTCCACCACCTCTACTATCTTGCTAAGAGTAGGTGAAATTTTTGAATCGAGCCCTTTAAACTAGAAGGGAGGTAGTGGTATTCTAATAGCTAACCTTGTTGTGATGACAAGATAGGACATGGTACGCACCTGGACGGAGGAACTAGTCTGCATCGTGCATTTAAATTTTGTCTGAAGTCAATGTACCTCTACTTTCACCAGACATATAGAAAAATGTACTCCCTCCGTCTAGGTGTGTACTCCCTCCATCTAGGTGTGTAAGTCATCTTACAAAAACCAAATAATCCCAAAACACTTAGGCACGATGCATTAACTTCTACATCGTTTCTTGTTTCTTGACATATCAACCAATAAGAGATGAGGGTGTGCATGCTTTTAATGACTTGAGACTATCAAACATGACATGCAGTGGTTAGTACATTGCATGAAATACTATTAATTAGCAAATAAACATTAATGTCTCTCGTTTTCCCATTCTCCATGGTCACGGTGCACAGTCTAAGATGACTTACTCACCTAGACGGAGGGAGTAAGTCATCTTACGAAAACCAAATAATCCCAAAACACTTAGGTGCGGTGCATTAACTTCTACCTTGTTTCTTGTTTCTTGACATATCAACCAATAAGAGATGAGGGTGTGCATGCTTTAAATGACTTGAGACTATCAAACATGACATGCAGTGGTTAGTTCATTGCATGTAATACTATTAATTAGCAAATAAACATTAATGTCTCTCGTTTTCCCCTCCTCCTTGGTCACGGTGCACAGCCTAAGATGACTTACTCACCTATATGGAGGGAGTACCAACATTCACAATGCCAAATCAATATTTCTACACTCATTATAAAACGTAGTTCTTATACTCATTATAATCAATATTGTAGATATTGATATTTTAGTATAAATTTGGTCGTGGGATTTCATTGATGCTTGTCAAAGCATGGAGAAAGCGGAGCTTAGGGCTTGCATTGCCGGTCTCTACATAGCTATCTCTCTTCATAGTCCTGTAATTTTAGAGACTGATTGTGCTTTTGTGGTAGAGTCTCTAGCAGGCGGAGTAGGCAAAAAAAATTGCTCATTTATGGCCGGTCGAAGTCTCAAAGGGCGCGACCGCGCGAGGGAGGTGAAGGTCGTGGGAGGCACGACGGTTGACGGAATTAAGTGAAGTTACATCCATGCGCCGGCATGGCGTGCAAACAGGCAGAAGTTATACCATCAGGCCTACGATATGGGTCTAGTAGACATGACATCTAGTGGGTCCTACCTAGTTCTCGAGAACTCTTTGGGGGCTTGCAGCAATTTATCCACCGGGCAAGCCAGCAACCCCAAGCCATTCGCACGCCCTACTCGTCCCCGTCTTCTACCTTACAACAGTTCGCTCCCAGTCGTCCCATCCTTTCACATTAGTTTGCTCCCAGTCTTTTTTGCGGGGTACAATAGTTCAACTTCTCCTAACCCTCCTCCAAAATCCATGGTCTCCAAAATCTCCAAGGTCACCGCTGAGTACCAGGTTAGAGCCATCACCGACGATCAGTTCATCATCATCTACACACGTGGATCTGCGACGGTGAAAGCATGGCTTGCTCGCTTCCTACGCATGTTCAACAGTTCAACAGATGAGTGGGTCACTGGGCTAGATGTTGAGTACACCACAGTCCTGGGACGAGAGAAGGATCTAAAGGACGAAGAGAGGAAGAAGCCCGCCGTGATCCAGGATTGCGTACATAATGTTTGCTTGGTCTACCACATATGCCATGCCGACGTTGAGTGCCAGGATTGTAAGAACTTCCTCAAGGACAAAAGAGTGAAATTCGTTACTGTAGGCTTTAAGAGCGACAGGGATGTCCTGAGTCGGATAGGTCTTGTTGTAGGCCAGCCCTTCGATCTCCAGAAGGCAAGCCTGGTGTCCTCCTCTCAACCTTCAATGCTGACCCTGGCAGTAGCCATGATTGATCCTTCGTATGCTAAATTAAAGAAACCTCATCACGAGTTTCATAATGCATGGGAGTCGAAGACATTAGATGAAGATCACATCCTGTACGCAGCAATGGATGCCTACCTTTGTTTAAATATCTACAAGGGTTGGATGAAGAAGCAGAGCCCAGTGTCCGGTTCAAGCAAAGAAGCGTCGGCGAAGAGGAATAGTAAGCGGGACGAGGACGAAGTCGAGGACGTGGACTCAGACTCCGAGTAGGTGGCAGTGCCGTCGCTGATGCTGGTTCTATTATAGTGTCAAGCGGACTAGTTGCTTAGTTTATTTTCAAGGGTGTGTTGTGCTGAGGCCCAATCAGAACTATGTTTATGTTCTTTCTCGTTATTTGAACTCTTTAGTACGTACAGTAGTACTAGTACTATGCCTTACTACTGTTCTTCTTGCAGTTGGTACTACTGCTCATATCTTCGTGTTCCTACTGTACTTAATACGTTTGTACTAGTAGTATAATTTGGGTCAGTGGATTTGTGAAAGAAGTTCGATGGAGCGAAGGACGAATACGGCTGAAGAGGTGTAAGAAGCCCTTCTAGCCATCCATGTTACATCAAACGGCTCACATGAGTTGACTGACCCAAATTGCTCCTTCAGATTGCAGGATCCACTTGGCATTCAAGGTCTCGAAGGTAGATTCTGTGTTCGCACCCGGTTTGCGGGCTCGACGTGCGCACGACCGTCTTCCGCCGCGACAGCCACCAGCGTGCCTCCTCCGCATGGGCGGAGACGACAATGACACGCTAGTTCCTCCTTGCCGGCCTGCTGGAGCACGAGCTCGTCCTCCTCTTCGTACGCTGCGTGCATAGACGCGGCTCCACCAGCTGCTCGTGTGCTTGACAGCGCGGCGGCATCGCGAGGAGGGATCAGATGACGTGAGCGGGCGAGCCTTCGGTTTCATGGCACAGGGATGGCGGCGACATGGCGGTGATGGGCGAGAAATTGTTGGCCGGAGCAGGCGGGCGCCGGAAGCATATTGATGGGTGCGCATGTGGGAGCTTACTTTAGTTTTATATAAGGTTGGTCAAACTTAAAATAAAACCGTACTAGTACACATAAACATTAGACTTAGGCATCACTTTTATTAGTTAGTACCACAACCATGATACGGAATACTGTGCAAGCGCGTGAACCGCGGCCGCGCGGTCGATCGAACGGTGCGTCACCGTGTCGCGCTCGAAGGACATCCACCGAACCTTTTTGTGTGTGTGAAAACAATCCTCAAATATTACTAAACTTTTTTTCCTAGGAAAGTTCTTGACGCTGCAATATTTCCATACATTTGAATTTAGCTCCAGTTTGTGTTTATTTGGAATTGGACGTTTTAGGTGCACCCTAGTTTTTTTACTACTGATTTTGTGTGTGTGACTGAGAGAGAACGTGTGTATGTGTCCATATGTGTGTTGTGGCGGAAGGGCAATGTGGAGACGGTGTGCGTGTGATACAAACATAGAGAGGTGTGAATGTGCAAATGATCATGCATGAGTGAGACATAGACAGATGCCAATACATTGTGTATACATGAGAGAACGGTCTTCTAGTTTACTTGTGTGTGTGTGTCTCTGTGTGTGTGTGTGTGTTTGTGTGTGTGTGTGTGAGAGAGAGAGAGACAGAGAGAGAGAGAGGAGCATACGTAACACAACAACCATCTCTATCGATTCATCCGTCCCTCGCACGATCTCATGCAACACATGCAACAACGCGCACATTTTGACAGCCTCACCCGGCCCCTGCCCACCTCAAGGCCCGCACAATCTCTTCGTGAATACCCATTTCTCTCCTTAGGTTTGTTTTCTCTCAATATCCGACACACACACACACACAGACACACGCAGCACAACAAACACACACACCTCCCCCAAGCACGCAATTCATCCCCATCCAAGGTTATACGGCGACCACTCTCGCTTGTGCTTCTTTGCACCCCAACATGCACAACACCTCAATCTTCAAAGAGGGCGTCGAGCAGATCGAAGACGGCGGCCACACCGCACTAGAGAATGTGGAGTCATTTGGAAGAAGGGTGATGTGACGATGGTTGACTGACTCCTCCCCCCACCCTCTCTATGTCTCTCTCTTGCACAAAATTACCAATCCCTCTCTCCCCCGCACAAAATTGTCAATCCCTCAACCCATGAGATCCTTCCCCTCTCGTCCATGTTTTTCCAGCTCTCTCATCAAACATGTTGTCTCTTCTCCTTCCACGTATACAGAATCCGGATGCACACGCATCTCACGTATATTACATGTCTCCATCTTTCTCACAGACCTAACTTCTTCCTCTCTCTTTCTCTCTCTATCTCTCTCTCTATGTCTCGTTAGGTTTGTCTCCTACTCTCTCGTCCACGTACATACAATCTTTCCTGCCCTATATGGTCCATCTTCAAAAGCTCTCTCTGCACGTTTCATTCACACATTGGGATATGTCAAAATGTTGCTTCTATAATGGATGATGTAGAGTTATGGTTGTTTTTGTTGCATCCTACAAAGTAATAACTATGAAATGCATTTAGATTCTCATTTGACTAGGATTATGTGTGTTTGAGCATGTTGTGAAGTACTATAGACCTTGTATACATCTTGGGATTCGACAATGATTGTAACTATTGAATTGTATAGAGCATTACATTCGTAGTCAATAGCCTAATATATTTATTTCACAATTTCAACAAATGATTAGTTCACTACAAACTAAGAAAACAAATGTGTACTCGCTCCATTTTATTTAAGTCCGCGTATTAGCATTGGTCAAAGTCAAGTTTTGTAAACTCTCAGAAAGCTTAAAAAAAAATATTAACATATACAATAACAAATAAATACCATTAGATTCAGTATTGAATGTACTTTCACATCATACATATTTGTTATGGTAAATGTTTATATTTTTCTATAAACTTGGTCAAACTTTAGGAAGTTTGACTTTGGCCAAACCTAATATGCAGAGTTTACTAGTACTACTCGCTAGTTGCTTAGCCGAATCACTCAACACGTCACACGAGGAGTCCAGTGTCACAAAATTTTGATCTCGGCGGGAAAATCTCCCGCGACCCTGATTCGAGCAGCGGGAAGTTACCATCATAGCCTTCGGAACAGGCCTACGGATGATGCTTGGTAGGGGGTTGTTTTCGTAACTTTAGGTTCACCCTACCCAGCCAGCCCCACCCCGGCACCCAGAGTAGTACACCTGAATACTCCCCATTTTCTATCCCCACCGCAAAATAGACTTCTCCGTGACACCACAGCCTTCGTGCTCCTCCCCCTTTACATCGGCGCACTCGTCCACCGCAGCGCATCTGCCTTATCGACGACCTCGTACGCCGCACTGGAGCCGGTCCACCGTCGTCGTCGTACATGGAGCCTCTTCCCCGACATCGTCTTCCACGGTCTCGGATCTGTTTCCCGGAAGCCGAAGCCAAGCGCAGAAGTACCACCGTCATGGACAATGAACCGACTCCCGTTGCCGACCATGACTCATAGAGGCCGCCGCGACCATCGTTCTCCTCCTCGATTGGTAATGTGTGTATTGAATCACTTAGCAGTACATGTCCAGTTACAATTTTGTTCATACCTACCCTTCAAATTTCCTGGGTGCTATTGTTCCCGTAAAAGTAATTGGTTATAGCCTCCATTGTCCAACAACATATCAGCTTGTAATTGTGCATCGCTCCTATATCGCGCTGTGCTTTGGTAGGTTTTTCATCTGCAACCAGTAGTGTGGCAAATGATGGAAAGTTTTTTAGAACTAGCAAGATGCCCATGCGTTGCACGCATCAAGATGCATTTGTATGAGTAGTTTATCTTGTGGGAGAAAAGGATGAACAAGGGAAGGCCTTATTTGCAAATCTGGAGAGGGGTATGGGTATCTTTTTGCAAAATTCCCATTTGTTTCCTTCCTATCTGTTAGATATAAATCGGACGACCTATATTGCAAGAAAAAAAAGTAAAGAGAAAAAAAAGTAGAAAATAGAGAAGTAGAGATAAATATTAAATATTAAATATTAAATAAATATAACAGTAGAGAAGAGAGTAGAGATAGCAGAGACGTCGAGAAAAGATCGCGCGCGCGCGGGAAAAAGCTGTCGGGCGTGCGCTAGTTTTGGCGTGCGGCGTCCGGCACGCTTTATAAAATCCAACGCCCTCCCACCACTCTGTGCCTTGCCACCTCTCTCTCCCCGCTCTGTGCCTCGCCACCGCTCTCTCCCCACTCTTTTTCGCCTCGTCGCCGCCACGCCACCATGCCACCGCGTCGCCGGGAAACTTGGGGATACCGCGGCGTCCGTGCGCGCCCCTCCGGCGGCTTCTCCGCCGAGATCCGGTTCCGCGGGATGCGCCTTGGCCTCAGCAATTTCGACACCGCCAACGAGGCCGCCCACGCGTACGACGCGGCGGCGTGGCGCCTTCGATGGCCTCATAGAACATTGAACTTCCCCAATGTGCGGACACGGGAGCAGGCGCAGGAGCTCGCGCCTTTGCCGCGGCTTAGCACCGACGAGGATCGTCATGACAACCTGAGGCGGGAGCACCGTCTCGGCATCGCCGAGATGGACGAGGAAGCCATGGCGCTGTGGCACCAACACTTCCCGCAGGACATCATCAACGAGCGCGAGTTCTACGCGCAAATGAGTGCGGAGAGGGATAAGAGGAGGGCGGAGCGAGCCGCCTATCGCGAGGACAAGCGTAGGCGAAAAGCGGACGCTCAATTCAACATGAGGCTAGTTGCAGCGTCGCCCTGGGAATTCGACGATGATCGGTATCTTCACGCCTACAGTCAGACGTCGGGGGAGGACATCACCGAGGAGGAGTCGGACGACGAGGAGTAGTTGAATTATCTTTTTTTTATCTATCTATGCTGAGAACTATCCTCTACTATCTAGTCTCTACTTCTCGATCTCAGCACTATAAACACTTTTTTAAAGCACCGCGCGTTGCGGTTCTGTTGGAGATGCTCTAACATGACAGACGAGTGCTTTAATGTTGCCCACAAGATGCGCGAGTATTACTAGTAGTATATATTTCTTGCCATGTTGAGATTTTAAAACCACTAGTGCGAACATGCAGAGGAGCAATGAAGACCAAACACGGGATATTCCGGGCATCTTCAAGGAGCATGGCAAGTTAAAGAGGAGCTGCACCGAACTTGTAAAACGAGCTTTGGTAAGTAACACCCTTTCAATTACTTTCATTTACCCTCGTGTTCTTCGATGTGTATATGTTGTAGTTTCTATTTCTCTTAAGCATGGTGTTCTTCGATGTGTAATAAGAAGAGTCTTAATCATCCTAATGCTTTCGTTTTTGGCTTGATGTAGGAAGTGGGTGTTCTCACCTTGTAGTATGTTTTTATATTTTTTTCCTTTTGAATTCACTTCTTCGAGTTCTGTTTATCTGGCTTCTACTAAATGGATCTAGGTTGCTATGAGTATTGATCTAAAAAAGAAGTAACTTCATGTCAGGATGTAGTTCCTGTGAGGAGGGAAGTCTGGTCAACCTCGAGATCATGTTTCCAAAAAGAGGTTGGATTACACAAAAGGTGCCAGTTCCCGAATGATGCTGGATTAGACACAAGGTGCAAATTCCCAGCTGATGCTAGATTACACACAAGCCAGATGGAGTCGTCAGCTGTTCGTGTCCTCGTGGCATTAGTAAGGGCTGAAAGAAAGCGTGCAGCAGCCCTTGAGAATGTAGCTGAGTTCCTAAAGAAGCGAAAAGAGCAATCAGATGCTCTCTTCACCCAAGCCAAAGAAGATATGGAAGAAGCCAGAAATAAGCTAGCAGAGGCAGAGCAGGCTAGGCGTCTCCTGCTATCTAAAACTGTTGTCAATACAAAATTTCCTTCATAATAGCTAGGTTCAAATGTTTATCCAGTTAGCATGCATGTTGTGATGTCCGTGCATCTACTGATGTGGCACAAAATGTTTTTTTCAGGTCATGTAATAACAGCAATTACTTTCCAAACAATAACAGACGAAGCACTAGACATGGTATAGTTCACGCGCAAGCCCGACATTCCAAGTTCAGCTTCCACATCAAACTCATGTTCACAGATATCTGCACATTCATACATAATGTCCAACCGTGATTCACTTCAAAGCCAAAAAAAATGTGAGGAGAGTTATAAATAAAGAAAAACCTCTACTAGTTCCTGCTACCAGTGCGAGCACAACAAGTCAAGACCATGCGTAAATTAATTATATTTTAGTCATTTTTTGTGTTCTAAAATGCCTGCCGGCTCACGGAAGGACGTGTTGCCGGCACACGCATGGATTCAATGAAGACAGGCGGGGCAGTCTTAAGCTGGTTGCACGCGGCGAGGAGGCGTGCTCAGCCGGGCCTGTAGCGAGTGCGGCCTTCTTGGCCAGCGCGCCGATTCAATGCCTGCGCTATGAGAGGTCACGTCCGTGTTAGAGGAATCACTCCCTCCAGTCCTTTTTTGTTTGGGTATAAAAAAATCTTGTTTTTCATTCACATTTTACAAGTAAAATTCGTGGACACACTTTGACCCAAAGTACGATGGGGACTAGTAAACTAGAATGGAGGTACTAGTTTTTTTTAATCATAGAGGAGTTTCCCCTTCCGATTTTCATTACTGAAAACCAGCATCTAAATCTAAACCATAGTATTTGCCCTAGAACTACCAGGTTCAACATCTCGCAACAGAAACCCATACAACAATACGCCAAGGAGGTACATAGTACTATGAATTCCATTTTTGCTCCATACCAATCGTTCTGAAAACTAGTTACTACTTATAACGCGCCATTGAAAATCGGAACTCTTAACCCCACTAAAAAACCATATTTTAAATGTGGCTACTCGATCCGTGGCAACTGGCGAGCCACCGCGCTCCAAGTCGTTCACCTGTGGTCCCGACCATCAACTCCTACGGATCAAATTATCACGCGAGCAGACTATTTCTACAAAGCTGCCCCACCATGTACCCGGTACCCGCGAATGCAGCAATCGTGCACCTAGGGTTTTAGGGTTTATTTGTTAATGTCGCCTTTACGTAACACTCATGTGTGCGAGATAGCGAGAGGCCAACTGCGTGCGTGCGCCTCTTCTCTTCATATATGTACTCCACCGTTTGTTTGGTGTCCAAAAAATTATAATAACTACTAGCAATGTGCCAATGCGTTGCCACAGGATCAAAGTAGATTAATACATATTCACCGATTTGATAGAAAAAAAGTCTAGTTTTGAAATATGTATATCACTAAAAATATGTTATGTTTCACTCAAAATATATTCCTTTGGCGGTTTTGATGAGATAAGGGAGGAATCTTGTTGGTTTCAAGATTCGAGAAGTGGTATACGTCTAATATCTACTCTTACTAGCAAGATGCCCGTGCGTTGCACGGAACATCAAGATCTTGTGGGAGAAAAGGATGAACAAGGGAAGGCCTTATCTGCAAATGTGGTGAAGAGTGCGGGTAAATTGCCATATTTTCCTTCCTATCCGTCAGATATAAATCGGACGACCTACATTGCATGATGGCATGCCCACCATCATCACCAACTCTATTTTTTATCCCTACTCTTGTAAAAAGCATTGTCGGTGATGATCGTGTGCCTGCCATCCTGCAATATAGGCCGTCCGATCTATATCTGACGGATAGGAAGGAAGCTATGGCAATTTTGCAAAAAGATACCCACACCCCTCTCCACATTTGCAAATAAGGCCTTCCCTCGTTCATCCTTTTCCCCCACAAGATAAACTACTCATAAAAATGCATCTTGATGTTTCGTGCAACGCATGGGCATCTTGCTAGTTGTTGCAAAAAGCCCGTGTGTTTGTGTGAGAGGGGGAGAGTGGAGGAGGACGGAGTGCATGTGTGACAAAAACACAAGGAGTGTGTGTGCGATAGGTATCAGCTTAAAATGAGGCGATAGTGTGTGTGTGCATGATCGAGAGGGCGTGTCTCAAGAAGGGAAGAAAAATCTACATAGATACAAGGAGCGGGAGAGAGATGTGTATGTGATAGTGGAAGCACGAGTGTGCGGGTGTATACTTATCTAGAGGCTAGCTAGTCGATAAATGTTTGTGAGAGAAATACGAGTCGGGGTGCGAAAGCGAGAGTTTTGTGTGTGAGAGAGAGACACGGTAGTCGGGAAGGGGAGTGGAAGCAGGAGTTGTGTGTGTGTCTGTGAGAGAGAGGGGGGGGGGTTATCTGATCGGTAAACAAATGAATAATGTCAGTATAGGATGGAGACGAAAAGGAGACCGCAACAAATGTTGTGTCTACAGGAGAGAGAGAGACAGAGTAATTTTAGTGGTATGGGTCATATGTAGAGACATATAGGGTGTGTGAGAGAATCCCATAGAGAGAAAGACAAAGTGAAAGACGAGTGGAGACTGTGTGTGTGGCGGTCAAAAAGAAAGCTTAGGTACCGAGTGATACCGGAGAACAGTAGAGACGTGAGAGATAATGAAAACCATGTAATGTATAATGATAGGGAGAATGTGACACTTCTCAAGGGAGATGTCAAGAGACCATGTTTGCAAGGATAGGAGAAACATGAAGTGAGCATGCGGGTGAGCTGGAGAAAAGAGAGAGATAGCTACCTGAAGGAGCGTGCATGCGAGAGAGATGGGCATGAAAGGAGTGAACAAAAAAGGGATTCAAATATTTGAATTTGAGATGATGATGCATGTAATCCATACTCGAACCAAAATGGATCTATCAAACATGCATACTTATATGAATTCACGCACATCTATGTTATTTAATATGTAGATATTACTGATCCATACATTTTAGTAGAACATAATTTGGTTAAAAAATTTCGAATTCAACCTTAAGATTTTGGGATCGTTGTATTTGTAAATCACATTATACATATAAAGGAGCAGAATTCTTTGTTGTACTTTTGAAAGTATATATAAAAATGATGTGTATAGAATGTAATTCCAATTGAAAATGGACCCCGCCTGAAAAAAATAGAATGCAAACGGGATTCGAATTGAGTTGGCATGGTAAACATGCACTGTGCAAAATTTGAACGAAGCAGGGAAAGTCGCAGTAACCGCCCGAAACCAAAATCTGCGAGATGGAAATTACTACTGCCTATCCCTGCCATGCAAAGCCTATCTGCTGGATTTCTCTAGGTTTCGATAGCGGTAGGTTTGTAATTTCACCCAAACGTGACGTAACCGCCTCTCACCCGGATTCATACACGGTGGGCGCCAAAACACAGTGAGTCCTCGGCCGAAATCGACTCCGTCCCCGATTCATATTCATACATGGTGGGCGCCAAAAACAAACTCTCGTCGGCAAATATTCGGTGTATGCGAGATTACCGTCCTATCCCCAACCGACTATTGTTGCTGTGATGTAGTAGAAATTTGAAACGGTGGCTAAGTTTGTAAATTTCCTCGCATTTGAGACAAGCGCGCCCTGAATACATGGTTCCCCCCTTCCTCTCTATCTCCCTTTTCCCCATTCGTACTCCGTGGGCGCCAAAACACCCTCTCCACCCCACCCTCCTCCGTTCGCTGCCGTCCGCCACCCCATTGTCAATGTACAAAAGTAGGGGCTCTACTTTTGACCCCTTTACTTGTGCACGGGCAGTCAGAGCCACCCGCCACGGCCACGCATAACAGAGCAGGAAAAGGAAGCCGGAGAGAAGCCGAAGGCACAAGACAAACAAAAGCAGGGACAAGAACCAAGGCCAAAAAGATCAGATGGACGAAGCAGGTTTCCCCGGCAAGGACCTTTGCCGGGGCAGCCTCAACGGCCCCGACAAGACCATTGCCGGGGCAGCTCGCCCACACTAGCTGAGCGAGCCACCTTTGAGCCCAACAACGCTAAACAAACGCATTGGGACAGGGCTCGGGAGGCACCTCCGTGGTGGCATGTAGATCTTTGTGAAGACAAAGAATGCTCAAGATCAAATGAGTATAGGAAGGCCACAACCCTCGGCAGGGTTCTTATCGAGGAAGCCCATGAGACCCCTGGCAAGGTCCTTGCTGGGGATGACAGCGTGTCGCGGGAAGACCCGTGACGGGCCACCCGGCAAGGCCCTCGCCAAGCACGCCAGCAGGGCCACCGCCAGGCCCACGCCAGCCAAGTCTCCGCCACCGTTCGCATGCAGCTGCCGACCCAACCAACTGGGCAGGTGTTGGAAATATGCCCTAGAGGCAATAATAAAAGGATTATTATTATATTTCCTTGTTCATGATAATTGTCTTTTATTCATGCTATAATTGTATTATCTGGAAATCGTAATACACGTGTGAATACATAGACCACAATATGTCCCTAGTGAGCCTCTAGTTGACTAGCTCGTTGATCAACAGATAGTCATGGTTTCCTGACTATGGACATTGGATGTCATTGATAACGGGATCACATCATTAGGAGAATGATGTGATGGACAAGACCCAATCCTAAGCATAGCACAAGATCATGTAGTTCATTTTGCTAGAGCTTTTCCAATGTCAAGTATCTTTTCCTTCGACCATGAGATCGTGTAACTCCCGGATACCGTAGGAGTGCTTTGGGTGTACCAAACGTCACAAGGTAACTGGGTGACTATAAAGGTATACTATGGGTATCTCCAAAAGTGTCTGTTGGGTTGACATGGATCGAGACTGGGATTTGTCACTCCGTATGACGGAGAGGTATCTCTGGGCCCACTCGGTAATGCATCATCATAATGAGCTCAAAGTGACCAAGTGTCTGGTCATGGGATCATGCATTACGGTACGAGTAAAGTGACTTGCCGGTAACGAGATTGAATGAGGTATTGGGATATCGACGATCGAATCTCGGGCAAGTAACGTACCGATTGACAAAGGGAATTTTATACGGGGTTTCGTGAATCCTCGACATCGTGGTTCATCCGATGAGATCATGGGAGCCAACATGGGTATCCAGATCCCGCTATTGGTTATTGACCGGAGAGCAGTCTCGGTCATGTTTGCGTGTCTCCCGAACCCGTAGGGTCTAAACACTTAAGGTTCGGTGACGCTAGGGTTGTAAAGATATTAGTATGCAGCAAACCGAAAGTTGTTCGGAGTCTCGGATGAGATCCCGTACGTCACGAGGAGTTCCGGAATGGTCCGGAGGTAAAGAATTATATATGGGAAGTCGAGTTTCGGCCATCGGGAAAGTTTCGGGGGTCACCGGTATTGTACCGGGACCACCGGAAGGGCCCCGGGGGTCCAGCGGGTGGGCCCACCCATCCCGGAGGGCCCCATGGGACGAAGTGGGAGGGGAAGAAGCCCCTGGTGGGCTGGTGCACCCCCCTGGCCCCTCCCTCTACGCCTAGGGTTGGGAACCCTAGGGGAGGGGGCGCCTCCACTTCCATGGGGGGCAAGTTTCCCCCCTTGGTTGCCGCCCCCCCCTAGGAGATCCCATCTCCTAGGGCCGACGCCCCCCTGGGAGATGGTTAGAAGTCGAGGCACATCACGGTCCACCCAGCTCTCGCCGCCACCCATGCCAGCGGAGGCCCTAGCACGCGTGCAGCTGCTCCTTGATTTTCCTCCCGCCGCGGAGAAGCTCGACGAATGAGGGCCACCATCCGGAGCCTCATCGGCACCGCCAAAAATGATGAGTTGCGGCTGGTAGAACCCATAGGTCGTCGCTCCACCAGGCCACCGCATGCCAGCGAAGGCCATGCCGAAGGTGATGCGGCCACGGTGTACTCCCCACCTCCATCCCGGCCGCCCCGGGCATCGGTCTGTCGCGATGACGCTCGTGATGGTATCTCCATCGCATCGTCCGACCCGCGAACCAACCGTGATCAGCGTCAAGTCCTTCAGGAAAGGGTTCATGAGGACGCTCAAACTACCATCGAGCACCGACGTGACGCGCGCCACCAGTCGGACAGGCGGGCAGGGCCCACTACGGACCACCCAGCGTCGGGAGGCTACGGTGGCCTACCCTACGAGGTGGGTTGTCCGGCTTTCACCCGTGAGCTGTGGCAGTTCCAGTGGCCCTCCCACCGTACGTTCAAGCCCGACGTTGGCGAGAAGTACAACGGCAAGACTCACCCGTCAGAGTTCCTCAGCATCTACACCATTGCGATGCAAGCTGTTGGGGCCTGCGACGATAAGGTGCTTGCCAACTACTTCGCATTGGCACTCAAGCCTAATGTTATGTCATGGTTGATGCACTTGCCGGTGGATTCCATCTCTTCTTGGGCGGATCTATGCCATGAGTTTGTTGGCGCCTCTACCGGAGGTCACCAAGCTCATGGCCAGGCGGGTGATTTACACATCATCCCCCAGAAGGAAGGAGAAACTTGCGCAAGTACATCCAGAGGTACAGCCGGGTGTAGTACAGCATCCCCGATGTTCATCCCGCTGCCATGCGTTCCACGAGAATGTGCACAACCACAAGATGCGCAAAGAGCTAGCGATGAACAAGCTCAAGTATGTGGCCGATCTTTATGTCCTCGCCGATCGATGCGCTCGCGTTGAACAGGGAAGGAAGTACCCCGGCGAAGATGCCAGTGCGGAAACCGTTTCGACTGGCGACGCCGCCACCCCGCCGAAGAAGGGCCGACACTGTAATAGGAAGCGCAAGGGCAAGGCCGTGCTTGCCGTCGAGGGATCTGACAACACCGGCGCCACCAAGAAGACCAATGCGAGCGACCCCGACAAGGAGGTTGCCGGGTGTGTCGCTTGCCGGGCCTTGGCGGCTGTTGACAAGCCAGGAGGCTCCGACAAGCAGTACTGCAAGATCCACCGCACCAAGGGCCATGACCTCCAAAACTACTGGCAGGTAGAGCTGCCCGCCGAGAAGCAGAAAGCCAAGTATGAGCGGCGGGACAAGGAGAAAGGCCCAGATGGTGCCGAGGGATCCGGCAAGAAACATGGCGGCCAAGGAGGCCGCCGCGGCAAGGATAATCAGCAGGAGAGGCCCGCCCGAGGCCGCGACAAGAAGCAAGAAGAAGATGATCATGACGAGGACGATGAGTCCGGCGACCACGAGTTTCAGAAAGCCACAGAGGCCATGTGCATCGATGGTGGCGCCTCGCTGCATACGTCCCACCGCCAACTCAAGCAGTGGGTGCGTGAGATCACGGTGGTGGAGCCATCGTTCGACGCACGGAAGCCCCTGAAATGGTCCGGCATGCCCATCATCTTCGACACCGAGGACCACCCTGACCGCACTACTGTGGTCGGGTGCTTGCCATTGTTGGTTTCACCAACAATCCGCAACCTCAAGGTGACAAAGATGTTGGTTGACGGCGGGGCCGGCCTGAACTTGATCTCGCCTGCTGTGGTCAAAAGGCTGCGGATCCCCGATGGAGACCTCGAGGAGACGGGCACGTTCCAAGGGGTTAACCCCGGGAGGAGCCAGCCAAAGGGAAAGGTCACACTGCCCGTGACATTTGGAGGCGAGCTAAACCACGGGACGGAAAGGATTGTTTTCGATGTAGCCAAGATCCCCTTGCCTTACAATGGGATCCTCGGCCGCCCGGCACTAGCCAAGTTCATGGCGGCTTCACACTACGACTACAACATGCCGAAGTTGCCCAGGCCGATGAACATCATCACCATCCCCTCCGACAAGAAAGATGCGTTGATATGCGCCGACCAACTCTACCGGGCAGCAATTGCAGCAGCTGCCGCTAAGGCACCTGCTCCTGCCGATGGAGCCCCAGGGGGTGGGGGGAAGAAGACCGGCGAGACCCCTCGCACCCACTCCAGCAAGCGCACCTCTTCGGGGTGTTGAGCTTCCGTTGAGAACGTGTCAGAGAGCTCCACCGGCAAGAGCAAGAAGTCCAGAGCCACACCACCAGAGACCAAGAAGGTGCCCGTCAAGGAGGATGGAACGGGGGGAGCTTTTACAATAAGCTCCACCCTCGATGGCAAATAGGAAAGCGAGCTCGTCACCTTCCAGCGGGCGAATGTCGATGTGTTTGCATGGCAAGCCTCCGACATCCCCGGCGTTCCCAGGGAGGTGATTGAGCACCACCTTGCTGTCTGTCCTCATGCGCTGCCTGTCAAGCAGAAGGTCAGGAAGCAAGCTCTGGAGAGGCATGAGTTCATCACGGAGGAAATCAGAAAGCTAGAGGCGGTAGGCTTGGTGAGAGGAATACTCCATCCGACGTGGTCGTCCAAACCGGTAGTAGTGCGCAAGGCAAATGGGAAGTGGAGGCTGTGTATTGATTACACAAACATCAATAAGGCCTATCCAAAGGATCCCTTCCCGTTACCGCGCATCGACCAGATTGTTGACTCCACAGCTGGGTGTGACCTGTTATCATTCCTTGACGCCTACTCAGGCTACCACCAGATCTTCATGACAAAAGAAGACGAGGAAAAGACATCATTTATCACCCCATGTGGTATGTACTGCTTTTTACGGATGCCTTTCGGGTTGAAGAGTGCTGGCTCAACCTTTGCAAGAGCGGTCCAAATTGGTTTTGAACCCCAGCTACATAGAAATATGGAAGCTTATATGGATGATATAGTGGTCAAAACCAAGGACAAAGCAACACTTGTGCAAGATTTAGAGGAAACATTTGGAAACCTGCGCAAGATCAACCTCAAATTGAACCCTGAGAAGTGTGCCTTCGGTGTCCCGTCCGGCAAGCTTCTCGGGTTCTTTGTGTTGCAGCATCGGATTGAGGAAAACCCAGACAAGATTAGGGCCATCGAGCAGATTGAGGCACCCAAACGGATCAAGGACGTGCGTCGGCTCACTGGCTGCGTTGCCGCCATGAGCAGATTCATCTCCAAATCCGCGGAGCGTGCCCTCCCCTTTTTCAAGATCTTAAAGAAGATGGGCCCAGTGGAGTGGACCCCAGAGGCCGAGGCGGTGTTGCAAGATTTGAAGGAGTACCTCTCCTCTGCCCCGGTGCTGGTTGCGCCCAAACCACAAGAACCGTTGCTGCTATACCTAGCGGCAACAAACCAAGTGGTTAGCATCGCATTGGTGGCGCAGAGAGAGGTCGATGAGGACAGCAGTAGCGGCAGAGTCAACCGTTGGCGGGCCAGAACCCTCCCCAGTAGGGCTCGGTCCCAGCAAGACTGGTGCCAGTACGACAGGACCCGCACGGCCAGGTGAAGTGGCGCAAAGGAAGAAGATGGTGCAGCACCCGGTTTAGTTTGTCAGCTCCCTCTTGCAGGGAGCTAGGTCGAGGTATTCAGGTGTGTAAAAATTGCTATCCGGCCCCCTTATGTCCCCGAGGAAGTTGCGCCACTACTTCCAAGCGCACGAGATCACCGTGGTTACCCACCTTCCATTGCAACGGATACTGCATAACCCAGATGCAACAGGAAGGATCATGGAATGGGCCCTGTAGTTGTCAAGTTTTGGTCTAAAGTTTGAAAGTACCTCGACGATCCAGAGCAGAGTCTTGGCGGAGTTTGTTGCGGAGTGGACCTCGATGCCTGATGAAGAGGTTCAGGAGACTACTCTCCCCGGCGAGGAAACAAGCAGCAACTGGATCATCTACTTTGATGGGGCCTTTTCGCTGCAAGGCTCCGGTGCTGGTGTGCTACTTGTCGCACCCACCGGAGAGCACCTCAAGTACGTCATACAAATGCAATTTCCCCAGGAGATGTCAAGCAACAACACCGCCGAGTACGGGGGTTTGCTTGCCAATCTAAGGATCACGGCGGACCTCAGAGTTAAAAAGCTCATCGTCAGGGGCGACTCATAACTCGTCGTTAGGCAGGTCAACAAAGATTATCAAAGCCCGCTGATGGAAGCTTACGTAGATGAGGTGAGGAAACTGGAGGAGCGCTTTGACGGTATACAAGCGGAGCAGGTCCCTCGGACGGAGAACGACATCGCCGACTACCTGTCAAAGCGCGCTGCCCTCAAGCTACCTGTGGAAAAAGGTACTTTTGTGCTTCAGTTAACTCAACCATCCGTTGAGCCGTTGACCGGGCAGAACAAGCGGAGGAAGCTAGGCTCCAGCAAGTACTTCCCCACCGAGCCCCCCGGAGCCGCTGGTGAAGATGTTGCCGTGGATGCCGATCCTGCCGCGGGACAACCGACTCTGGCAGGACCTCAGATCATGTCCGTGGAGGCGGTCGCTCCTGTGGCAGAAGAGATGCCTTTGATCCTTGTCGTCGAGCCACAGGCTCTGGCATGGGCGCAACACACCATCCGATTCCTTCAAAAAGGAGAGCTTACTGAGGAGCAGGAAGAGGCAGAAAGAGTAGCCCGCGGTCTAATCTATACCAATTCGTTGATAACGTATTGTACAGAAGAAGACCGAATTGGGTGAAATTGAAGTGCATCTCCCAGGAGGAAGGGCTAAAGCTATTGGCAGAGATACATGGAGGCATATGTGGCTCCCACATAGGGTCGAGGGCCCTAGCCGGCAAGGCTTTCCGGCAAGGTTTCTTCTGGTCCACCGCCCTCCAGGATGCGACGACACTAGTAACCAAGTGTGAAGCGTGCCAGTTCCATTCGAAGAAGCTTCATCAACCAGCTCAAGCCCTTCAAACTATCCCTCTCTCCTGGCCCTTCTCGGTTTGGGTGCTCGACATATTGGGCCCCTTCCCCCGTGCTGTTGGGGGCTTTGAGTACTTGTTCGTCGCAATCGACAAGTTCACAAAGTGGCCAGAAGTGGAAGCAGTGAGGAAGGTGACAGCGCACTCAGCCATCAAGTTGTTCAAGGGACTAGTGTGCCGTTTTGGGATACCCAACAGGATCATCACCGACAATTGCACACAGTTCACAAGCCATGCCTTCATGCAATACATTGAAGATCTGGGCAGCAGGGTCTGTTTTACCACCGTGGCACATCCACGGAGCAAAGGCCAAGCGGAGAGAATAAATGCTGAAGTCCTGTGAGGCTTAAGAACGAAGACTTTTGACAGGCTGCGCAAAAGTGGAAGATGCTGGATTGATGAGTTGCCCGCGGTTCGTTGGTCGATCAGAACGACGCCAAATTGAGCCACAGGCCAGACACCCTTTGCCCTGGTCTACGGGGCAGAAGCAGTTCTCCCCATGAAACTCATATACGGGTCACCTCAAGTGCTCTGTTATGATGAGTTTGAGCAAGAGCGATTACGGCAAGATGATGCAACGCTCCTTGAGGAAGATCGTCTCCGGGCGGCTGTGAGAGGAGCACGCTACCAGCAAGCCTTGCGCCGCTACCATAGCCGCAAGGTCTGTACTCAGAGCCTTGAGGAAGGCGACCTTGTTCTTCGGCATGTTCAGTCGGCCAATAATTCCAACAAGTTGATGCCGAAGTGGGAAGGCCCTTATCGGGTAACACGAGTCACCAGGCTCGGCGCAGTCCGCCTGGAGATCGAAGATGCCGTTCCAGTGAGTAACCCCTGGAACATCGAGCATCTTCGCAAGTTTTACCCATAAGGCGCGGCTGCCGAGCCTCCCGGCAAGCCACCCTTTTGTACAAGCCTTGCCGGCAAGGCATGTAACCCTTTCTACAAAGCCAGGCGCAGAACCTGAGAACTAATAAAGGAAGAGCTGGTGCCCTAAGTTATAGCATGCATGCTAGGTCGAGTCTCTTCCTCGGTTAGGGTTGATAGTGATTGGCAGCGGCTAACCCCTAGCTTAGAGGTCGAGTACGCGTCTCTTTATTCTTCTCTGTCTTCTTTGGTTCGCAGGACACATGACTATTCTTGTAGAACTGCTTTGGAAGAAAGGGGACGGACCGGCGTCCGGGCCCCGGCAAGCCAAAGTTGCCGGGGGCTACAAGAGCAAGGATCCATCCACGGCAAGCCAAGGTTACTGGGGGCTGCAGATCTAGATAAGTCTTCTATCCTCTAACATGCATTTCATTGTGGACTGAGGTATGTGAAACATCATTTTATCCTTAGGCTACCGTGCTCCCCTCATTCCGGACCCTAGGACTCATCTCCTGGGGCCGAGTTTGGTCGTAGTCGCGGCAGCAAGGAAAAGAAACAGGGAGCGTAAGCCCACCTCATCCCTGCCTCCGCCAAGGGTGTGAGAAAGGTCGAGCGAAGTGGGGGGACAGCAAGGCCTGTTGCCGGGCGAAAAAAAACATTTATCTTAAAGGTAACGAGGATTCACTCCTTGACGTGGGTTTCACAAGCGAACGAAAAGCCCGGCAAACATCCCTTTTTCATTAAAAACATCCCGTACAGGTACAATTCATACGGAATGAAAAACAAGAGCAAGGGGATTACAAGTTCTAAATCTAACAAAAGCCCGAAGGCTTACAAGACTAAAAAGAGATAAGGTGCCCGTAATCCCTTTCTTGTCCCTCTCCTCAGGAAATGGAACAAGAAACCAGAAGGGCAAAAGGGGCACCTAGGCGAGCTACGAGTGGCAGAAGACACCAAGAGAACATCCCGGTGGCCGTCTGAGGGCTGGATGGCGATGGCGGCGCCGGAGGAAGAGCGCGAAGACGAGGCGGTAGGACGTCAATACGCGACGAAGGCGTCGGTGCCCGCGTACTCCGACTTGACGGCCTTGCCGCCCGCCCTCTTCCTCTTCTACAGCCTCCCAACGCCAGCCACCCAAGGAGACGACCTTGAGAAGTTCAAGGAGCCGGCAACACGGATGATGGGGTCGCCGGTGCTGCTCAGAGCGGCGTTCGACGCCTAGTCGGACACGTCATCCTGCCGCCCGCTAGCCTCATCGTCGCTGCCGTTGTCTTCCTCGTCACTCTCGCTTGAGGAGGAATCTTGATCATCAGAAGAGCTATCCACGCAGCACCTTACGCGAGTCCCGAAGTGCCTGAAGCTCTTGTCGGAGAAGAGGCCACTCTCCATTAGTTTGAAATGGAGAGTGAGCCCCTCCGTCAAGCTGTGGAGGAGAGCGAAGGTCTTCCAACCTCGATGGAGATACATGACATGAGGGGCGGGGAACTCGACGTCGGCCCATGTGCCACCGTTCCCACAACCCCTCATATGCAGCCGCAAAGCCTGCGTCGGATCCAGCTCCATCTCCCGTGCAAATGGAGTCGAGAGGCGAAGGCGACGACGCAGTGGCTGGCGCAGCCTGATGAAGAATTTGCAAGGGTTGTCCCCGGCGTGGCCCTCCATCGGTGGAGGGGCTGCTGGCGGAGGCGAGGCTGATATGCCACCCCATCCTGCTCTCCCTCAAGCACCACAACAGCCTCGACCTCGCCCCCTCCCCCTTCCTGTAGCGGTCGGCTCCGCCGCTACGAGCTCTTGGGGAGGAGCGATGCGCTATCTGGCCGTAACCCTCGTCGCCACCGATGAAGCGTCGCCACGCCCCCTCGCCATGGCAGAAGAAAGGAAAAAGCAGGAATGGGGACAGGCAGATGGCGATGGGTTGAGAGGCACCATTCCTCCCGCTCCCCTCTTTATAAAGGGGCGGGGGCGAGGCTCGGCCGCCCCCTCTCGACCAATCCGGCCGTTGAGGTGACAACAAGCGGGGTTGTCGACCGCCCTCCCCGCTCCATTGAGGGCGCGTGGGAATCGACCCACGCACACGCACAACTTCTCACATCCCGCACACCTGTCATTCGCCCTGCGTCGGGCATGCAGCGAACGTGGCGTGAGGGATAGGCGCAGTGGGACGCGTTGTCACGCCCAATATGCGATACTATCCTAAAGAGACTCGAAGGTCCCACCAAGGATAGAACCGCATATTGAAACGCTTTTGCAAGGTGGATATCATTACATCAACATTACATAATAGATGGGGATACATACAAGAGGCATACAATGCCACACGAATAAAACATCACAAAACATAATAGCACCATCCGACTACGGATGAAACACAAACAAAAACTCAAACGATATCCACCCTGCTAGCCCAGGCTGCCGACCTGGAACCTATCCCCTGATCGAAGAAGAAGCAGAAGAAGAACTCCAAAACAAGCAAACATCGCTCTCGCGTCATGATCATCGCATAACCTGCACCTGCAACTGTTGTTGTAGTAATCTGTGAGCCATGAGGACTCAGCAATCCCATTACCATGGGTATCAAGACTAGCAAAGCTTAATAGGAAAGGAAGGGGTAAAGTGGTGAGGTTGCAGCAGCGACTAAGCATATATGGTGGCTAACATACGCAAATAAGAGCGAGAAGAGAGCAAAAGAAACGGTCGTGAAACTAGCAATGATCAAGAAGTGATCCTGAACTCCTACTTACGTCAAACATAACCCAAAAACCATGTTCACTTCCCCGACTCCGCCGAGAAGAGACCATCACGGCTACACACACGGTTGATGCGCTTTAATTCGTATCTGGTGTCAAGTTATCTACAACCGGACATTAACAAATTCCCATCTGCCTATAACCGCAGGCACGGCTTTCGAAAGATTATACCCTGCAGGGGTGTCCCAACTTAGCCCATGATAAGCTCTCGCGATCAACGAAGGATATACCTTCTCCCAGGAAGACCCGATCAGACTCGGAATCCCGGTTTACAAGACATTTCGGCAATGGTAAAACAAGACCAGCAAGACCACCCGATGCGCCGACAATCCCGATAGGAGCTGCACATATCTCGTTCTTAGGGCAACACCGAATAAGCGAAGCGTACAGGTACCGACGTAACCCAAGTTGCCAAGGGATGGTCCCGCACGGTGCTCTAGTTTGGACCAACACTTAGACAAGCATTGGCCTGGGGGGGCTATAATAAAGATGACCCTTGGGTTAATTACTCCCAAGGGAAATGTAGGTGGTGGTGAGGCAAATGGTAAAACCAAGGTTGGGCCTTGCTGGAGGAGTTTTATTCAAAGCGAACTGTCATGGGGGTCCCATAAATCACCCAACCGCGTAAGGAACGCAAAATCCGGGAACATAACACCGGTATGACAGAAACTAGGGCGGCAAGAGTGGAACAAAACACTAGGCATAAGGCCAAGTCTTCCACCCTTTACCAAATATAGAGATGCATTAATTAAATAAGAGATATTGTGATATCCCAACATAATCCTGTCCACCATGGAGCAATCTTCAACTTCACCTGCAACTAGCAACGCTATAAGAGGGATGAGCAAAGCGGTAACATAGCCAAGCAACGGTTTGCTTCATGGCAATTTGGGAGGCTTGAAGAGCAAAAGATAGGTAGCGCAGCAAAGCAATAGAACTAAGCAACTGGCATAGCAATGATAGTAATGAGATCCAAGGTGACGGTCATCTTGCCTGAATTCCCGCAAGGAAGAACAACGAGTCCATGAAGAAGACGAACGGATGAAGCTGAACCAAGCGTAGACGAACGAATCCTCACGATCGCAACGAAACGGGAACTATCGAGAAGAAGCACGCAACATGGTAAACACACCACACATGAACAAGGCATGATGCTCAACCAAGTATGATGCAAGACAAAGCTACATGAAGCTACTCATGGCAAGAGATGATGCATACAAGGGCAACACATCAAGGCAAGTTTAAATGAGGCCGAGAACAACATATAACAATTCCGGTAAGTCCTCATATGCATATTTCAAAATTGGTCCAGATCTGAATAAACCTTATGTTCAAGTTGTTAAAGAGCAAGTTAAGATGCACCACGATGATCTACACAAGATTCTAGTCAAGTTACATATAAAGTTCATTTAATTCGGAGCTATGTCTAGAAGATATGAGCAAAACAATTTAAACCTGGCATTGATGCAAAATGCATACAAACATCAAGCAAACACCTCAAAACAAGGATGCAACATGATAATATGAAACTATATGCAAAATCAAGCAAGTTTCATATGGAGCACACTCAAAACGGAGCAACGGTTCAACACATACACTATACAAGACATAACAACAATCTGTCCAAAACAGCAACTAGGCATATTGCAAGCATCAAAACAACATGCTACAACATCTCAACATGAAAACAAAAGACATGGGCATAATGTACAGGTAAAGCATAACAAAACATGAACACTGAGCTATCTCCAGAAATCACTAGAACATGCTCAAACACACATGGCAAGATTGCAAATAATAACAGTTCAGACTTTGCAGAAAATAACATCAGCTTGGAATGTTTAGAGCTATCAAACAACATGCTACAGGAACTTATCATGGCAACCAAAGGCATGGCATGAATCTACTAATTTCATAGAACAAAAGTCCTTTACTGACCATGAGCCAAAAAGGATCAGAAGATATGATGGCACCCATGTAAACATAGCAAGTTATAATACAGATTTAAACATGGCAGGAACAACAATAAGTAGGCATGTTGGTGAGCTTGTACCACTCACCACAGAGCAATACATGGCATGGCAAGGCACCCAACAGTAAGAATACATATTTATGAAGCTAATCATGGCAAGAGCAAGTTCATAGGGTGCATGGATCCCTAACAACAAGCATGGCAACAACTGAACTTAATGTTAACAGGCTGATAGCAACATTATTTAGCAATTTGAGAGCAAGATTACAACAAGCTACAGTGTCACATCCCTAGCTTCTGGTTTGCTCTGAGCTAGCTAGTCATGTGTTGCATCATGTTTAAATTTTGCCTAAAATTGAAATGGGGATGTTCAAACCCTAGCATTAAATCAACTCAACTAGGGTGAATTAAAATCTTTTCAATAAACCCAAAAGGTTCCTAAGAAAAGTTCATGATTTCTGGTTAAGGTGGAAACCTCTGCCAAAAATGATGAATATATTCTTAGGTCATTTTTGGATTTTTGAATTAAATCATATTGTATTTGACTTTGGGCATTTAAATACTATAAATAATTTAAATGTTCAAATAAATGTTGGAAATTGTTAAGGGTCACTGAAATAATTCAGGAAGCACCCATAATTGTTTCCAGGATTTTATTAACTGATTTGGTATTTTAAATCAAATCAAAAACAAAATAACAGAAATAGAAAAGAAATAAAAGAGAGAGAGAAGGAAGTTACCTGGCGCCCACTTACCTGGCCCAGCACGGCCCAGCCCGTCTCCACTCCCCCCCCCCTGTCGTCTTCCTCTGCCAGTAGGCAGAGGCGAGGCGTGGCGCGCGCCCGAGAGGCCTCGGCCACCTCCTGCTTCCCCCTGGCCACCTCCTGCTTCCTCCTCGACGCCCCGGAGACGCCACGCACGTCCCTGCCTCTCTCCCTCACTCTCCCGCGTCCTCATCCTCTCCCCTGGACCTCTCTCTCACTCGCCCGAACGGAGCTGCCGCCACCGGTGAGCTCCCTCGCGGCCACCGCCACCCCCTAGCCTCGCCGATGCGCTCAAAGGCTCCGCCTCGACCCCCTCTTTCTCCCCACCGAGCCACAAGGTCCCGGACACGCTGCAACGCCGCCACCATCACCGTTTCCATCGCCAGCCGCCGAGGATCTTGACCGTCGATTCGCCGCCGTCTCCGCTTCCCCGAGCTCGTCATCTACCCCATCCGAACCACCGTGAGCTCCTGCACGTTTTGCCCCTAACCCCGTGGCTTGCCGCTCGCCGTAGCCGCCATTTCATAGCTGGTCGTAGCACGCCGCCGCCTGAGCTCGTCGCCGGCGTAGCTCCGGTGACCATTTGGTCACCCTGGCATGCCTAACTCGCTCCCCGCACCGCGTAGCGCCCCGCTAGCCGCTCACCTCGCTCGTTTGCGCACCGTAGCACTAACTCGCCCCAACCCCGAGCTCCGGCCGCCGCCTCGGGCTCCACTCCGGCGAACCCCGGCCACCCCCGCACCTCCCGTTGGTCCCCCTAGATGCGCACGGGCACTGGCTACCTCCTGGTGCCCTTGGCGCGTCGATCCGATGCCCCTAGCGCAAGTCCGGCGTCCCCCGCCGTGCTCTGTGGTCGTCGCCGGCTAAACTCCGGCGAGAGCTGACGTGGCCGGTCATTAGGGCCTAACCACCCCGCTAACCCAGGCCTAGAGCCACTGACATGTGGGCCCTAGTGCCCCTAATCTTTAATTAAACTAAACTAACCCCCCCTGTCTAACCTGTGTCACTGACATGTGGACCCCAAACGTCAGGTTTGACCTGGACCTGGCCGTTGACTCGCTTACGTCATGCTGGCTTCAGGCTGACGCAGTTAAATCATTTTCTGGATTTATTAATATTCAGGAAATTCCAGAAAATGCCTAAAACTTCTAAAAATCATAGAAATTCAACCGTAACTCCAAATTAAATAATTTATATATGAAAAATTATCAGAAAAATTCAAGGAATCCATCTGTACCATTTTCATGCATGTTAGAACAACTTATAGCTGCTGTTTAGCACAAATCAATTAAATGGCATTTGAATAATCACATATGGAGTTTAAATTTGAATCTTGTATTCAAACCAACTTCATTTAATCTGTTGCTAGTTGCATTAGCTCAAAACACATTCATTTTGCCATGTCATGATCATGCATCATATTGTGCATTGCATTGATTGTGTTCCCTTCTATGTTGCCGGTATTTGTCCCCTCTCGATAGACGTGATACCGATGATGTGATCGTTGACACTGATGAAGACTCAATGTTATCTTCAGAAGTGCCAGGCAAGCAAAACCCCCTTGTTCATTCCGATAAAATCCCACTCTCTTGCTCCTGCTCTCTATTACTGCATTAGGACAACAACGATTCAACTGTTACCTGCTGCGGTAGCTGAACCCCTTTATCCTTTGCATGACCTGTCATTGCCACAGTAAATAGATGAAACCCACTAGCATGAGTATGTCACATCCCTAGTTCTGGCAATGCCTAGTGCATGCATTAGAGTGTTACATCATGTTTAAATTTCACCTAAACCTGAAATGGGGATTGACTAAACCCTAGCACCAAATGAATTCAACTAGGGTCAAAATAAAATCTTTTTCATTAAACCCAAAATGCCCTCTAAAAATGTTCAACATTTCTGGTTTGAGGTGAAAGCATCTACCAAAAATGATTTATATTTTTGCAGGACATATTGGGCTCTGAACTAAATCATACTCTATTTGCATTTGGGCATTTAAATGCTATAAAATATTCTAAATGCCCAAATAATTCTGAAAATAAGTGTGGGCTGTTGGAAATAATCTAAATAGAGCCCCTGATTATTCCAGGATTTTTTTTAAGATGCCTAAGTATTTTTAATAAAGCCCTACAGTTGCAGAAATAATAGAAAACAGAAAATAGAGGAGAGAGAGAGAACTCACCTGGACCTACCTGGCAGCCCACCTGGCCGGCCCAGCAGGCGGCCTGGCCAACTGGCCCAGCCCACCACCGCAGCCCCTCCGTCGTCTTCCTCGCCTCGCCCCGAAGCAGCTGCGTGCCCGCACGCGAGCGACCGCGGCCACGTCCTCCCACCACCTCCTGCTTGCCCTCCCTCGTCCTGACCTGCGCCACGGAGACGCCACGCACCCCCTGGCCCCTCTCATTCTCCCTGTGCTCCTCCCCCTCCTCTGTTTCCCTCTCCCGCGAACGGCCGAACGCTATCGTCGCCGCCGTTCGCCACCGCCGCAGCCACAGCCACTCCCTCGCTCCCTCTTCGTATCCCCGAGCTCCGCATCATCGTCCTCCTTGTCCACCCCGAGCCAAGCAACCAGGGGAGCGCTGCATCGCCGCCCCGGACGTCTTCTTCAACCTCGGTGCCGGCGATCTCCGTCGCTTGATTCGCCGCGTCCAGAGCCTCCCCGGCCCCGCCGTCTGCACCGTCTGACTCGCCGTGAGCCACTTACTTTATCCCCTGACTCCTTGTGCTCGCCCCCGTGCTGTAGCGCCATTCCCCGTGAGCACCGAGCTCCGGCCATCGCCATTGCCGGCGAACCTCGCGTCCCGGAGCTCTTCCGCTCGCTCCAGTAGCTCTCGCGTGCTCTCCAGGTTCCCAGGGTCCCGACGCGCTCCTCTGCTCTCTGGCTAACGCGCTGCAGCCACCGCGCCGTGCTGGCCCGAACTCCGGCCGCCGCTGAAGTCGACGCTGCGCTCGACTCAGGCCACGTCTCACCCTCCCGATGCTACCAATGGATGCGCGCAAGTGCCAGCAAGCTAACGCCGCCACCAGCTCGTCCTCTTGTGCACCATAGCGCTAAGCCGCCCGAAACCGTAGCTCCGGCCGCCGCCGTTCTGGTC
Source organism: Triticum dicoccoides (assembly GCF_002162155.2). Lineage (NCBI taxonomy): Eukaryota > Viridiplantae > Streptophyta > Magnoliopsida > Poales > Poaceae > Triticum > Triticum dicoccoides. Next base: position 285,414,358 of record NC_041383.1, on the reverse strand, counting down.
GCCGCCGTCGACCCCGGCCTCCCTGTGCCCAGCTGTGTGCGCCCCTAGACGCGCGGGAGCACGGGCTTCCTCCTGGTGCCCTCAGGGTGCCCAACCGCAGCCGTAGCGCCGTCCCGAGCAACTCCGGCGAGGTCTCGCCGTCGCCGTGGTCGCCGGCGTCACTCGCCGACGTGGCCACTTAATTAAGGCGTAAACACCCCGCTAATCACCCACTAGAGCCACTGCAAAGTGGGCCCCCGTGCCTAATTAATTAGTTTAACCTCTCTGTTAAAATTAGCACTAATCTCAGAGGGCCCCGCCTGTCACCGTTGACTTTGCCATGTCAGCATTGACCGGACCCACCAGTCAGCCTCTGTCCCTGCCTGTTACACTGACGTGCGGTTCCCAGCCGTCAGGTTTGACCTGGACCAGCCACGTTGACCCGCTGACGTCACTAATACGTCATGCTGACGCAGTATTTGTTTCTGGAATTAAAATAAATCAAAAATGATTTATTATTTCCAGAAAATAGCTAAAACTTCAACAAATCATAGAAAATTAACCGTAACTCCAAATTAAATAAATTATATATGAAAAATTATCAGAAAAATTCAAGGAATCCATCTGTACCATTTTCATGCATGTTAGAGTAAGTTATAGCTGCTGTTTAGCACAAATCAATTAAAGGGCATTTATTAATCACATATGGAGTTTGAATTTGAATTTTATATTCAAACCAACTTCATTTAATCTGTTGCTAGTTGCATTAGCCCAAAACACATTCTTTTTGCCATGTCATGATCATGCATCATATTGTGCATTGCATTGATTGTGTTCCTTTCTGTGTTGCTGGTATTTTTCCCCTCTCGATAGACGTGATACCGAAGATGTGATCGTTGACACTGATGAAGACTCAATGTTATCTTCAGAAGTTCCAGGCAAGCAAAACCCCCTTGTTCATTCCGATAAAATCCCACCCTCTCGCCCCTGCTCTCTTTTACTGCATTAGGACAACAACGACATATTTGTTACCTGCTGCGGTAGCTGAACCCCTTTATCCTTTGCATGACCTGTCATTGCCACAGTAAATAGATGAAACCCACTAGCATGAGTAGGAGTTGTTTGAGCCCTGTTGTGCCTACTCATTCATGTTTGTTTGTCATGGCCTGCTACTGCTTAGAGTCGAGTCAGGTCTGATTCATCGAGGATGAATCAGAGGCGTGTGAACATGTCCTACTGTGTGTGAGCTAAGTGTGTGAACACGATTTGGTAAAGGTAGCGGTGAGAGGCCATGTAGGAGTACATGGTGGGTTGTCTCATTGCAGCCGTCCTCAGGAACTGAGTTCTGTGTTTGTGATCCATGAACAGCTACTACCACACATTGGGTTCCGGTAACTCGACCCCTCTCGACTTATTAATCAACATGATCTCTGTCCAGGAGGTGCAACTAGTTTCTGGTGTTTGTAGGTAGTGTTAGTAGTCTACCTAGTGGCACCCGGTACAGGTGGGCTTGGGACAGACTAGGCACAGTGGCACGGTGTACCAAGTGGCACCCGGTTGGTGGGCTTGGGAACCCTGCACACATCGTTTGGGGCCGTGAGTGACACCCCGGCCGGATCTCCTTGCGGATGGAACCCGAATAGGCGATAAACCTGGACTAGAGACTTGTTCGGTTAGTCAGGTCGTGGCCGACTCCCTCGCCCGGCTTCCGCTTGAAGGTTGCCGAGGTACATGACGTGTACAGGGCGATAAGTGGCGAGAGCGTGTGTGAAGAAGTACACCCCTGCAGGGTTATCATCATCTATTCGAATAGCCGGATTCCTCGGATATGGAAACTTGGACCCCATTGCATAGTTCATAGACAAGTGAAAGTGGATACTCTAAAATACGCAAGATAAGCGTGAGTGCTATGGATGGCGTTCTCGTAGGGAGACGGGAGCGGATCCATAGTGGTGTATTGATATGGTGAATATGTGGACTCGTGTGCGCCACCTCAAAAGAGTTACTTGCAGTCGTAGTTCAGGATAGCTACCGAGTCAAAGCTGGCTTGCTGCAGTTAAACTCCACCACCCCCTTGTTGATAATGATGCATATGTAGATAGATCTGATGTAAGTCTTGCTGGGTACATTTGTACTCACGTTTGCCTATTTTATGTTTTTGCAGAGAGACTTCAGTCTCGCTAGTAGTTCCGCTTGGACTTCGACGTTTAGCTTGTTACCTCAGCTACGATCTTGTGCCCTCGGCAGGATCTGATAGATAGTCAGGCTTCTCAGCCTTTTTCATTTATAGATGTCTGTACTCAGACATGATAGCTTCTGCTTGTGTTTTGACTTGTATGCTCTGATTGTTGGGTCATGAGACCCATGTTTGTAATGTCTCGCTCCTCGGAGCCTATTGAATAAACTACTTGAGTCGTAGAGTCATTTTGTGATGCCATGTTGTATTGCACATATCGAGCATATTGTGTGTATGTTATTGAAATGCTTGGTATGTGTGGGATCTGACTATCTAGTTGTTTATCTTTAGTAGCCTCTCTTACCGAGAAATGTCTCCTAGTGTTACCGCTGAGCCATGGTAGCCTGCTACTGCTCTGGAACACTTAGGCTGGCCGGCATGTGTCCTTCTTCGTTCCTGTGTCTGTCCCTTCGGGGAAATGTCACGCTTTGAGTACCGGAGTCCTGTTAGCCCGCTACAGCCCGGTTTACCGGAGTCCTGCTAGCCCAGTGCTACAGCCCGGACCCACTTGCTGATGACCGACACGTTCGAAGCTGGGTCATGAATGCCTGTCCCTGTAAGTCTGTGCCACTTTGGGTTTACGACTAGTCATGTCAGCCCGGGCTCCTTATCATATGGATGCTAGCGACACTATCATATACGTGAGCCAAAAGGCGCAAACAGTCCCGGGCAAAGGTAAGGCGACACCCGTGGGGATACCGTGCGTGAGGCCGCAAAGTGATATGAGGTGTTACCGGCTAGATCGATGTGACATCGAGTCGGGGTCCTGACAGCGTTGGCTTGTCACATCCCTAGTTCTGGCAATGCCTAGTGCATGCATTAGAGTGTTACATCATGTTTAAATTTCATCTAAACCTGAAATGGGGATTGACTAAACCCTAGCACCAAATGAATTCAACTAGGGTGAAAATAAAATCTTTTTCATTAAACCCAAAATGCCCTCTAAAAATGTTCAACATTTCTGGTTTGAGGTGAAAGCATCTACCAAAAATGATTTATATTTTTGCAGGACATATTGGGCTCTGAACTAAATCATACTCTATTTGCATTTGGGCATTTAAATGCTATAAAATATTCTAAATGCCCAAATAATTCTGAAAATAAGTGTGGGCTGTTGGAAATAATCTAAATAGAGCCCCTGATTATTCCAGGATTTTTTTTAAGATGCCTAAGTATTTTTAATAAAGCCCTACAGTTGCAGAAATAATAGAAAACAGAAAATAGAGGAGAGAGAGAGAACTCACCTGGACCTACCTGGCAGCCCACCTGGCCGGCCCAGCAGGCGGCCTGGCCAACTGGCCCAGCCCACCACCGCAGCCCCTCCGTCGTCTTCCTCCCCTCGCCCCGAAGCAGCTGCGCGCCCGCACGCGAGCGACCGCGGCCACGTCCTCCCGCCACCTCCTGCTTGCCCTCCCTCATCCTGACCTGCGCCACGGAGACGCCACGCACCCCCTGGCCCCTCTCATTCTCCCTGTGCTCCTCCCCCTCCTCTGTTTCCCTCTCCCGCGAACGGCCGAACGCTATCGTCGCCGCCGTTCGCCACCGCCGCAGCCACAGCCACTCCCTCGCTCCCTCTTCGTATCCCCGAGCTCCGCATCATCGTCCTCCTTGTCCACCCCGAGCCAAGCAACCAGGGGAGCGCTGCATCGCCGCCCCGGACGTCTTCTTCAACCTCGGTGCCGGCGATCTCCGTCGCTTGATTCGCCGCGTCCAGAGCCTCCCCGGCCCCGCCGTCTGCACCGTCTGACTCGCCGTGAGCCACTTACTTTATCCCCTAACTCCTTGTGCTCGCCCCCGTGCTGTAGCGCCATTCCCCGCGAGCACCGAGCTCCGGCCATCGCCATTGCCGGCGAACCTCGCGTCCCGGAGCTCTTCCGCTCGCTCCAGTAGCTCCCGCGTGCTCTCCAGGTTCCCAGGGTCCCGACGCGCTCCTCTGCTCTCTGGCTAACGCGCTGCAGCCACCGCGCCGTGCTGGCCCGAACTCCGGCCGCCGCTGAAGTCGATGCTGCGCTCGACTCAGGCCACGTCTCACCCTCCCGATGCTACCAATGGATGCGCGCAAGTGCCAGCAAGCTAACGCCGCCACCAGCTCGTCCTCTTGTGCACCATAGCGCTAAGCCGCCCGAAACCGTAGCTCCGGCCGCCGCCGTTCTGGTCGCCGCCGTCGACCCCGGCCTCCCTGTGCCCAGCTGTGTGCGCCCCTAGACGCGCGGGAGCACGGGCTTCCTCCTGGTGCCCTCAGGGTGCCCAACCGCAGCCGTAGCACCGTCCCGAGCAACTCCGGCGAGGTCTCGCCGTCGCCGTGGTCGCCGGTGTCACTCGCCGACGTGGCCACTTAATTAAGGCGTAAACACCCCGCTAATCACCCACTAGAGCCACTGCCAAATGGGCCCCCGTGCCTAATTAATTAGTTTAACCTCTCTGTTAAAATTAGCACTAATCTCAGAGGGCCCCGCCTGTCACCGTTGACTTTGCCATGTCAGCATTGACCGGACCCACCAGTCAGCCTCTGTCCCTGCCTGTTACACTGACGTGCGGGTCCCAGCCGTCAGGTTTGACCTGGACCAGCCACGTTGACCTGCTGACGTCACTAATACGTCATGCTGACGCAGTATTTGTTTCTGGAATTAAAATAAATCAAAAATGATTTATTATTTCCAGAAAATAGCTAAAACTTCAACAAATCATAGAAAATTAACCGTAACTCCAAATTAAATAAATTATATATGAAAAATTATCAGAAAAATTCAAGGAATCCATCTGTACCATTTCCATGCATGTTAGAATAACTTATAGCTGCTGTTTAGCACAAATCAATTAAAGGGCATTTATTAATCACATATGGAGTTTGAATTTGAATTTTATATTCAAACCAACTTCATTTAATCTGCTGCTAGTTGCATTAGCCCAAAACACATTCTTTTTGCCATGTCATGATCATGCATCATATTGTGCATTGCATTGATTGTGTTCCTTTCTGTGTTGCCGGTATTTGTCCCCTCCCGATAGACGTGATACCGATGATGTGATCGTTGACACTGATGAAGACTCAATGTTATCTTCAGAAGTGCCAGGCAAGCAAAACCCCCTTGTTCATTCCGATAAAATCCCACCCTCTCGCCCCTGCTCTCTTTTACTGCATTAGGACAACAACGACATATTTGTTACCTGCTGCGGTAGCTGAACCCCTTTATCCTTTGCATGACCTGTCATTGCCACAGTAAATAGATGAAACCCACTAGCATGAGTAGGAGTTGTTTGAGCCCTGTTGTGCCTACTCATTCATGTTTGTTTGTCATGCCTGCTACTGCTTAGAGTCGAGTCAGGTCTGATTCATCGGGGATGAATCAGAGGCGTGTGAACATGTCCTACTGTGTGTGAGCTAAGTGTGTGAACACGATTTGGTAAAGGTAGCGGTGAGAGGCCATGTAGGAGTACATGGTGGGTTGTCTCATTGTAGCCGTCCTCAGGAACTGAGTTCTGTGTTTGTGATCCATGAACAGCTACTACCACACATTGGGTTCCGGTAACTCGACCCCTCTCGACTTATTAATCAACATGATCTCTGTCCAGGAGTTGCAACTAGTTTCTGGTGTTTGTAGGTAGTGTTAGTAGTCTACCAAGTGGCACCCGGTACAGGTGGGCTTGGGACAGACTAGGCACAGTGGCACGGTGTACCAAGTGGCACCCGGTTGGTGGGCTTGGGAACCCTGCACACATCGTTTGGGGCCGTGAGCGACACCCCGGCCGGATCTCCTTGCGGATGGAACCCGAATAGGCGATAAACCTGGACTAGAGACTTGTTCGGTTAGTCAGGTCGTGGCCGACTCCCTCGCCCGGCTTCCGCTTGAAGGTTGCCGAGGTACATGACGTGTACAGGGCGATAAGTGGCGAGAGCGTGTGTGAAGAAGTACACCCCTGCAGGGTTATCATCGGCACTAGCTAGGTCTGCTCTCAGTTTCCTCGGCAATGCTATGACCCTTTCAAACAGTGAATCCACTCTCTTTTGTTGGGTTCTTCCCCAGTTACCAGAATCATTCCCAACATTTGCATTTTGTTCCCAGCTTGCACCGCCAATGTGCCCTTCTACCATGGATCTCTTCCATTTCCGGTGATAAGCAAAATCATCCATTGCGTTGTCTTCAACAAGGTAATCCACATCATCCAAGTTTGAGTATGCCATTCTACCGAACCCCTCTAAATGATCGATTATGATTTGCCTTAAGCTGGTATAAAGAGTTTCAATGATCTCTGAATCAAAGGTAATTCTTTTGCCACTTAAGGGGAGATATCTACGAGTCACGGTTCCGAAGGTGTCTCGTTGTGGTATCATGGCAACTCAACTCCTCTCTATGTTGACAACCGAATACCACCTTCTTAAGTGTGGAATTGTTGTCCACCTAGTGAACCTTCGTCATCCGTTTCTTTCCACCCCTCTTGATGTGTATCTCGTGTCTCAACTCGAGAGATGGTCCTATGTCTCATTCCGTGAGTTGTTCGATCATCGAGGAGATCGACCCTTCTAGAGTCTCCTTCTTCCCTCCATGTCATGTTGGCAGGATTTCTCAGAGCAAGACATCAAGACAAAGATGGTGATCGAATCAACGTTCATTTGAAGTGCACCCTGGATCGTGAAGATTATACTAGTTTGCGTTTTCCCTTCATCCTACCCTATGCTTGAATCTCGAGACGAGATTCTTGTTTAGTGGGGGTGAGTTGTCACATCCCTAGTTCTGGCAATGCCTAGTGCATGCATTAGAGTGTTACATCATGTTTAAATTTCATCTAAACCTGAAATGGGGATTGACTAAACCCTAGCACCAAATGAATTCAACTAGGGTCAAAATAAAATCTTTTTCATTAAACCCAAAATGCCCTCTAAAAATGTTCAACATTTCTGTTTGAGGTGAAAGCATCTACCAAAAATGATTTATATTTTTGCAGGACATATTGGGCTCTGAACTAAATCATACTCTATTTGCATTTGGGCATTTAAATGCTATAAAATATTCTAAATGCCCAAATAATTCTGAAAATAAGTGTGGGCTGTTGGAAATAATCTAAATAGAGCCCCTGATTATTCCAGGATTTTTTTAAGATGCCTAAGTATTTTTAATAAAGCCCTACAGTTGCAGAAATAATAGAAAACAGAAAATAGAGGAGAGAGAGAGAACTCACCTGGACCTACCTGGCAGCCCACCTGGCCGGCCCAGCAGGCGGCCTGGCCAACTGGCCCAGCCCACCACCGCAGCCCCTCCGTCGTCTTCCTCCCCTCGCCCCGAAGCAGCTGCGTGCCCGCACGCGAGCGACCGCGGCCACGTCCTCCCGCCACCTCCTGCTTGCCCTCCCTCGTCCTGACCTGCGCCATGGAGACGCCACGCACCCCATGGCCCCTCTCATTCTCCCTGTGCTCCTCCCCCTCCTCTGTTTCCCTCTCCCGCGAACGGCCGAACGCTATCGTCGCCGCCGTTCGCCACCGCCGCAGCCACAGCCACTCCCTCGCTCCCTCTTCGTATCCCCGAGCTCCGCATCATCGTCCTCCTTGTCCACCCCGAGCCAAGCAACCAGGGGAGCGCTGCATCGCCGCCCTGGACGTCTTCTTCAACCTCGGTGCCGGCGATCTCCGTCGCTTGATTCGCCGCGTCCAGAGCCTCCCCGGCCCGCCGTCTGCACCGTCTGACTCGCCGTGAGCCACTTACTTTATCCCCTAACTCCTTGTGCTCGCCCCCGTGCTGTAGCGCCATTCCCCGCGAGCACCGAGCTCCGGCCATCGCCATTGCCGGCGAACCTCGCGTCCCGGAGCTCTTCCGCTCGCTCCAGTAGCTCCCGCGTGCTCTCCAGGTTCCCAGGGTCCCGACGCGCTCCTCTGCTCTCTGGCTAACGCGCTGCAGCCACCGCGCCGTGCTGGCCCGAACTCCGGCCGCCGCTGAAGTCGACGCTGCGCTCGACTCAGGCCACGTCTCACCCTCCCGATGCTACCAATGGATGCGTGCAAGTGCCAGCAAGCTAACGCCGCCACCAGCTCGTCCTCTTGTGCACCATAGCGCTAAGCCGCCCGAAACCGTAGCTCCGGCCGCCGCCGTTCTGGTCGCCGCCGTCGACCCCGGCCTCCCTATGCCCAGCTGTGTGCGCCCCTAGACGCCCGGGAGCACGGGCTTCCTCCTGGTGCCCTCAGGGTGCCCAACCGCAGCCGTAGCGCCGTCCCGAGCAACTCCGGCGAGGTCTCGCCGTCGCCGTGGTCGTCGGCGTCACTCGCCGACGTGGCCACTTAATTAAGGCGTAAACACCCCGCTAATCACCCACTAGAGCCACTGCCAAGTGGACCCCCGTGCCTAATTAATTAGTTTAACCTCTCTGTTAAAATTAGCACTAATCTCAGAGGGCCCCGCCTGTCACCATTGACTTTGCCATGTCAGCATTGACCGGACCCACCAGTCAGCCTCTGTCCCTGCCTGTTACACTGACGTGCGGGTCCCAGCCGTCAGGTTTGACCTGGACCAGCCACGTTGACCTGCTGACGTCACTAATACGTCATGCTGACGCAGTATTTGTTTCTGGAATTAAAATAAATCAAAAATGATTTATTATTTCCAGAAAATAGCTAAAACTTCAACAAATCATAGAAAATTAACCGTAACTCCAAATTAAATAAATTATATATGAAAAATTATCAGAAAAATTCAAGGAATCCATCTGTACCATTTTCATGCATGTTAGAATAACTTATAGCTGCTGTTTAGCACAAATCAATTAAAGGGCATTTATTAATCACATATGGAGTTTGAATTTGAATTTTATATTCAAACCAACTTCATTTAATCTGTTGCTAGTTGCATTAGCCCAAAACACATTCTTTTTGCCATGTCATGATCATGCATCATATTGTGCATTGCATTGATTGTGTTCCTTTCTGTGTTGCCGGTATTTGTCCCCTCTCGATAGACGTGATACCGATGATGTGATCGTTGACACTGATGAAGACTCAATGTTATCTTCAGAAGTGCCAGGCAAGCAAAACCCCCTTGTTCATTCCGATAAAATCCCACCCTCTCGCCCCTGCTCTCTTTTACTGCATTAGGACAACAACGACATATTTGTTACCTGCTGCGGTAGCTGAACCCCTTTATCCTTTGCATGACCTGTCATTGCCACAGTAAATAGATGAAACCCACTAGCATGAGTAGGAGTTGTTTGAGCCCTGTTGTGCCTACTCATTCATGTTTGTTTGTCATGCCTGCTACTGCTTAGAGTCGAGTCAGGTCTGATTCATCGGGGATGAATCAGTGGCGTGTGAACATGTCCTACTGTGTGTGAGCTAAGTGTGTGAACACGATTTGGTAAAGGTAGCGGTGAGAGGCCATGTAGGAGTACATGGTGGGTTGTCTCATTGCAGCCGTCCTCAGGAACTGAGTTCTGTGTTTGTGATCCATGAACAGCTACTACCACACATTGGGTTCCGGTAACTCGACCCCTCTCGACTTATTAATCAACATGATCTCTGTCCAGGAGTTGCAACTAGTTTCTGGTGTTTGTAGGTAGTGTTAGTAGTCTACCAAGTGGCACCCGGTACAGGTGGGCTTGGGACAGACTAGGCACAGTGGCACGGTGTACCAAGTGGCACCCGGTTGGTGGGCTTGGGAACCCTGCACACATCGTTTGGGGCCGTGAGCGACACCCCGGCCGGATCTCCTTGCGGATGGAACCCGAATAGGCGATAAACCTGGACTAGAGACTTGTTCTGTTAGTCAGGTCGTGGCCGACTCCCTCGCCCGGCTTCCGCTTGAAGGTTGCCGAGGTACATGACGTGTACAGGGCGATAAGTGGCGAGAGTGTGTGTGAAGAAGTACACCCCTGCAGGGTTATCATCATCTATTCGAATAGCCGGATTCCTCGGATATGGAAACTTGGACCCCATTGCATAGTTCATAGACAAGTGAAAGTGGATACTCTAAAATACGCAAGATAAGCGTGAGTGCTATGGATGGCGTTCTCGTAGGGAGACGGGAGCGGATCCATAGTGGTGTATTGATATGGTGAATATGTGGACTCGTGTGCGCCACCTCAAAAGAGTTACTTGCAGTCGTAGTTCAGGATAGCCACCGAGTCAAAGCTGGCTTGCTGCAGTTAAACTCCACCACCCCCTTGTTGATAATGATGCATATGTAGATAGATCTGATGTAAGTCTTGCTGGGTACATTTGTACTCACGTTTGCCTATTTTATGTTTTTGCAGAGAGACTTCAGTCTCGCTAGTAGTTCCGCTTGGACTTCGACGTTTAGCTTGTTACCTCAGCTACGATCTTGTGCCCTCGGCAGGATCTGATAGATAGTCAGGCTTCTCGGCCTTTTTCATTTATAGATGTCTGTACTCAGACATGATAGCTTCCGCTTGTGTTTTGACTTGTATGCTCTGATTGTTGGGTCATGAGACCCATGTTTGTAATGTCTCGCTCCTCGGAGCCTATTGAATAAACTACTTGAGTCGTAGAGTCATTTTGTGATGCCATGTTGTATTGCACATATCGAGCATATTGTGTGTATGTTATTGAAATGCTTGGTATGTGTGGGATCTGACTATCTAGTTGTTTATCTTTAGTAGCCTCTCTTACCGGGAAATGTCTCCTAGTGTTACCGCTGAGCCATGGTAGCCTGCTACTGCTCTGGAACACTTAGGCTGGCCGGCATGTGTCCTTCTTCGTTCCTGTGTCTGTCCCTTCGGGGAAATGTCACGCTTTGAGTACCGGAGTCCTGTTAGCCCGCTACAGCCCGGTTTACCGGAGTCCTGCTAGCCCAGTGCTACAGCCCGGACCCACTTGCTGATGACCGACACGTTCGAAGCTGGGTCATGAATGCCTGTCCCTGTAAGTCTGTGCCACTTTGGGTTTACGACTAGTCATGTCAGCCCGGGCTCCTTATCATATGGATGCTAGCGACACTATCATATACGTGAGCCAAAAGGCGCAAACGGTCCCGGGCAAAGGTAAGGCGACACCCGTGGGGATACCGTGCGTGAGGCCGCAATGTGATATGAGGTGTTACCGGCTAGATCGATGTGACATCGAGTCGGGGTCCTGACAGAGTAGGAGTTGTTTGAGCCCTGTTGTGCCTACTCATTCATGTTTGTTTGTCATGCCTGCTACTGCTTAGAGTTGAGTCAGGTCTGATTCATCGGGGATGAATCAGAGGCGTGTGAACATGTCCTACTGTGTGTGAGCTAAGTGTGTGAACACGATTTGGTAAAGGTAGCGGTGAGAGGCCATGTAGGAGTACATGGTGGGTTGTCTCATTGAAGCCGTCCTTAGGAACTGAGTTCTGTGTTTGTGATCCATGATTCAGCTACTACCATACATTGGGCCCTGAAATATGACCCCGCTCGACTTCTTATTCACCCTTGTCCTCTGTCCAGGAGTTGTAAGTAGTTTCTGGTGTTTGTAGTATGCTGGAGGCCGTGGACAGCGCTGACCGTAGGGGTGGGCTGTGATGCGGTAGGCACGTGGCCGGGTATACCGGGCGCCCGTTTGGTGTCACGGAACCCTGTTCACATCGTTTGGGGCTGTGAGCGAAACTCTGGCCGGATCTCCTCATGGATGGAACCTGAATAGGCGATAAACCTGGACTAGAGACTTGAGTATTTAGGTAGGTCGTGGTCTACACCCACGTCGGCTTTCGCTTGAAGTCTGCCGAGCACATGTCGTGTGCAGACGCTAAGTGGTGGAAACATGTATGAAGAAGTACACCCCTGCAGGGTTAACATCATCTATTCGAATAGCCGTGTCCGCGGTAAAGGACTTCTGGGTTGCTTATATCAGTTCATAGACAAGTGAAAGTGGATACTCTAAAATACGCAAGATAAGCGTGAGTGCTATGGATGGCGTTCTCGTAGGGAGACGGGAGCGGATCCATAGTGGTGTATTGATATGGTGAATATGTGGACTCGTGTGCGCCACCTCAAAAGAGTTACATTGCAGTCGTAGTTCAGGATAGCCACCGAGTCAAAGCTGGCTTGCTGCAGTTAAACCCCACCATCCCCTTATTGATAATGATGCATATGTAGTTAGTTCTGATGTAAGTCCTGCTGGGTACATTTGTACTCACGTTTGCCTATTTTATGTTTTTGCAGAGAGACTTCGGTCTCACTAGTAGTTCCACGTGGACTTCGACGTTTAGCTTGTTACCTCAGCTACGGTCTTCTGCCTCGGCAGGATTTGGTAGATAGTCAGGCTTCTCAGCCTTTTTCATTTATAGATGTCTGTACTCAGACATGATAGCTTCCGCTTGTGCTTTGATATGTATGCTCTGAATGTTGGGTCATGAGACCCCTGGTTGTAATATCTCGCTCCTCGGAGCCTATTGATTAAATACTTGAGTTATAAAGTCATGTTGTGATGCCATGTTGTATTTGCACATATCGAGCATATTGTGTGTATGTTATTGAAATGCTTGGTATGTGTGGGATCTGACTATCTAGTTGTTTATTCTTAGTAGCCTCTCTTACCGGGAAATGTCTCCTAGTGTTTCCACTGAGCCATGGTAGCTTGCTACTGCTCCGGAACACTTAGGCTGGCCGGCATGTGTCCTTCTTCGTTCCTGTGTCTGTCCCTTCGGGGAAATGTCACGCGATGAATACCGGAGTCCTGTTAGCCCGCTACAGCCTGGTTCACCGGAGTCCTGCTAGCCCAGTGCTACAGCCTGGATTCACTCGCTGATGACCGACACGATCGATGCTGGGTCATGGATGCCTGTCCCTGTAAGTCTGTGCCACTTTGGGTTTACGACTAGCCATGTCAGCCCGGGCTCCTTATCATATGGATGCTAGCGACACTGTCATATACGTGTGCCAAAAGGCGCAAACGGTCCCGGGCAAAGGTAAGGCGACACCCGTGGGAATACCGTGCGTGAGGCCGCAAAGTGATATGAGGTGTTACATGCTAGATCGATGTGGCATCGAGTCGGGGTCCTGACAGCGTTGGTATTAGAGCTTGGCTGCCTGTAGGATTACCAAGCCAAACTGGTCGAAGTTGAGTCTAGAAATTCTTTAGTTATATAGGGGAATTGATTGTGGGATGGAACGTAGGGGTCTTTTTACTCCTTATACCTTATGCCCTTCTGATCTGAGTCATCTTATCTTTCCTACGGGGATTAAGAACTAGGCTATCTCTTCTTGCTATTAGGACCACGTGTTACTAATCAGTAGACTTATAAGATTGTTGGATTTAAGTCTCAGTTCAGTTCATAGTACTTCCGTATGTTAATTGTTGATCTCGGAACCTTGATATCGTGCTTCTGAGTGGTTATGCCACCATTTTGTAGTATGTCTCAAATCTTTTTGAGCATTTATAGCCGTTATGCTGTTCGAGTCATCCCAGGTTTCTAAATAGTCGGATGCAATTGCAAATCCCTTCCTCCTATTTTCGATGTGCCTTTGGTCAGATTAATCACACAAATCAGTGAGTTGAGGTACTTTATTGCCTTGACATATATGTTGGAGCTACTATTATGACCCTAGGTGTTTTAGGGAGTCACCTAGTAATCTAGCAATGTTTTGTGTTCCTAGTGTGAAGATTCTGGCCATCATTCTCGTAAGCATCCCGTGATGCCACTTAGTTAGTAGGCATTTCACTTCTGGGTTTTCGACCCGAGATTCACTCTACCTACTTCATGTTGATAGTAATTGCTAGTGCCTTTAGGATATTAGTAGCCTTTGCGATAGTCCTTGAAGTCCGTGGTATCTTCTTCTTCCAAATACCATGAACTACTTATGGCAAAAGTTCCTCGTTGAACTGAAATATCACAACAGCATTATTCTTGAGGAATTCTCCATTCATAAATCGTGACTCTGCCAGTTCTACCTTTCTGCATGGGTTATCCGGAAGAAATATGTTGAACTTGGTTCGACATACTAATCTATGCATCCACAACTCAGAAAATTATATGTTCCTTTGAGTTGTTCTCTTTAGTTGCATTCTGACCCTCGTCTATCAATTGATAGTCAAGAGTATGCGTGCGTTCGTTTATCGATGCCTATTACTCTTGTGGTCCGTCAAGCCATTCTATCGTAGAATGATAGGAGAAACAAACTCCAGTACCTCTTCCATATCTAGGATTGGGTCAAAGCAATTGTGCTCCGCAGATCAAAATGCCAGCCCACCTTTTGATTCTGTTCTACCCTGAAGTATTACCGTCTTTATGTCAGGATTTTCATGGGGATTGCACCGGCTCTTGTGAATTCTTGATGTAGTGATACTTCTCGCCATCATTATTCATCCCTCGGTTCCGTGTTGTCGCAACCGGAATGCCGACAAGTGAATCGTGATGTGTGAATTCAATACTCCTAGCAACCTTGTTGCTTGGTAGTTAATGGACAATAATTTTCATTCTTAGCGTGTTGGATTTTGAATCGTCCTTCTAAGACTGATCGTGCTACGTAGTCCTTATTTCGGTGCACCATTCGATTGATGAGTTAGGATCTTGTCAAGTCCTCACTCATTTGATCATATCGTCTTGCCCTCAAAAGCAAGATTGTTCTCGAGCTTAGTAACATATCGGTGGTTCGTGATTTTCCGAAGATCTTCTCGGAAGTATTACCAGGTTGTCACCTGACCGCTGTGTTGAGCTCGTGATCAAGTTGATTTCTTGTGAACCACCCTTCTCCAAGAATCTGTGTTGGATATCCCTGAGCTAGTTGGTTAAGCTAGAAAACAACTTGGAGGGTTGGAAGATAAAAGCATGCCTGACTTAGTTCATCCCAAAGGGATATTCTTGTGTAGTGTGTGTTGAAGAAAGATGATATCTTCATCGATTGGTCCCTGTGATCAGTTGCGGGACCTATTGTCTTATCAATCCTTTGATTTGAGTGTGGGCTATCGTCAAATCAAATCAGTACCAACGATGCTCGTAATGTTGTCTTATTCGTGGTTGATCCCTCGAGCATACACCATTACATCTTTGGCCTGACCAATGCTATCACCATGTTCACTTAACTATGGAATTCCTTTTAAAAGGAAACCTAGATGAATTGTTGTTGAGCCCATTGACAACATCCTTATCTCCTCCATGATCTTGTTGGACAACAAGTTAGTGTTGGAAACTTCTGAAAGCATTTCTTCATGCTAACTCATGAAGTATGTGTTTGATGAAAGGAGTGACTTCCTCTTATACACATGCATTTGGTGAAAGTTGCCGCTGTGGATTTGAGAAAGTTTGTTTTGTTTCCTTTGGAATCATCCCAAATCAGTCATGCACACGTGTGAAGTATTCTGTGGTCTGGAGACTTGCAACCGTCATTCCATATGTGTTCCGAGCACACCAAGCCACTGATTGATTTGTTCAAGGAGAAGAAGTTCCTTCTTAAGAGCATGCCTTATGCAAGGATTTTGATATCCTCATTGATGGTTCCCCACGTGAACTCGGTAGTGTTTTATTATAAGACTACCACGTGGTCATGTTTGTCTGGGACAACGTGTTCACATGTTTGTAGCAGAACCAGCTCATGTTTTGGAGCTTGCTATCGTAGTTCATTCCCCGAGAATCTCGCAACGTCATCTCGTCGACTCGTGTTGCAAACTTCCGTTTTTCTTCCTAGACTCGATGAGTCTGGAATATCCTAACACCAACCAGATCTGAATCTCAGGAAGATATGATGGTTGGAATATTTCCCAAGAATTATAATATTGGTCGCGCGATAACCGGTAAAGTGGATGTCGTGGCCAACACACCCAGCCGGAAGACCTGTTATTATAATATCTTGATTGATGAAGTTGGCCACCTCCCCATAGGGATTTCGTAGGGTTTACTCCCTAGTTGCCCCTATGGATTTTTGTGTTCCCGAAGTCCGACCTTTTTACTTGATGTTTTAGATATCAAACCATATCTATGAATGGGTTACACTAGCACATCAAGGAGAACATTAGAAGTGGAATGCTAAATGTCTCTCGGTCAATCATCCAGATTTTTATTTCCTTGGCCTCGCTAAGGTGAAATCTGAGAAGGTGTTATCTTCCTTTGCATCTGCATCATCCATCATTAGCCATCATGGTAGCAAGTTGTGTTGCCAGGATCCTTGACACGAATATTGGTAAAACCTTGATGATTGTGGAAATGCTCAAGTTCTTCAGAGCACGCTCAAGCGCTAGGTGTTATCATCGACGCTAACTGGGATTCCTCTCAGTTTCCTCGGCAATGCTATGACCTTTTCAACCAGTGAATTAACTCTCTAGTGTTGGGTTCTTCCCCAGTTACCAGAATCATTCCCAGCATTTGCATTTTGTTTCCAGCTTGCACCGCCAATGTGCCATTCTACCATGGGTCTCTTCCATTTCCGGTGATAAGCAAAAACCATACATTGCGTGGTCTTCAACAAGGTAGTCCACATCATCCAAGTCCGAGTATGCCATTCTACCGACCCCCTCCAAACGATCGCTCGAGAATTGTCTTAGGCTGGTTTAAAGAGTTTCAATGATCTTTGAATCAAAGGTAATTCTTTTTACCACTTAAGGGGATATTTCTACGAGTCACCTTCCCTAAGGTGCATCATTATGGTATCATGGCAACTCAACTCCTCGCTACGTGACAATCGTTTACCACATTCTTGAGTCTGGAATTGTTGTCTACCAAGTGAACCTTTGTCATCTGCTTCACTCCAATTCCTATGGATGTGTACTTCGTCTCTCAGCTCGAGAGATGTTGTTATGTCTCATTCCGTGGGTTAATCCTGAGTTGTTCGACCTTCGAGAGGAACAATTCTTTTAGGGTCTTTCCTTTCCTCTCGTTGTCATGTTGGTTGGAGTTCTTGGAGCAAGACATCAAGACAATGATGGTGATCGAATCAATGTTCTTATGAAGTGCAACCTGGATCGTGAAGATTGTGCTAGTTTGCGTTCCCCATCGTCTTACCATACGCTTGAATCTCGAGACGAGATTCTTGTTTAGTGGGGGTGAGTTGTCACATCCCTAGCTTCTGGTTTGCTCTGAGCTAGCTAGTCATGTGTTGCATCATGTTTAAATTTTGCCTAAAATTGAAATGGGGATGTTCAAACCCTAGCATTAAATCAACTCAACTAGGGTGAATTAAAATCTTTTCAATAAACCCAAAAGGTTCCTAAGAAAAGTTCATGATTTCTGGTTAAGGTGGAAACCTCTGCCAAAAATGATGAATATATTCTTAGGTCATTTTTGGATTTTTGAATTAAATAATATTGTATTTGACTTTGGGCATTTAAATACTATAAATAATTTAAATGTTCAAATAAATGTTGGAAATTGTTAAGGGTCACTGAAATAATTCAGGAAGCACGCATAATTGTTTCCAGGATTTTATTAAATGATTTGGTATTTTAAATCAAATCAAAAACAAAATAACAGAAATAGAAAAGAAATAAAAGAGAGAGAGAGAAGGAAGTTACCTGGCGCCCACTTACCTGGCCCAGCACGGCCCAGCCCGTCTCCACTCCCCCCCTCCTGTCGTCTTCCTCTGCCAGTAGGCAGAGGCGAGGCGTGGCGCGCGCCCGAGAGGCCTCGGCCACCTCCTGCTTCCCCCTGGCCACCTCCTGCTTCCTCCTCGACGCCCCGGAGACGCCACGCACCTCCCTGCCTCTCTCCCTCACTCTCCCGCGTCCTCATCCTCTCCCCTGGACCTCTCTCTCACTCGCCCGAACGGAGCCGCCGCCACCGACGAGCTCCCTCGCGGCCACCGCCACCCCCTAGCCTCGCCGATGCGCTCAAAGGCTCCGCCTCGACCCCCTCTTTGTCCCCACCGAGCCACAAGGTCCCGGACACGCTGCAACGCCGCCACCATCGCCGTTTCCATTGCCAGCCGCCGAGGATCTTCACCGTCGATTCGCCGCCGTCTCTGCTTCCCCGAGCTCGTCATCTACCCCATCCGAACCACCGTGAGCTCCTGCACGTTTTGCCCCTAACCCCGTGGCTTGCCACTCGCCGTAGCCGCCATTTCATAGCTGGCCATAGCACGCCGCCGCCTGAGCTCGTCGCCGGCGTAGCTCCGGTGACCATTTGGTCACCCTGGCATGCCTAACTCGCTCCCCGCACCGCGTAGCGCCCCGCTAGCCGCTCACCTCGCTCGTTTGCGCACCGTAGCACTAACTCGCCCCAACCCCGAGCTCCGGCCGCCGCCTCGGGCTCCACTCCGGCGAACCCCGGCCACCCCCGCACCTCCCGTTGGTCCCCCTAGATGCGCACGGGCACGGGCTACCTCCTGGTGCCCTTGGCGCGTCGATCCGATGCCCCTAGCGCAAGTCCGGCGTCCCCCGCCGTGCTCTGTGGTCGTCGCCGGCTAAACTCCGGCGAGAGCTGACGTGGCCGGTCATTAGGGCCTAACCACCCCGCTAACCCAGGCCTAGAGCCACTGACATGTGGGCCCTAGTGCCCCTAATCTTTAATTAAACTAAACTAACCCCCCCTGTCTAACCTGTGTCACTGACGTGTGGACCCCACACGTCAGGTTTGACCTGGACCTGGCCGTTGACTCGCTTACGTCATGCTGGCTTCAGGCTGACGCAGTTAAATCATTTTCTGGATTTATTAATATTCAGGAAATTCCAGAAAATGCCTAAAACTTCTAAAAATCATAGAAATTCAACCGTAACTCCAAATTAAATAATTTATATATGAAAAATTATCAGAAAAATTCAAGGAATCCATCTGTACCATTTTCATGCATGTTAGAACAACTTATAGCTGCTGTTTAGCACAAATCAATTAAATGGCATTTGAATAATCACATATGGAGTTTAAATTTGAATCTTGTATTCAAACCAACTTCATTTAATCTGTTGCTAGTTGCATTAGCTCAAAACACATTCATTTTGCCATGTCATGATCATGCATCATATTGTGCATTTCATTGATTGTGTTCCCTTCTATGTTGCCGGTATTTGTCCCCTCTCGATAGACGTGATACCGATGATGTGATCGTTGACACTGATGAAGACTCAATGTTATCTTCAGAAGTGCCAGGCAAGCAAAACCCCCTTGTTCATTCCGATAAAATCCCACTCTCTTGCTCCTGCTCTCTATTACTGCATTAGGACAACAACGATTCAACTGTTACCTGCTGCGGTAGCTGAACCCCTTTATCCTTTGCATGACCTGTCATTGCCACAGTAAATAGATGAAACCCACTAGCATGAGTAGGAGTTGTTTGAGCCCTGTTGTGCCTACTCATTCATGTTTGTTTGTCATGCCTGCTACTGCTTAGAGTTGAGTCAGGTCTGATTCATCGGGGATGAATCAGAGGCGTGTGAACATGTCCTACTGTGTGTGAGCTAAGTGTGTGAACACGATTTGGTAAAGGTAGCGGTGAGAGGCCATGTAGGAGTACATGGTGGGTTGTCTCATTGAAGCCGTCCTTAGGAACTGAGTTCTGTGTTTGTGATCCATGATTCAGCTACTACCATACATTGGGCCCTGAAATATGACCCCGCTCGACTTCTTATTCACCGTTGTCCTCTGTCCAGGAGTTGCAAGTAGTTTCTGGTGTTTGTAGTATGCTGGAGGCCGTGGACAGCGCTGACCGTAGGGGTGGGCTGTGATGCGGTAGGCACGTGGCCGGGTATACCGGGCGCCCGTTTGGTGTCACGGAACCCTGTTCACATCGTTTGGGGCTGTGAGCGAAACTCCGGCCGGATCTCCTCATGGATGGAACCCGAATAGGCGATAAACCTGGACTAGAGACTTGAGTGTTTAGGTAGGTCGTGGTCTACACCCACGTCGGCTTTCGCTTGAAGTCTGCCGAGCACATGTCGTGTGCAGACGCTAAGTGGTGGAAACATGTATGAAGAAGTACACCCCTGCAGGGTTAACATCATCTATTCGAATAGCCGTGTCCGTGGTAAAGGACTTCTGGGTTGCTTATATCAGTTCATAGACAAGTGAAAGTGGATACTCTAAAATACGCAAGATAAGCGTGAGTGCTATGGATGGCGTTCTCGTAGGGAGATGGGAGCGGATCCATAGTGGTGTATTGATATGGTGAATATGTGGACTCGTGTGCGCCACCTCAGAAGAGTTACATTGCAGTCGTAGTTCAGGATAGCCACCGAGTCAAAGCTGGCTTGCTGCAGTTAAACCCCACCATCCCCTTGTTGATAATGATGCATATGTAGTTAGTTCTGATGTAAGTCTTGCTGGGTACATTTGTACTCACGTTTGCCTATTTTATGTTTTTGCAGAGAGACTTCGGTCTCACTAGTAGTGCCACGTGGACTTCGACGTTTAGCTTGTTACCTCAGCTACGGTCTTGTGCCTCGGCAGGATTTGGTAGGTAGTCAGGCTTCTCAGCCTTTTTCATTTATAGATGTCTGTACTCAGACATGATAGCTTCCGCTTGTGCTTTGATATGTATGCTCTGAATGTTGGGTCATGAGACCTCTGGTTGTAATATCTCGCTCCTCGGAGCCTATTGATTAAATACTTGAGTTATAGAGTCATGTTGTGATGCCATGTTGTATTTGCACATATCGAGCATATTGTGTGTATGTTATTGAAATGCTTGGTATGTGTGGGATCTGACTATCTAGTTGTTTATTCTTAGTAGCCTCTCTTACCGGGAAATGTCTCCTAGTGTTTCCACTGAGCCATGGTAGCTTGCTACTGCTCCGGAACACTTAGGCTGGCCGGCATCTGTCCTTCTTCGTTCCTGTGTCTGTCCCTTTGGGGAAATGTCACGCGATGAATACCGGAGTCTTGTTAGCCCGCTACAGCCCGGTTCACCGGAGTCCTGCTAGCCCAGTGCTACAGCCTGGATTCACTCGCTGATAACCGACACGATCGATGCTGGGTCATGGATGCCTGTCCCTGTAAGTCTGTGCCACTTTGGGTTTACGACTAGCCATGTCAGCCCGGGCTCCTTATCATATGGATGCTAGCGACACTGTCATATACGTGTGCCAAAAGGCGCAAACGGTCCCGGGCAAAGGTAAGGCGACACCCGTGGGAATACCGTGCGTGAGGCCGCAAAGTGATATGAGGTGTTACATGCTAGATCGATGTGGCATCGAGTCGGGGTCCTGACATACAGCAGGCTATAAATGCAACCAGGGGCATAGATGGATAGAGCATGACATGTAGAACAAAACACCCTTAGTGAACATCTCCAGATTATGCATAGAATGACTTGTAGCAGCAGGTTTACATAGCATCACGAAATAACAGATTCAGCCTAGCAAAACAGTAACAGCAAGTACACTACTTAACAAGCTTGATGCACTCACTACAAGTCATTGGATGAAAGATAAGCATAGCATCAGCAAGAAGACATGTTTATGAAACAAAGCAAAGCAGGAAAAAGTTAATAGCATGCAGGGATCAACTACAACAACCTTGGCAAAATTGAATAACATGTAAACAATCTGCCAGGAAACATTTTGTAGCAAAAGTAGAGCATGAAAATGACATGCTAGACTACTCCATAATTGCAACTAGGGGCATGAATGGATAGAGCAAAACCATATGTTCAAAACATCCTTACTGAAGTAACTCAAAATATGCATGGATCTCTCTGTAGCATCATGTTTACATGGCATCAAAATAACAGCAGAACAGGGACTAAAATCAGTAACATTACGAAGCCTGGTTTGCATGCTTGTTCTAGTCACCACATTGATCACAAAAATACATGGTAAGCACCTCTATAAAGAAGACATGGCATAGATCACAACACATGTAGACATCAACCTCATAGGATGCACACATCAAACATGGCAAAAATGACAAATGAGCATGTTCTGTTAACAGACAGCAGACAACATCACCTAGCACTCTTGCAATGATGATTCAGGCATCAAGATGGACTCAAATGAACATGATTCAATGGAATGAAATGAAGTACTCGTTGAGACGAACAATTTGACATATTACACGCATGAAACGGAGAAGTATGCAACAAGTTATGGCGTGTTGAACAGGGCACCAGAATGCTGAGAATCTCAGGGACTTGGTGAAAAATATACCTCCGCGAAAGTCAACGCGGGACGGAGGCGTGCAGGACGAGGAGATCCGGGATCAGGGGCGCTGTTTGGTTGGAGGGATGGGTGGATCTCGTCCACCCTGACAAGATCTCACCGGAGAAGAACTCCGGCGACCGGCGGGCGGCTCCGGCGAGGTCGGTGGGCGGTGGAGGCGACGGATCCGGCGAGGAGGGCGCGGGGAAGCTCCAGCGGCGGGGCCGGCGAAAGGCAGCGGGTCGCAGGAGCGGTCGG
>NC_041383.1:285293824-285391114 GCF_002162155.2 Triticum dicoccoides | reverse complement strand
CGTGGTGGAGGGCGGCGCGGGCGACGTGGCGGCTGGCGATTCTCCGAGGGACGGCGGCGGACGCGTCCGGCCGGGGACGGACATGTCCAGCGCGGCGCGGAGGGGAAAAATCTAGGGTTTGGGGGATTCATCCGCGAATTTCGGGGGGAGGGGCTAATATATAGGTAGAGGGAGCTAGGAGAGTCCAAATGAGGTGCGGTTTTTGCCCACACGATCGTGATCGAACGGCCGAGAGCATGGAGGGGGTTTGGATGGGTTTTGGGCCAGTTTGGAAGGGTGTTTGGCTGCAAAGAGAAAGGGGGGTTTCGGGCTACGCGGTTAATCGTTGGAGTATCAAACGACCTCCAAATGGCACGAAACTTGACAGGCGGTCTACCGGTGGTCTACCAAGGCCGCTTGGCAAACCTCGGTCCATTCCGAGAAAGTTTAACACCCGCTCACGACAGGAGAAAAAAAGGGGAACGCCGGAGGGCATAGGAGTGCCGGATTGCAAAACGGACAACGGGGAAAATGCTCAGATGCATTAGACGAACACGCATGCAAAATGAAATGCACATGATGACATGGCAAAATGCAACACACCAGCAAATGACATGGCAACGACGGTGAATAACTGGCAGACACCTGGCGCATTGAATCCGGGGCGTTACACGCGTGGAGCGACGGTTCCCAAGCAAGGGCAGTAAATGAGAGGCGGCCCTGCGGTCTCAAGGAGACACGCAAGCCGCCTCTTTATTGTCCACAACGGGATGATGCCATCATGCTTCCATCATACGCGTGCATGACCCCCACGTTGCGCGTTCAACACGGGTCATGGGGAAGCACAGCAGACGAAACAGTTACCATGGTAAAATCTGCTCCAACTGCCCACACACCGTTCTGGGCCTGGCCCAACAACGTGTTGCGCTTATGTATGGCCCAGGCCCGGGGGATCCTTTCGATGTACAAAAGTAGGGGCTCTGCTTTTGACCCCTTTAATTGTGCACGGGCAGTCAGAGCCACCCTCCATGACCACGCATAATAGGGCAGGAAAAGGAAGCCAGAGAGAAGCCGAAGGCACAAGACAAACAATGCAATGACAAGAACCAAGGCCACAAAGATCGGATGGATGAAGCAGGTTTCCCCGGCAAGGACCCTTGCCGGGGCAACCTCAGCGGCCCCGGCAAGACCCTTGTCGGGGCAGCTCGAACACACCAGCTGAGCGAGCCACCTTTGAGCCCACCAACGCTAAACAAACACATTGGGATAGGGCTCGGGAGGCACAACCCTCGGCAGGGTTCTTACCGAGGAAGCCCACGAGACCCTCAGCAAGGTCCTTGTCGGGGATGACGGCGTGCCGCGGCAAGACCCTTGTCGGGCCACCCGGCAGGGCCCTCGCCAAGCGCGCCAGCAGGGCCACCACCAGGCCCACGCCAGCCAAGTCTCCACCGCCGTTCGCATGCAGCTGCCGACCCAACCAGCTGGCACGCACCTGCGTGGCGACATGCAGCCCTTCGTGAAGGCTCCACCACCGTGCCACTTCAGCTGCCTTCCTGCCTACATGGCACCGCATACATCGCTGGCCAGGGCGCATGTCAAAGCAAGGAGGAGTGGCGACGGACGGGACGGGCCTCGCTCCCATCCCCGATAAAGTGAAGGGACACCTAAGCCTTGCATTAAATGCACTTTGTCCTGTAATACCAGCGATAAGCTCACAGCGCTGTACAACTTTCCACCTCCTGTGTGCCACTGTGGCAGCCCCTTTCGCCTATGAAAGGAAGCCCATGCCGCACTGGAAAAGGATTCGGCTCTTTCGAACCTGGAAACACCCAGAGCTAGTTCAAGAGCTCAAGAACACTAAGTACATCCACCAAAGCAGGATCGCAGGGTTTTACGCATCTTTGCGGCCCGAACCTAGGCAAATCCCCTTTGTGCTGTCTACTAGTCCCGCTCTTCTCATGATCCAGCGCCCCCGCAACCGTAGTAGGGATTCCAGTGATCCCATAGGTGTTGTTTCCCATCGACACCCATCCACCGCCGTCCTCCTCCACCATGCCGGAGCTGATACCCCGACGCCGCCGTCCATTTCAAGAGATCGACGTCTCTCATCCACGGCTTCGGACCGGGATCCTTGCATCCCGTCCTCTCGCTTCATCCCCGCCGTTGTCCACCTTGTCGGCGCCACTCCTACGACCGCCTCGTCCACCGCGCCCCGCCGCCACCGTCTACCCTCCTAGATTTGGTTCCACGCCGCCGATAGCCATCGCCACCGCAGCATCGTCAAATTCTCAGCAGATGCATACACGGCGCCGCACCAGAGGCGGTACTATTTCGTATCTGCTAAACTTATTTATCGCAGCAAGAAAATAGATCGCCACTACTTTACTCTGAGTTCTTGTGTTGGTTGCAAAGTTGCCTTTGTCCGGTTTGCACCTTCAGATCCGCCATGGCACATTCAACACTATATTCCCAATGCTTATGGTTTTCCCCTTTTATATTCCACACTAGTTAAATCACAATAGACTAAATTTCAAAATTGGGCCAGTCAATTTTTTCAAAGCTTGCCAGAGTTCGCCGGTGCGAATGAAGGGGCTCGGGTGGTTGTGGGGCCTCGCCGAACGATGTAAACTCGACGCGGGTGGGGGTTGGGGTGGGGGTGGGGGTGGGGGTGGCGGAGGAACACATGCGGTGGGGGCTGGTGGTCCGGCCGGCGGCCCGTGCGGTGTTCTGTATGGGAAGAATCAGAGACGAGGAAGAAGATGGGTTAGGAGACATAGGATCTTCATCCAACCGCCTGAAATGGTCGAGAGACAGCTGGGAGTTGCATTCTTAATGCGCTCTGGTTCATCATGTGTGGGCACTGTGCAACTAACAATTTATTATCCAAAATCTGCTTGCTCTTCTTTACCATGTTCCTCTTCCGTTCTTCTTTAATATGTACTCTCTCCGTTCCTAAATACAAGTCTTTGTATAGATTCCACCATGGACTACATATGGAGCAAAATGAGTAAATCTACACTCTAAAATTTCTCTGGATACATCTGTATGTGATCCATAGAGGAAATCTCTACCAAGACTTATATTTTGGATTGGAGGGAGTATGATAGTAGTACAGTATGTTCCTTGTACCAAAGATGAGCAGGGACATTTGAAGTGTAGAGGTCTATACGGTCGGTTGTGATGGACACTTTGAGCCTCTTAGATTGATAGGATTTTGTAAACATAGGAATAGGATTTGTAGTCACCTGCCCACTTGAATCCTATAAGAATAGCAAGGAAATGCGGGGAGCTGTGTCGCCTTTGAGAGCTACACTGATATTAACAGTACCGCACCTTCAGTTGAAGAGAACTGGTATTCGAAGCCTTTCTAGCTGTACCGGCAGTACTAGCACATATATTCCAGCAAGTTCCACTTTTCCGATTTTACTCTGATGCTTACGGTTTTCCCCGTTATATCTAAACTATGATCTATGTAGCTGCTTTGTGTCGCACTAGCAGCAGTGCTCTCTTGAAGCTAAACACTGCAATGACTTACAAAATTGGCACCAAGGCAGTGAGTGCCATTCTGGATGCAATGAAACTCATACACTCCCCACCTGTTGATTCTTGTACAGAATATGATCCTAATGACTATTCTAACCTCGAGGAGTCAAAGGCAGATGGCCTGTCCTGTTCACCCATCAAGGTGTCTGTTCTAATTTGGCAAGGTTTTATTGATTGTGGGTATCTTTTCTATGTTGTCTTGCATTTCCTCTACTTTGTTGCACCGCCATCTGCTTAGTTTACTCATCATATATGTCGAGATGCCATGCCCATCCATTATCAATACATATTCCATCTGTCATCATACCATGTTTTTCCACTCAAATGCTGTTCTTGTGCATTAGACATCAAAAAGGAAGAGGGTGATTGCCGAACCTGAAGGAGCACCAGCAAAGTCCTTGAAAAACATGGTGGTGCCGGAGAAATCAGACAGCACCCCACTTATATTGGTTGTAGAACCAGTGACACAAACATAGGACCGACTCCAGCAGACTGTACCCATACTTCACTAGCCACACCACTAGCCCCACCACACAGGACCTGCACTCCAGCAAATGGTATATTGATTTCATTTGCCATAGCACCAGCCGTACCACAGAAAAATCCCACTCCAGCAAAAAGCACAACAAGTCCACCAGCCGAAGACCTATCCCAACTGCAGAGACGGCCAATTCCTGCAGATTGGAACCCCATTCCATTTATTCCCAGTTTAAAAGACAATGCTTTCAATGTTGTTAAGGACTACGTGCATATATTACCATCATGGGAAGATTATAGTGAAGACAAACACCATTTTCACATCTTCCTGCCCAACTTACGTGTAAGTGCTATTATTCATGGTTATTATTTTCCTGTTTTCTGCTGATTGAACACATCAATGATTTACATTGCATTGTTGTAACTAGGTGAGGGTCAATCTGGATAGTCATGATGAGCAAAGCTTGCTTGTGCTTTTCAGGGAAGCATTGCAGCAGTATCGGTGTTACCTGAGGAAATCACACTTTGATGGCAAGTCTATAAACGAATTTCTGGTGAAGTCTCATGTGCTAAATTTAGAAGACATTGAATGGAAAAACCTTGTTATGCACTGGTCTTGTTCCCAGGATGAGGTACTGTCTATGAAATCACATGACAATTTGAACTTCTACTTTTCCGCATGTGCCTTACAGATCTTTTTTGCAGGAAATTTGCTCGAAGAAGAATTCTGGTTTGAAAAGAACGACAGGATATCGCAAATATGCTGCACGCTGCTTTGCTCTTGTTAGTACCTATTGTCCTGTATCACTGTACTTGCATACATACATGGTTCATTATGTGACAGCAGTATGCATGATAGCTTGCTTATCAATTGTTCGCTCCAAATTATTTGATCTGTATGAATGGTTATATTAGAGTAGAATATATCCAATGCCAATGTTTGTTTTAGCTCTGCATTGTACTTGTAAGTACATGTTGTCCTTTATCAGTGTACTTATAATGGCAGGTCGTTGTTCATGTACCATCACTCTGCAGCTTATTTTCCTTTGCCCTCCAATTTCTACACATCAGATATATATTTACTCTTACCATAAGGTTGGTACTAAAGAAGTTTAGCTGTGCATTGCTATTGGCTGTACCTTTTGCCTGTATCGCCGCACTTACATTTATAGCTACTTGGTTACGTAGCATCACTCTTCATCTTATCTTAAATATTCTCCATTTTTTTGTATATTATCACATCTATATTTACTCTTAACAAAATGTAGAATAAAGGCAATGCTTATGAAGAAGATTCTGTGGTAAACTTCTTTAATTGCCCCCCCCCCATCAGCATGGACAAGGCCTTTATAGAGCCTGCCTTCACCAATAATGTAAGTTTGTCCTTCTCAAGCCTTCAAACTTTGTTGTATATATTTGGTTAGGCATGACTGCAGTAGCTGCTTATTTTTGGTGTTTGCATCAAATTGCATGTTTAAAGTTTATTATGTAGTTCATAAACAAAATTTTGTCCTTCTCAATTTAAGTTTTCAGTTGTACAACCAAGTTCCTTCTTCATACCATGTAAATTAAACTATACAGAGCAAGTGATCTTCTTTTGCACTGCATGTATGCTTCTGTTCTTCATCCGTAATCCAGTGGTGTGGTGAACCTACCCACTACAGCAAAATGTCATATTCTGCAATGTCTTATATATAAACAATGTCATATCATTCTACTATTATTTAAACCCTCTCTTTATTTGCCAATCTGAAATGGGATAAATTGACAGCACACTAATCATTGATACTCATGAGTTCTTGATCTGTAATCCAGTGGTGTCGTGAAGCTGCCAACTCCTTCACAATGTCATTTCCTGCCATGTCTTGACCTGAACAATACCATATTGTGTTAATGCAATTTTAAACTTTGTCACTTTATTCGTCAGTAAGAAATGTGATGAATTGTCATCACTGATACTTTTATGTGAAAAACCTGTCATCTGTCTGCTTGTTTATCTTTCCGAGTGAGGAAGATATAAGTGTTGAACAAGCGCAGTCTCATCATCTTGCTTAGCTGCTTGCGCTGCAGCTTCCCAGCAGGGCTAACCTTTCTTGAACTCTATTGATGTGCTGTCGGTTTTGTATATTATTTTGTCGGCGTGTTTATTTGCACTGGCGGCGATCTTTGATGCTCAGTGTATGTAATCTGCTGTTTGCTTGTGCTTTATTATCATAGTGGCGAACTTTGATGCCCAGTAGATGTAATATGCTGTAATTTCTTTATTGTATAGTCTAGGTTTTTTCTTATTTATGATGCTGCAGTTATTTTACTGTATATATATCATGTCTTCGGAGTAAACCGGCCAAACTGTAAAATTACGGTACATAATCGGGCCGTCATGCAATCACGATGTAGGTTGGGCCTGAAATGTGTCGAACAGCTCATGGGCTGGCAGCAGCGCAAAATGGACCCATGATTGTGCGAATCAAATCACGGGCTTTTAACAGGCCAAAATTTTCTCGGTCCTTGTTTGGCCCAATCAGATATCGGCTGCGAGCAGGCCGGATGCAAACCGGGCCGTAGTTAGGCCCAACTATATGACGGACGTTTGATAGGCCAAAATTAATATAGGGCCGAAATGTTAAACGGGCCCTTAACGGGCCGAAACTAATATCATGCCGAATTACTAAGTGGGCCTTTAGCAAGTGGGCCCAAAAGCATAGCATCCAGTTGACAGGCTGAATCTGATATGGGCCATAATTGAGCCCAAAGCCTCTTAAAGGGCCGGACCTGATCTGGGCCGTAATTTGGCCCAGAACGTGGTAGGCTTTTAACGGGCCGGATCTCATATGGGCCATTATTAGGCCCAGAACGTGACATGCCATTAATGGACCAGATCAAATATGGGCCAGCATTTGGCCCAAAACATGGCATCCAGTTAATGGGCCGGTCTACTAGGGTCCTCAAAATCTTGTGGGCCTACAGCTGGGCCAGCCCATTAATGTCAGCGAAATCTCGTGGGCCTTTAGCTGGGCTGGCCCATTATGGAACACAAAAAACTTGTGTGCCTTTACCTGGGCCGGACCATTATGGCCTGCAAAATCTTGTGGGCCTTTAGCTGGGCGAGCCCATTATGGTCCGCAAAATCTCGTGGGCCTTTAGCTAGGCTGGCCCATTACGGTCCGCAAAATCTTGTGGGCCTTTAGTTGGGCCAGCCCATTTAAACTTGATGGGCCGGTCCACGTGTCAACATATCATAGGCGCGTCTCGCCCATTGGATGAGTGACACCTGTGCCAACGCGGACTTGACACGTGTCTCCTCCAGCCAATGATGATTTTACATGTGGAAAATCCCCATTGGTCGGGGCTGTTAACGGGTTATCGGATCCAAAACCCGACTCGATAGCTTAACGGCGTTCCGTTACGGCGGATGCCACGTGTCGGTCACCCTTTACGAAAGCACTTTTGTGATGCGTGATTTATCGTCATGGAAGTGGACACTTCCGTGATGATAATTTTGGTAATGTCATGGAACACTTCTATGACAATACAGGTATGACTATCTTGATTCTGTCATAAAATTTTCATGGATGTACATGCATGACAAAAAACGTGACCTACTGTGACAAACTTGTATCATCATGGAAGTGTATTTTTTGTAGTGTAGTACCGCTCAAGGGAGCGGTAGTACCGCAGGGACCAGCGGTAGTACCACTCCCGGTGAGCGGTAGTACCGTTGCCTCCAGCCCTGACACTAAAAAATACGAAAGTAGGCGTGGATGTAATTTTCTACTTCCGCTCCTACACGGTAGTACCTCTCCCTATGAGTGGTAGTACCGTGCCAGATTTTTGCACAACTCCAACCTCAGCAGACGTAGCTACAAAAGTAATTTATTTCTTCAGCGCATTTTCCAAAGCCAGTGAGCCCTGCCTTATAGTAGTACCGTAAGGGAGCATGGTAGTACCGCTCCGGCGGTTCTACCTCCCATTGCACTGTGCAACAAGCCCTCATCTGGCCTCTACCGCATGAGCGATAGTACCGCACCATGCAACAGTAGTACCGCAACCCCTTGCGGTAGTACCGTGGCCATGTGCGGTAGTACCGCGTCTCGCAGGCTGAGTGAGGGGGTAACGTTTGGATCTTTTCCCCCACTATATAAAGGGGGTCTTCTTCCCAAAGAAGACTACCTCTTCCCTCCACAACCTCTATTGTTGCTCAAACCTCCATTTTCGCCCGATCTTTCTCCCTAGCCAATCAAACCTGTTGATTTTCTAGGGATTGGTTGAGAAGGCCCCGATCTACACTTCCACCAAGAGAAATTTGATTCCCCCCACTAATCCCTTGTGGACCTTGTTACACTTCGGTGTTTGAGCACCCTAGATAGTTGAGGTCACCGTGGAGCCATATTCCATTGTGGTGAAGCTTCGTGGTGTCGTTGGGATCCTCCAATTAAGTTGTGGAGATAGCCCCAACCTTGTTTGTAAAGGTTCGGTCACCGCCTTCAAGGGCACCAATAGTGGAATCACGGCATCTCGCGTTGTGGGAGGGCGTGAGGAGAATACGGTGGCCCTAGTGGTTTCTTGGGTACGTACTTCCTCTCAAAGGGAAGGAACTTCGGTAACACATCCTCGTCTCCATCAACTCCACTCTTGGTTATCTCTTACCTTTACTTGTGCAAGATTTCATGGTGTTGTATCCCTTGCTTGCTCGTGTACTTATTGTTGTTGCATCATATAGGTTGCTCACCTAGTTGCACATCTAGACAACCCATGTTGATGCTAAGTTCAATTTGGTAAAGAAAAGCTAAAATATGTTTAGTTGCCTATTCACCCCTCTCTAGTCAACCATATCGATCCTTTCGCAAGCATGGAGCATATGAGATGTTCCAGGAGCTAAAAAATTTTGAGCACCATGGAGCATATGAGATGTTCCAGGAGCTAAAATTTGTACTTCAAGCTCATGCCCGGGTTGAGAGGTATGACACCTCCCACATGTTCTTTAGCTGCAAGATGGTGGAGAACAATTTTTTTAGTGAGCATATACTCAGAATGTCTGGGTTTCACAACCGCTTGACTCAGTTGGGAGTTAATATTCCAAATGACACAGTCATTGACAGATTTCTGCTGTCACTGCCACCAAGCTACTAGGGCTTTGTGATGAACTATAATATGCAAGGGATGGAGAAAACAATCCCTGATCTATTTGCGATGTGTTGGGGATATAACTACTGAGTATAAACCGCCTAGGAGGGGTCGGGTTATACTCACAAGCTTTACTACAACACTTAAAGGCCTAGAGCCCAAGGGCGGATTAGGGCCCGTAGACATAAAACGCCATGAGATATGTAACTTGTGTTGTAAGACAGGGAAAGGTAGAACCGAGCCGGACACATGTATGAGCCGGCCTCGAGATTCTATAAACCGCCGGGCGTCAACCTATGTATATAAAGGGACGACCTGGCGGTGGTTCAGGGACAAGAAACAACAACTCAAGAGATAGGTAAAGCGGATTCACTCCCTGCTCATCGAGACCCCATCAATTCCACCACAAATGGATCGTAGGCTTTTACCTTCACCACAAGGGGCCGAACCAGTATACACTCCCCGTGTCCTTTGTCCGATTTAACCCCTTTAAGCTAATCTCGTTGCGATGGCTCCACGACTAAGTCCTCTCACTAGGACATATGACTTGATAATTCCATGACAGTTGGCGCCCACCGTGGGGCTATTGCATGATAGTTTCGAGTTCTTGAAGGGCGACTTTGAAGGGCTCAAGGGATACGCAGTGGGCCGGATGACTAAGAGTCGTCGCGGCAAGCTCTACATCGACCACACGGGCTGGGGCCCCGAGGCCGGCTCAATCGAGTACGGGTACCGGGTCCCCTTTGGAGGAATTCATGTCTTCATCGGCAAGATCGGTGAACCGGGCCCTAAGCCGGACACCTGCACCGACCTCGTCAAGACGGCTAAGCGTGCAAGCCCTGCGTAGGTTCAGCCTGCCATGAAGCATGCGTTCGTAGGATTCATCCATGGTGCGGAGTCTGAACCGGTGTCCGACGGTAGGTCATCTGTTCTGATGGCGAATCATCCACCGATGAGACCGAGTCACTGTACCAATTGCAAGACAGCCAGATTGAGGGCTGTCCCGATGGTGACAGTATTCCGAACCCCCTTGAACCGCCAAACCGGGTTGCGATCTTCATGGCCGGTACGCATCCCACGTTGCAATCTCCAACTACAGGAGCGATGATTTCCAGACCGGCAGCAGGGGCCGGAGGCCCCGCGCGCCGGCGGGCTCAAGTTTTGTTTGGATTATTGGACACCTGGACGACACTGTTGACCTCGAAGGTTACCCTGGAGACTCAATACCAGCATAACATAAATGTCACAAAACTGCGAGATCAGATAACTCAGGCCAAGGAGGACTTGGCAGTTGAGGAAACCATGATGGCTGATGAGCGGGATGCTTTTGATGCCCAGTCACAGCGGATTCAGACAGAGAATTACCGGCTCATGCTAATCAAAATGCTTCGAACGACGTGTTGAGGAGGAGGCATCGGTCTCGTTTATCGCCGGTTTATGAAGCAATGAATCTCTTAAACACACCAGGAGCAGGACCCAGTAATCTGGCCGCGGTAGATCAGACTGAAGCACCAGGGACAGGAGCGTCGGATCAGCCACGGGTGACGGACCAGTCTCGATGCACCCATGACCCGCCGCAGTACATACCGACTGCGCCGGGTCACTTCTCCACACCTTTGGATAACATGATTGTTGTGGTGTCGTGGTTGGCAGCTATTCTGATGGAGGGCGAGTCTCCAGCGGTGGTTGAGATGCGGCAGGCCAAAGATCTCCTTCAAACGGCTATGGTTCAGCAGCGGGCTTATTCGTATAGTCGAGCTAGAATTCATTCAACCCATCGCCCGAGCAGGAGTTACAGCAGGCACATTGATGAACTGACTGTGTCAAGCAGTGCGCAGAACCGTGACGCCCCTCGAGGGCCTAATCCGATGCGCGGTGGTGCAAATGCTCAGGATGTGGTTGATAATGGTAGAGCGCGTCGAGAAGCCGAGTTAGCAGCACAGCTTACTCCGGTTCATCCGATGACGTTAGTGGAATGAGGTCTTGCTTTCAGCTCTTGGGGGGGTGCCGTGTCTCACCTCGGCTCTACGCGGTGTGTGGCTGCCCAAGGATTTCAAGGGTCTGCGTAAGGTGCCCAATTACACCGCTGATTTACCCCCCGAGTCATGGGTCGAAAGTTATGAGATGGCAATGGAGATGTCGGATGTGGATGAAGCGGCATGTGCGAAATACTTCACCATGATGTTGGATGGAACAACTCGCACTTGGTTAAAAAGTTTACCAGCCAACTCCATTGGGTCATGGGCCGAGTTGAAGGCCCAGTTTATAACAAACTTCAAGGACATGTGCAAGTAACCCATGTCAATTGTGGATCTTGCCGCCTGTGTCCAAGAAGAAGGCGAATCAACAACCCATTGGGTGCGCCGGGTTTTGGAGATCTTGCATTCATCGGACCGCATCAATGCTGATTCAGCAGTCATAACATTGGAGGGCAATTGCCGGTTTAAGCCGCTGAAGTTGAAGTTGGGATGAATCAAGCGTCACTGCAATGACATGGGAACACTTATGGCAGCTTTGGTTAAGTATGCCGATTCTGATAGTACTAAGGATCCCGAGTCTGACGATGAGAAGCCGGGGAAGGGAAAGAAGAACGGCGGTGCAAAAGGGCAGCAACATAACCAAGCAGGCCATGGGAACAATGGTAAGCGTAAAACGGATACTAATTCCGATTTTGTAGCAAACACCAATGCGCATGACAATGGCCAGCGTCGTAAGGGTTGGCCGCCCCCGCGGAGCGGAGGATCAGGCGTCAATCTTGAGCGCTTGTTAAATTAGCCTTGCCCGAGGCATGGGACGTGAGAGAAGCCAGCTACGCCCCTCTGGAAGGATTGTTTTATTACGGGGGAGTTCAAAAACTCGGATCTTTTCTGGTATGATCAGGGACCGCATGGCGGTTCAGGGCCCGTGTCTCATGGGTCGGGTTATGGTGGAGGTAACTCCGATTCAGGATTTCAAGGTAATTAATGTGGACACGGTAATCAAGGCAATCAGGGAAACCATGGAGGTTATAATCAGCAGGGGAATCGATAACAGCAATAGTCGGGTTACCAGAGTCACCCGAAGCTGTTGAATAGTGGGCAGTATCATGACTTCACCACTAGCCTGTGCAAGTGCGATCAGAAGCTTCATAAAGGGCAGTGAACTCCGTTGAACCAGCGGTGCCCCCTTACCTACGCTGGTCAGAACAGCCCATTGTGTGGAGCCGAGAGGATCATCCGCCCCGGGTTGATAATTTGGGTCACCTGACGTTGGTGGTGGCGCCTCAGGTTGGAGGATACAAGTTCACCAAGGTGCTCATGGATGGAGGGAGCAGTATCAACATCTTGTATTATGAAACCTTCCGTCGCATGGGGTTGTAGATAAGAACCTTAAACCGTTGAACACCGTTTTTCACGGTGTGGTGCCTGGTAAATTGGCTTACCCAGTCGGTAAGATAGCTCTGGAGGTTGCTTTTGGAGATGATCATGATTCAAGATCAGAGACATTGACTTTTGAAGTGGTGAAAATCAGGAGTCTGTACCATGACCTGTTTGGACGGCCGGCTTATGTTAAGTTCATGGCAAGGCTGTGTTATGTTTATCTGCAGCTTAAGATGCCGGGTCATAAGGGGACCATCACAGTACATGGAAGCCGAAAGGTCGCTTTGGAATGTGAGGAAGGTGATGCGGCTTATGTTGAGTCGGTTTGTGCAACACAGGAGTTGAAATTCTATAAGGACAATGTTGATCTGGCAGATATGACGTCTTTGAAAAAACCAACTACGGAGCATGATCCATACTTGAAGTTTAAGTCGGCTAATGAGACTAAATTGGTTGATTTTGTTCCTGGCGATTCATCCAAGCAGTTCAGCATCATCGCTAACTTGGATCTGAAATAGGAAATTGCGCTCATCGAGTTCATCCGTGAGAACTGGGACATCTTTGTATGGAAACCTTCTGACATGCCAGGTGTACCGAGGGAACTCGCTGAGCACACTCTTAATATCGATCCTAAGTTTAAACCAGTCAAGCAGTTTCTCCATCGCTTCAATGAAGAGAGGCGCAAGGCTATCAGTGAGGAGGTAGCCCGGCTCTTGGCAACATGGTTTATTGTGGAGGTTTTTCACCCTGAGTGGTTGGCTAACCCGGTGCTGGTACTCAAGAAGAACGGCACTTGGCGTATGTGTGTGGATTACTCAGTATTGAACAAGGCTTGTCCAGCTGATCCTTTTGCTCTCCCTCGTATTGATCAAATTATTGATGCTACGGCGGGTTGTGAGCGTTTGAGTTTTCTGGATGCTTATTCCAGTTATCATCAGATCAAAATGGCAGTTAAGGACCAGGAGAAGACGGCTTTGATAACTCCCTTTGGAGCCTTCTACTTTGTGTCTATGACTTTTGGACTCAAGAGTGCCCAGGCGACTTATCAGCGGTGTGCGCAGAATTGCCTTCATAATCAGATTGGACGCAATGTTCATGCTTATGTGGATGATATTGTGGTGAAATCCAGGAAGGCAGAGACTTTGATAGCTGATTTGAAGGAAACCTTTTATAATCTCTGGGTTTATAAGATGATGCTTAATCCGGCCAAATGCGTTTTCGGTGTACCGGCAGGCAAGCTCTTGGGGTTTCTGGTGTCTAATAGGGGCATTGAAGCTAATCCGGAAAAGATCAAGGCTATTACGTCCCTGGCTTAACCGGCGTGTGTCAATGATGTTCAACGTCTGGTGGGTCGTATTGCGGTGCTAAGCCGATTTATGAGCCGGTTGGGAGAGAAGGCCATACCTCTGTATCAGATGATGAAGAAGACAAACAACTTTGTCTGGAGTGATGCTGCTAATGCGGGGTTTGAGGATCTGAAGAAGCAGTTAGCTGAGCCGCCTGTTCTTGCTACCCCCATTGTTAGGAACCATTGCTGTTATATGTGGGTGCTAACTCCCGTGCTGTCAGCGTGGCTATTGTGGTGGAGCGCAAGGTGGCTGGTAAGGAGTATCCGGTTCAATGGTTGGTTTATTATATCAGTGAGGTGCTTATTGAATCAAAACAGAGATATCCACATTGGCAGAAACTGGTGTATGGAGTTTTTATGGCAAGCTGGAAGCTTAAGCAATATTTTCTGGGCCATCTCATCACCATGGTCAGTTCCGCCCCTTTGGGAGATATCATCCAGAACAGGGAGGCAACCGGCCGGGTTGCCAAGTGGGCTATCGAGCTTGGACTTCACGGGTTAAAATATATGCCTCGTACGGCTATTAAGTCCCAAGCACTCGTGGATTTCATCAATGACTGGACAGAGTTGCAGGCGCCGGAGGATAAACCAGATAACACGTACTGGACTATTCACTTCGACGGATCCAGACAATTGGAGGGCTCGGGGGCTGGAGTGGGTCTTACTTCCCCTCGAGGTGAAAATTTTTGTTATGTTCTCCGCTTGATGTTTCCCTGTACTAACAATGCAGCTGAGTATGAGGCCTTGCTCCACGGTCTTCGGATGACTAAGGAGATGAACTTAATCCGGGTACGTTGCATCGACGACTTAGATTTAGTGGCTCGGCAAGGGTCTGGTACTTGGGACTCTAAGGATCCGCTCATGGCGGCTTATCGGCGTGAGTTGGATATCATTTCCGGTCACTTCAAGGGTTACCAGGTCAAGCACGTTGATCGGCACAAGAATGAAGTGGCGGACGCTTTAAGTCGGCTCGGATCCCAGCGTAAACCGGTACCGCCCAATGTCTTTCTTGATGTTCTGAATAATCCATCGGTCAAGATACCAACGGAGGAGGATCTGGCTGTTCCCGACCCGGAGGCTCAATTGGTGGTAGTTCTTCATGCTATCCCTGATTGGACGGTGCCATACCTGGCATGTATGACCCGGGGCGAGTTACCCAAGGATGGAGTTCTGGCCAGACAGATAATCCGGCGGTCCAAATCCATGACTATTGTCAATGGTGAGTTACATCATTGCAGTGTCTCAGGGGCGTTTCAACGTTGTGCTTCTCCTAAAGAAGGCTGTGAGATCTTCCGTGAAATCCACGAAGGAGATTGCGGTCATCATGCCGGTTCAAAATCCCTGGTGGCTAAGGCTTTCCGACACAGTTTTTACTGGTTAACAGCTCATGCTGATGCTGAGGATCTGGTCAGGAAGTGTGATGGTTGTCAGAAGTTTTCACGCCGAGCCCATGTTCTGGCCCAGGAGTTGAGGATGATTCCAATCACCTGGCCGTTTGCAACTTGGGGGCTGGATATGGTTGGGCCTTCTAAGAGGTCCAAGGATAATAAGACCCACCTTCTGGTGGCGGTTGATAAATTCACCAAGTGGGTGGAGGCAGAGCCAGTTAACAAGTGTGATGCAGCCATGGCGGTTCAATTCATGAAAAAGGTGATTTTCCGCTTTGGTTTTCCACACAGCATTATAACAGATAATGGCACGAATCTCTCCAAGGGTGCCATGGAAGAGTTCTGTCAATGTGAGCACATCCGGCTTGATGTGTGTAGGACCTTGAAGTATGTCTAGAGGGGGGGTGATTAGACTACTTGACCAATAAAAACTTAATCTTTTCCCAATTTTAGAGTTTGGCAGATTTTAGCTATTCTAGGACAAGTCAAGCAATCATCACACAATTCAAGCAAGCATGCAAAGAGTGTATAGGCAGCGGAAATTAAAGCATGCAAATTGCAAGAAAGTAAAGGGAAGGGTTTGGAGGATTCAAACGCAATTGGAGACACAGATGTTTTTGGCGTGGTTCCGATAGGTGGTGCTATCGTACATCCACGTTGATGGAGACTTCAAGCCACGAAGGGTAACGGCTGCGCGAGTCCACGGAGGGCTCCACCCACGAAGGGTCCACGAAGAAGCAACCTTGTCTATCCCACCATGGCCGTCGCCCACGAAGGACTTGCCTCACTAGCGGTAGATCTTCACGAAGTAGGTGATCTCCTTGCCCTTACAAACTCCTTGGTTCAATCCACAATCTTGTCGGAGGCTCCCAAGTGACACCTAGCCAATCTAGGAGACACCACTCTCCAAGAACTAACAAATGGTGCGTTGATGATGAACTCCTTGCTCTTGTGCTTCAAATGATAGTCTCCCCAACACTCAACTCTCTCTCATAGGTTTTGGATCTGGTGGAAAGAAGATTTGAGTGGAAAGCAACTTGGGGAAGGCTGGAGATCAAGATTCATATGGTAGGAATGGAATATCTTGGCCTCAACACATGAGTAGGTAGTTCTCTCTCAGAAATGGTTAGCTGGAAGTGTAGGTTCGTTCTGATGGCTCTCTCCATGAATGAAGAGGAGGTGGAGGGGTATATATAGCCTCCACACAAAATCTAACCATTACACACAATTTACCAAACTCGGTGGGACCGAATCGTTAAACTCGGTCAGACCGATTTAGTAAACCTAGTGACCGTTAGTGATTTTCGATGGGACTGACATGCATCTCGGTGAGACCAATTCAATTAGGGTTAGGGCATAACGTAATCTCGGTAGGACCGATTACACAAACTCGGTGAAACCAATTTTGGTAATAAGCTTTCCAGAGAGTTGGTCAGGTAAACTCGGTGGGACCGATTTGCTCTTTTCGGTGAGATCGAAATGTTACAAAAAGGAAACAGAGAGTTTACATTGCAATCTCGGTGGGACTGGTCACTCACTTCGGTTAGACCGAAACGTTACGAAGGGAAACAGAGAGATTATAATTCCATCTCGGTGAGACCGAGATCCCTATCGGTAGGACTGATTTGCTTAGGGTTTGTGGCAGTGGCTATGACTTTTGGAATCAGTGGCGCCGGATTGGAAGAATCGGTGTGACCGATTTTGGCTTTGGGTTTAGGTCATTTGTGGATGTGGGAAGGTAGCTGAGGATTCTGGAGCATATCACTAAGTACATGAAGCAAGAGGCTCATTAAGCAACACCTCATCCCTCCTTGATAGTATTGGCTTTTCGTATAGACTCAATGTGATCTTGGATCACTAAAATGTAAAATGAAGAGTCTTGAGCTTTTGAGCTTGAGCCAATCCTTTTTCCTTAGTATTTTGAGGGATCCACTTTCATCATCCATGCCATGCCATTCATTGAGCTTTCCTGAAATAATAGTCTTGGAATAGCATTAGCTCAATGAGCTATATGTTGTTATGAATTACCAAAACCACCTAGGGATAGTTGCACTTTCAATCTCCCCCTTTTTGGTAGTTGATGAGAACATATAGATCAAAGCTTCGACAAATGCTAATAAAATTTAAATAACATCGTCGCTTTGAGAAGTATGTGATAAGCAAGAGCTCCCCCTAAATTTGTGCATAGTTTTAGATTTGCTTTGGACTGCAAATGCACAATGAATTAGTCTCATGGGTTACTCTTCCATGTCACATACATCTTGGTGGAGCGCTCAAAATAATAAACAATGAATACATGCACTCATCACCAAGCACAGTGCGTGATCACATAAGATAGATAGGATAATATCAAGCATGCATAAGTGTAGATTATGATCAAACACATGATCATTAATGTCTCACAAGCATAGTATCTCAACCAAAAGCAAACAAAGATTGAAAAACCACCAAATAAAGCAAGAGAGAACAAAAGCAACACTCTCTCTCGAAGCCTATGATCTATACATTTTTCTCCCCCTTTGGCAACAAGTTAACAAAAAGTTCATAGAAAATGCATAGTGCTAGATCGACTCACAGGCTTGATCTTCTGGTGGTGGTGTCCTAATAACTCCAAGGATGAAGGCTTCAGTTGAAGTAGAGGGTGCTGGAGTTGATGTTGAAGCTGGTTGCACTGGAGCTGAAGGGGTAGTGGCTGGTGCTGAAGTTGTTGCTCTAGTGTCTGTCACTGGCACTGCAACTGACCTCTGGGCTCTGGGCACTCTGGCAAACACATTGGTGGTAGTCTTGCCCTTCCTCTCCTGCATGTCATCCTGCAGCTGCTCCACAACTGACTGAATCTCAGTTACCTTGACATCTAGATTATAGAATTTTTGTTCCATGATTCTTTCCAGGCTCTCCTGGTTTTGAGTTCGGGTGGCCAACCCCTTCTCAATCCTCAGAGATGATGCTATCAAGTAACCAAGCTGCTCCTATTTGGTTTTCAAGAAATACTCAGATGCCTCCTCTTGAGTTGGCATCTTGGAAGCCTTCTCCTTCGTTGCCTTCTTCTTCTCCTGAGCTTGAACTGATTGTGGATCATCTTAATTCATGACAACCTCATTGTCCTCAAAGTCTGGATAAAGTGGAAAGTGTTCCTTATCCAATTGATATTTTCATGTGCCCATTTTTGAGTTTATCAATTCCTGAATCTGAGGGGCATATCCACAGCTCCTCTTATGATCTGCTGCAGTCCTCTTTATGGTTTCAACTATAAGGCTCATGACTTTGAATTTTTGTGGCACATCAAATAAATGCAACATATTGATGGCATTCCCTATGATCATGTTGCGGTCACCTGACTTGGGCAACAGAGTGTGCCTCAGAATCCAATTGATAGTAGGCAGCCCTGACAGCAGAAAATGGACTGATCCAAAAGTGAAAGTCTCTAGGGCTTTGTCTGGGATCTCCTTGTACATGTGTGCCATGGTATTGTGTCCCATTTTCTTCTTGGCATATACATCCAGATCATCATCATTTTCCTTTGGGGCATTTATCAGACTTGCCCATTCTTCTACAGTGGATTGGTACCTTGTACCTTCAGACATCCAAACAATTCTTCCATCTGGGTAAAAATGTGCTGTGGAGTAGAATTGCATGATAAGTTCATCATTCCAATTTGTGAGCTTTTGCCCAACAAAATCTGCAACTCCACAAGCAACAAAGCTGTCTTGCACTCTAGGATAGTGTTGTTCATTTTCCTTGATGAATTTCCAGTCAACCCACCTCATGTCACAGACTATGGGCTTCTTGTCCAATAAGATTGTCTCATAGAAGTCATGTTGTTCCTTTGTATGGAACCTGTAATCAACAACAGTTCTTCTCCTTGTGGCATATGGATCTGCCATCCTCCATATCCTCAATCATGAGTCTTTTCTGATGTTCATGTCCTCAGCCACAGGATGGGCATCATTGTGATCTTGTATCTTTGGCTTGAGCTTCCTTAGAACCTGTCCTTCTTCATCTTCCTCCTCAGCAACCTCAGGCACTGGGGCCTTGTTCTTCTCAGCAGCTGGAATACTCCTGGTATTCCTCTTTGGTGCAGACTTGGCCTTGGGGCAGCTTTGGGTGCTTCCTTGGGCTTAGATGTTGCAGCCCCAGATTTAATAGCATCACCCATAAGCTTTGGTGCCTTTGGTGCTGGTGCAGAAAGCTCTTCCTCTTCCACGATGGAAGGTTGCCCAATAACTCTGGCCATGGTCTTCTTGACCCTTTCCTTCCTCTTCTTGCTTTCATCAGCTGGCTCTTTGGGATCAGGATTTTCAGGCATTTGAGTTGATGCTCTGGCCTTGGGCATAGGTTGCCTTCTTGCAGGCCTTTTAATCTTCATGCCTGGCTTTATATCCTTTGCTGAGCCATATTCCTTCTTGAGCACCACTTTCTTGGAAGTAGCCTCATCTTCCTCAGCTTTGTAATCTTCATCCTCTGAATCTGAAGTTCATTTCCTCCTTTGCCTAGTTGCGGCCTTAGGCAAATTGCTAGGAGTAATTCTGCTCCCTTCATCTGAAGTTGAGGGACTAGTGCCCTCACTCAAGTCCACCTGCTCTTCTGACCTATTCTGGCTGTCACTTTGATCAGACATACTGCAAAAGCTGACTGCTGACCCTGTGAAGAGTTATAGATGAGATAGAAAAGATGAGCATCACAAAATGCAGAGGTTTTTGCAAAAGAATGACTCAAAAGTTCAGTCTTAGTTTTCCATAGAAAGCATTTCGAATCCATCGATTTTCAAACTCAGTGATACCGAAGCAGTTTTGGAACCTAAACTGATGATCTCAGTTGGACCGAGTTTCAGTTCGGTGGTACCGAGACTGCTAGGGTTTCACA
This sequence comes from Triticum dicoccoides, assembly GCF_002162155.2. NCBI lineage: Eukaryota > Viridiplantae > Streptophyta > Magnoliopsida > Poales > Poaceae > Triticum > Triticum dicoccoides. The sequence continues at coordinate 285,371,033 of NC_041383.1, read as the reverse complement.
GAATCCTCAAATCGGTTGCACCGATTAGTAATTCTCGGTCAGACCGAGAGTCACTAGTGCAACGGCATAAGCCAAATCGGTGAGACCGAGTTTTTCAACTCGGTGGGTCCGAGATGGTTTCGGCGGAAACCTAAACCTAAAAATTTGAATCACGTCTAATCTATAAACTACTTTGGCTGGATAGAAGAGTTTCAATCGTGGCAAGAATCAATATGAAAACAATGTGCCAGGAATCAAACGTGGATAGCACAAAGATTAAGTCCATACCCTAACTTGGCGGTGGACTTGCTACGGCGGCAACGACGGGGACGAAATCTGTTGACGGCGGTGGAGACCAGCGACAGGAGGCTGCTGGCGATGAGGAGACGATCCGGAGACCACGATGGCAGAGCGAGCTGTTGCGCGGGCGAAGGGTTTCGGAGAAATTTCCAAAATTTTGCCCGTGGCTATATATATATAGCTCGACCCTATCGGTGTGACCGAGTGGAACAACTCGGTGGCAACGAGATGTATAACTGTGTTCAGTTATAGCAAATCGGTGAGACCGAAAAGTTCAAATCGGTTGCACCGAGATTGAAAACTCAGATCAACTTGATATTCTCGATAGGACCGAAATGGAAGGATCGGTCAGACCGAGAATCACTAAGAGGTTTTGGAAGTTTAAGTCTATGATGAATCGGGGACTTTGAGTGCTCCTCACACAGAGTGGTTCGAATCTGACTTGATCAAATTTTGTGATGTAGCATGAATAGAGTTTGAGACGAGAAAAGCATAGATAGCTAAAGAAGGTTCTTAGGCATTCTTGTCCATCCACTTGGCACAAAGAAAAGAATCCAAACAAACAAAACAACAAGTGGATGTCCTTGAATGAGTAAAATATGCACCAACATGCTCACACAATAAGATGGCAATTGAAATATGTGGCAAAGCATGCACAACCAATTTTAGCATCTATCAAGCAATTGGCGATGACTAGGTCATCTATATATGAGTATATTGACTTAGGAGTCAAATGAGAACATTTGATCATAGGTCATACTCATCGTTTAAGATCAAGTGGGGTTACCACTTTTACATAATGCATTAATGTGTTCACACCATTAGAGTTGCTTTGACTCAATTCTTAGAGTTAAGCTCCCCCTAGATGTGAGATCCCCCCTTAGAGGGATGAACTAACCTTGGGTTTTGTCGATGATGACTTCATGTAGGTGTTGAAGATGTAGATGCTCAATGTTGATGTAGATCATTTGGAGCAATCCTTTGGAGTGAGTTGCACTTTCAACTTGCTTACATGGGTTAGTCCCACAAGGAACAAACAAGAATATCCATAGACATAGAGTGATGCACACACAAGATGATGTCCATGAAAACATTAGGTTACCTTGTCCCTTGCCTTACCAACATGAGGGTTTGTGACTCCTTGAACTAGTGCAAGATGTGAAAGTTGATTGCACTTGTTCTTGCCAAAATGATATGAGTGAAGAATGTTGGCGGAGTCACCCTCAAGAACTCTCTAGTTCTTCTTCTTCGGGATTCACATCATCTTGATGGTAATCCTTGGAGTTGTAGTTGTACTTGATGAAGTAGAACTTGACGTAGTCTTGGGGACCCACTTGAACGAGGCTTTAGTTGCTTCTTCAAATGCATCAATCTCTTCTTGAAGCTTGTCCTTGCCTTTGTTCTTGTGGTCTTGTGGTGGAAGATCATCTTGAGCTTGTGTCCCCTTGAAGGAAGTAGGATCATACTTCTCTTGTTGAGGAACAAACTTTGTCTTGGGGTACTGATCTTATTCCCACTCAACTCCATTGGCGTTGAACTTTCGTTCAAAACCAACACCTTGATTCTTCCGGTGCCTTCCTTGCTTGCATACAATTTCCTCGAATTGCTTACTCCCGGCAAGGCTCTTGTAAACACCTTTCTCTATAATTCCCTTCAATAAACTATTTTCTTGCTCAAGTGTAACTTGGCTAAGAGAATCATTAGTGGAATCAAGAGAACTACTAGAAGCAACAACATTGGATTTGACATTATTATTGTTACTACTAGAGGAAGTATCTTTCTTGTACTTGTTACTAGACTTGACTTGAAGCATGTAAGTAGTTAAGAGTAAACGCTTGGCAACGTAAGAAGAACTTTTCTTGCGGAGATCATCATTGATTGCCTTTAAGAACTCATGCTCTTGCTCAAGATTGAGCTTTTCAAAGCGTAACTTCTCATGAGCCCTTAAAAGTTCTCGATGATCTTCGAAGATAGTTTCATGAGCCAACTTAAGAGTGTTTAGTTCTTTAGTTAGAAGCTCAATTTTCTCCTTATCATTGTCATTCGTTTGATTAGCATGATTAATTGACGTTTCATCATAGTATTCATCACTAGAGTTGTCAACAAGTAAATCATCATCCACAAGCAAGTCATCTTCATCACTATTAAAATCAACATACTCGGGATGTGTTACCTTTGGACCTTTGGCCATGAAGCATCTTCCAACACCTTCATTTGGTGAGTCAAATATGTCGTAGGAGTTGGTTGACACAAGTGCTAGACCGGCAACACCTTCATCTTCAGTATATTCGGAGTCGGAGTGATAGCTTCTCTCGGAGTGATTGTCGGAGTCGGAGCCGGAAACCCATTCACCAACATGAGCTTGATGTCTTCGTTTTGTGTAGCTCCTTGATGACTTGTCCTTCCTTTCTGAATCCTTGCTTCTCCGTGAGGGTCTTCGTTCATAACTATCATCTCTACTCCTCCTCTCTCTTGGTGGTGATTCTTCTCTATTGCTTCTTCTTTTTGGAGAAGTTCTCTTCTTTTGTAAGGTGTCGTACACTCATTGGAGTAGTGTCCGGGTCTCCCACAATTGTAGCAATTGCGCTCTCGACTAGAAGATCTCTTGTCATTGTAAGACCTTGACTTGGAGCTTCTTTCTTTTCTTCTACTTTTGTAGAATTTGTTGAAGTTCTTCACCATTAAGCTCAATTCTTCATTGAAGGTTGGTTTCTCACTTTATGATGTGGGGGCTTGACTTGAGGCTTTTTAAGCACCACTTGACTTGTTGTGAAGTTACTCCTTATCCTTGAGTGACATCTCATGAGCAACAATCCTTCCAATGACTTCCGTTGGCTTGAGATCTTTGTAGTTTGGCATCATTTGGATCAATGTGCACATGGTATCATACTTTCCATCCAATGCTCTTAGGATTTTCTTGATGATGAATTTGTCGGTCATCTCTTCACTCCCTAAGCCGGCAATCTCATTTGTGATAAGAGCAAGTCTAGAGTACATTTTAGCGACACCTTCACCATCCTTCATTTTGAACTTGTCAAGCTGACTTTGGAGCACATCCAACTTGGATTCCTTGACGGACTCAGTACCTTCATGCATATCAATCAAAGTATCCCAAATTTCCTTTGCATTCTCAAGATGACTGATTTTGTTAAATTCTTCGGGGCACAATCCGTTGAAGATGATGTCACATGCTTGAGCGTTGTATTGCAGCATCTTCCATTCTTCCGCATTAGCTTCACGGTTCGGTTCTCTCCCATCCAAGAATTCACCTTGCAAGCCAATACAAATAATTGCCCAAACAGCGGGGTTATGTCCAAGAATATGCATTTTCATCTTATTCTTCCAACTAGCAAAATTAGTACCATCAAAGTAAGGACCTCTACGGTGATAATTTCCCTCGCTAGACGCCATACTCTCCTAGGTTGTGAAACCAAGGCTATGACCACCAAAAGCTATGGAAATCAAAGAAAATGGAGACCAAGGCTCTGATACCACTTGTAGGACTTTGAAGTATGTCTAGAGGGGGGTGATTAGACTACTTGACCAATAAAAACTTAACCTTTTCCCAATTTTAGAGTTTGGCAGATTTTAGCTATTCTAGGACAAGTCAAGCAATCATCACACAATTCAAGCAAGCAGGCAAAGAGTGTATAGGCAGCGGAAATTAAAGCATGCAACTTGCAAGAAAGTAAAGGGAAAGGTTTGGAGGATTCAAACGCAATTGGAGACACGCATGTTTTTGGCGTGGTTCCGATAGGTGGTGCTATCGTACATCCACGTTGATGGGGACTTCAACCCATGAAGGGTAACGGCTGCGCGAGTCCACGGAGGGCTCCACCCATGAAGGGTCCACGAAGAAGCTACCTTGTTTATCCCACCATGGCCGTCGCCCACGAAGGACTTGCCTCACTAGCGGTAGATCTTCACGAAGTAGGTGATCTCCTTGCCCTTACAAACTCCTTGGTTCAACTCCACAATCTTGTCGGAGGCTCCCAAGTGACACCTATCCAATCTAGGAGACACCACTCTCCAAGAAGTAACAAATGGTGCGTTGATGATGAACTCCTTGCTCTTGTGCTTCAAATGATAGTCTCCCCAACACTCAACTCTCTCTCATAGGTTTTGGATCTGGTGGAAAGAAGATTTGAGTGGAAAGCAACTTGGGGAAGGCTAGAGATCAGGATTCATATGGTAGGAATGGAATATCTTGGCCTCAACACATGAGTAGGTGGTTCTCTCTCAGAAATGGTAAGTTGGAAGTGTAGGTTCGTTCTGATGGCTCTCTCCACGAATGAAGAGGAGGTGGAGGGGTATATATAGCCTCCACACAAAATCTAACAGTTACACACAATTTACCAAACTCGGTGGGACCGAATCGTTAAACTCGGTCGGACCGATTTAGTAAACCTAGTGACCGTTAGTGATTTTCGATGGGACTGACATGCATCTCGTTGAGACCGATTCAGTTAGGGTTAGGGCATAACGTAATCTCGGTAGGACCGATTACACAAACTCGGTGAAACCGATTTTGGTAATAAGCTTTCCAGAGAGTTGGTCAGGTAAACTCGGTGGGACCGATTTTCTCCTTTCGGTGAGACCGAAATGTTACACAAAGGAAACAGAGAGTTTACATCACAATCTCGGTGGGACCGATCGCTCACTTTGGTTAGACCGAAACGTTACGAAGGGAAACAGAGAGATTACAATCCCATCTCGGTGAGACTGAGATCCCTATCGGTAGGACCGATTTGCTTAGGGTTTGTGGCAGTGGCTATGACTTTTGGAATCGGTGGCGCCGGATTGGAAGAATTGGTGTGATCGATTTTGGCTTTGGGTTTAGGTCATTTGTGGATGTGGGAAGGTAGCTGAGGGTTTTGGAGCATATCACTAAGCACATGAAGCAAGAGGCTCATTAAGCAACACCTCATCCCTCCTTGATAGTATTGGCTTTTCCTATAGACTCAATGTGATCTTGGATCACTAAAATGTAAAATGAAGAGTCTTGAGCTTTTGAGTTTGAGCCAATCCTTTGTCCTTAGTATTTTGAGGGATCCACTTTCATCATCCATGCCATGCCATTCATTGAGCTTTCCTAAAATAATAGTCTTGGAATAGCATTAGCTCAATGAGCTATATGTTGTTATGAATTACCAAAACCACCTAGGGATAGTTGCACTTTCAATGTGTCATCAGTGGCTCACCCCTAGTCTAATGGTCAAGCGGAGAGAGCTAATCAAGAAATCCTGAAGGGTATCAAGCTCCGGCTTATGGTTGCTTTGCAGAGGACGCCGGGTTGTTGGGTGGAAGAGTTGCCTTCTGTGTTATGGAGCATCAATACCACCCCCAATAGATCTACGGGTTATACTCGCTTCTTCATGGTTTATGGAGCAGAGGCAGTTCTCCCAAGTGATATTCGCCATGACTCACCCCAAGTGGCAGCTTATGTGGAAGCGGACAATGAAAGGGCACACAAAGATGCATTGGACCTGTTAGATGAGAAACGGGACATAGCGGCAGCTCGTTCAGCGATTTACCAGCAAGACCTACGGCGTTATCACAGCCGCCGGGTTAAAACCAGAGCTTTTTAGGAAGGCGACTTAGTGCTCCGGCTTATCCAAGATCAGACCGACATGCACAAGTTATCCCCACTTTGGGAAGGGCCCTTTGTGGTCAGGAAGAATCTGAACAACGGGTCGCACTACCTTATCGATGTTCGAGAGCACAAAGACTCACACAAGTCGGAGGAGGAGACCCGCCGGCCATGGAATATTGCTCATCTTCGGCCTTACTACACCTGAGCCATAGGCTCCTATCATGTACATATTTTTGACAATGTATATATTATGATCAATATAATAAACTGGCATCCTCACTAAAGCAGGGCCTCTACCGTTCGTCTTATATATCTTCTTGATTACATGGGGGCTTCTACTTATAAAGCGGAGTTCTGATTGTCCATTGATCCGGCTTATAAAGCTACGAAAAAACAAAAAAAAGAGCAAAGCTCAAATATAAGCTTGGGGGCTTAATACCCAGCATCATAAGGAGCCAAAGAGAGTTTATTGCAAAGCATAACTCAAACATAGGCGCTTACTGAGCACAACTCAAAATATTGCCTGGGGATCTTTTGCTTCTACAAGAACAAAGAATCCACACCTTGCAATAGGCTATAAAAGCCAGGCTTGGAAGCCAGGTGTATTCACCTAAAACCCCAGTTTAACCTGCCTTCATCAAGTAAGTCACTCCGCCCAGGTAATCCTGGTATGACCCACTGAACGTTTGGCAAGTCAATCTTAAATAGACCCTAAACTTGTCAAAGTTAAAACGATGATTGGTTAATGTGAGGTCCATCTTATAAGGCTTTGTAAAATGGTTTAACTCAGTGGCCTGGAAGCCCATAAAAAGCCTTGCCTTTATTAAACATTCTATTCGCAAATCTTTCTTTTCGATGTTTGTTTCGAAGAAGTTTATATTCAATCCGGTGCTTGCTAACCCAGAGTTTTTTTAAGTTGCCAAGTGCAAACTTATAAAGATGACCGGTGTCAATTAACCCGGCTTGGCTTTCAACTATAAGTTGTCAGTACACTATCAATTATAAATCGGTATTTGTTAAACCAGTCTGGCTTTGACTATAAGTCGCCACATGATCATCAGGTGTTTATTATAACCCGACATGGCTTCATCATAAACCAGCACAGCATGGTGGGGGTTATCAGCACTCATAGATTTTAGTTCTCACCCTTACTACAATAAAGTTGACAAAATCAACAATGTGATTCCATGTCATAGGTATGATATATTTCATATTTCATTATTGTTGATTAAATACCGCCTTGGTTATAAACCTTGGCTTTATCATTGGTTATTATGACCCGTCCGGCGGTAAACCGCCAGGACAATTTAGTTTCTTATATGCAGAAACGGAATTGCATAAAGCTGCTAAAAGATTATAAGCAGACAATGCATATCACGACAGATTAAGAGTATCAGGCAAAGTGGCTATGCACGATGGCATAGCAGACCAAGTGTTTAAACTAGCCTATTACAAGGTAGCAGACGACCAAAAGAATAATTATTTATCGTTGATATCTCGGTAATGAAGAATCTAAACCGGCCTCCAGATTATGATTCTTCCTCAAGCTGACATGAAGGTTGTGGATCATCCTGCACAGGTTCACCCTCCACCTCCCCACCCAGTGGCTAGAAGTCAATGGTTGCCCAGTCAATCCCAGATAAAGCTTGGAAGACAGCTTCATCGCTTATAAGATCGGATGGTTCAACATCAGGGGCATAAGTATGCTTACGGATTGGCGGGATAAGATTTTGCACTTCATAAACCGATGCATCAATCCGTTTGTTGTCTGCATCATAAATCGACCAGTGGAAAGACAAATCAGTCTCTTCAGCCAGTTTACTTGCAAGCGGACGCATTTCCTTCATCAAAGCCCTGAGGGCGTCATTGTCAAATTCTGACCCATCTTCTTTTTGGCTGGGATAGCCGTTCCCAATGTCTTTCGGATCAAGATCAGCTATCCAGGCCTTGGCCCGAGTCAGTGCAGACAGAGCACCGGCCGTTGCGGCAGATCTCTTCACTTCCTCCAGCTGGGCAGGTGTCATGGATAACATTGTCAATGTATCCTTGATTAAAGTTGGGGGCGGTTTATTGTATGAAGCTATGCAGATGACCCGTTGAGTGCCGTATATAACTGCTCTATCAATGTATAGGCAGCCTTCAGTTTTTTGCGCATGTCTGAACCAAGATGAGCAACACGGATACCTGCAATGGTTACAATATTATTGTTAAACCGACAGTTTCAAGGATGTTTAAGTACAGTTCATGAAGAGGGTATTTACCAAAGACATCAGAGGTCATAGCATTGATTTGCCGCTTCAGACCAGTCAGCTCTTCGGTCACTGGTTTAAGGGCCGCTTCAACATCTTCTGCCCGCTTTATCAAAGTAGTCCTTTCCGCATCCCATTTTGCCCGTTCGCTGTTAAAACCATCCTTCAGTTGTTCCATGGCAGATAAAGCGCCAGTCAGCTCTTCCTTCGCCTTGGAGGTTTCTGCTTGCTGTGACTTGACATTCTCTTGAAGGTCAGAAATTTGAGATTCCTTCTTGTTCAAATCAGCCTGCAAGAGACAGTTAATGAGTTGGTAGTGCGTCTTTGAAGTCCCAAGCACATAACAAGTTATACACTTGGCACTTGGGGGCTAATGCGGATTGCTTTTTATCAACTGACATGTTAACTTCCAAGCACACAACAAGTTATATACTTGGCACTTGGGGGCTAATGCATATCAAATCTTCATGACATGAAAGGTACCAGTTCATCCTAAAGGTATAAACCGGCCCTTGGGGACTACGCAAGCAAAAATTCAATAATGTTTTACTACATGTCCCGGTTCACATCAATTTTATGAACCGGCCCTTGGGGGCTACTGGAGTTGATATTCTAAGACAGTTATAAGGAAAGAAAATTTATGCAAGAGGGAGTGATATTTACCTCATACTGTTCCTTCATCAGGCCCACTAAACCAGCTTCATAGTCACGGCTGGTGTGCAGGCAGTTTAAATATCCAGAATGGATATCTTGGGCGCTGAGATGAGAATAGCTTGATAAATCGGTCTTCCATTTGCCCTTGTCCATAGCAGAAAACTCTTCCTTAGCACTGTGCTTTGATAAAGCGACAGGTTTGCCAGGAGCAGTATGACCAAAAACGATAATCACAACATCATCTGTGGTATTGTCAAAAGTTTTTGCTAGGCTTGGCAGTTTGGCAGTTGTCTTTGCTGGACTTGGTGGATCGGCGGCTGGGCTCGGCGGATCAGCAGACTGACTCATTGGATTCATCTCTGCCGACTCAACAAAAGTATCATGAACCTGAGGCACCGGGTCATCTAGGATAATATCAACATTCTGATCAAAGGCCTCTGAAGTTTTCTCCAATTCAGCAGCCGGATTATCATCAGTCGGTTTGTTCAATTTGGCCTTTTTGCTAAGCCTGGCCTTGGCACTGGAAAAAATAGATACAAAAGTTAACATTATCAACAAATAGAAGGTATAAAGGGTTAAGTATAATATGCTTACCCAGGAACAGTTTTAAGAGGAGGCATTTGTGTGGCCGATGACTCACCGGAGGATGAATGGGAGGTTCCCTGATAATTCGAATCAGACGGATTAAGAGGATATCGGAAATAACCTGTCCTGGGATAAAGTGTATCATATGTACAAGAGACCTCTTGACGGCGTTTGCGAACCGGAGAGTTTAGTAAACCGAAGGAGGTAACCACCTGGCCACTATGTCGGATTGTGCGGCGAGCTTCATGTTGTTGTGTCTTCAAAAGAAAGTGCGGATCTGAATAAGCAAGAGGGCGTGAAAATTTTACTTTCCGGATTGCTCGACGGAGTTTTGGTACTGGCACATGATCTGAGTCGGAAGATATAACAATTACCTCAGCTTCACCAGCGCGGCTAGCTTCCGCATCATCCTAATAATAATCATTGTCAATGAGGTGTATGAAAAAAGAACCAAGAGATTCAAGCTCTACCTCTGACTCCAGGTCATCGAGCTCTTCATCATTTGGCAGGTCAGAGGCCTCGGCGGTTCTTTTCTTTGCGGGTTTCTTTGTAACCCTGGTCTTGACGCGAGGCGCTCTCACCGGTTTATCCTGTGGCTTCGCCCGTTTATCCTGTGATTTCCTCTTCCAGAATGGATCATCACCCTACACAGATGGACAACGAATTATAAAGGAATTCTTAAGAGGGGACAGATTAAGACAAAAATGAGGCAATTCTTACAGTTGGCGGTTTGTTGGAAGTACCGAAGGGACTGAGCCCTACTTAGCTGCATACATCCACCGGTTCATCAAGCATCTTCTTGACAGATTCGGTGACCTCGTCATTGGTGTGTTGGATGTCAATATGATGCTGAGGGTCATTCAAATCCCCTGTGTATTCACACATTAAACCGGGACGCCGGCTTAAAGGCATAATGCTCCAAGAGACCCAGCACTGAACGAAGTCTACGCTTGTCAGACCATTTGCAACAAAAGCTCTGAGTTTTGATAACTGAGGGGTGTATTCTGACCGTTCCTTGGCAGTCATTCGCTGAGGAACTGGATGTTCTCTGGTAAGCCGGTGGGCGCGGTAACCCGACAGAGGATTCTCTTCAGGTGGAGATGTATCACGGTAGTAAAACCAAGTATGATTCCAGTCCTTGGGATGACTATGATGCTTGGCATGAGGGAAACTGACATCTTTCCTCTTCTGGATTGAAACACCGCCCAGCTCAGTGTTTGGTCCATCAGTGAACTCGGTACGGCGGTTCAAAGAGAAGTAATCTCTGAACAGCTCAACAGTAGGCTCTTCTTGCAGCTAAGCCTCACAAAAAACTTGAAAGTTAAAAATATTGGACACAGAGTTAGGACCAATATCTTGAGGGTGGATCTGGAAGCTGGCAAGAACGTCACGAAAGAACTTTGACCCGGGCGGGCTAAACCCTCGACCCGGATGGTCAGCAAAAACAACCTCTACATCCTTGGGCTCAGGAGGATTTTTTTTGGACCGAGAACTCTCTAGTTTATGACTTCCTTCTTAGCTAAGACGCCAGTGGCAACAAGTCCATCTAACCGTGCTTCAGTAACTCGGGAAGGGACCCAATTACAGGCATAGAACTATTTGTTCATTTTAACGACAAGCTGAAAACGAAGTTCAATACCGATTTAAGACTCATGGCTAACATGTATAGACTGGTGCAAGGACGGAGGGAGAAAGCATTGAGATATATTCATAAGCTAAACCGGATTCTGACAGTAACTGTGAATTGGCAGTTTAAGAGAGGGCTAATGGTACCTAGCGGATTATCATTTTCTAAAGGTTAGACCGCCTACAATGGTATGGTGGTTACAGATCCGAAAAATTGCTAAGTGTTGCATAAATAGGTTTTACAGATTCAGGTTATAATTATGGATCTACCACAGTTCAGAAAAGGAGAACAATTCCAAAGCCTTAAGTGCTGACGGCAGAACAGTCAAGTATTCAGATGGGATGTTTTTGCTGAAGAAGGAATACTGTAATGAGGAAAAATGGATTCTAGCTATGGCCGCACAGGAAAAATGTCACGTTTTATCAAAGCATCGAGGTGACAACAAAGTTCAAGTAAAGAGCATCAAGAACACTGAAGAACACCGAAACCCTAGTGGTAGATCTGGGAAGGAAGGAAGGAAAACTTACAGAGGTTGAAGGAGAAGCGGAGTAGCGCCACGTATCTCTGGTCAAATTAGGTTGATCCAGCGGCCGTTGTTGGTGCAGAGGCGAAGGTCGACGGCGCCGGCTGAGCTCGAGCACTGAGGCGACGCGAGGAAGACGATGAGGCAAAGATGCACGAAGGGGAAAAGAGAAAATGACCCCCGGTCCTATTTATAAGATGAAGGGATAAGCGACAGGCGCGGGAATCAAGGAACCTAAAAATGGATATGTGATAGAGTTGTCGCCTCGGTTTTTGGAGGTTCATTAATAAAAGGGAAGTATTTCAGGTTTTAATAAGCAGGTGATGTCATGGCGATTTATTACAATCTTAGAAGATGAGGTCATGGAGGTTTACAACAACCCTGGAAGATGATGTCATGGTGGTTTATGAGGTTCACATGAAGATGTTCAGAACAAATTTTTCTTTAAGTATGGAAGATTGACATGAATAGGTTCAAATCAATCTGGGGCCTAATGTTGGGGATATAACTGCTGAGTATAAACCTCCCAGGAAGGACCGGGTTATACTCACAAGGAATCATCCGTATTGAAGCCCATGAAGACAAGGAGTATGACTCTTTACTACAAGACTTAAAGGCCCAGAGCCCAAGGGCGGATTAGGGACCGTAGACATAAACCGCCATGAGATATGTAACTTGTGTTGTAAGATAGGGAAAGGTAGAAACCGAGCCGGACACATGTATGAGCTGGCCTCGAGATTCTGTAAACCACCGGGCGTCAACCTGTGTATATAAAGGGATGACCCGATGGCGGTTCAGGGACAAGAAACAACAGCTCGAGAGATAGGTAAAGCGGATTCGCTTCCTGCTCATCGAGACCCCATCAATTCCACCACAACTGGATCGTTAGCTTTTACCTTCACCGCAAGGGGCCGAACCAGTGTAAACTCCCCATGTCCTTTGTCCGGTTTAACCCCTTTAAGCTAATCTCATTGCGATGGCTCCACGACTAAGTCCTCTAACTAGGACATCTGACGTGATACTTCCACGACACGATGCTTAAGGTCGTAGAGGTTGAAATCAAGAAAGAGCATCAAGTGTTGATGGTTAATAACACCACCAGTTTCAAGAAGAAAGGCAAGGGAAAGAAAGGGAACTTCAATAAGAACGGCAAGCAAGTTGCCGCTTCCGTGAAGAAATTCAAGGCTGGACCCAAACCTGAGACTGGGTATATCTACTGCGTGGGGAATGGTCACTGGAAGGGAAACTGCTGAAAGTGCAACTATCCCTGGGTGGTTTTGGTAATTCCTAACAACATATAGCTCATTGAGCTAATGCTATTTCAAGATAAATATTTTAGGAAAGCTCAATGATTGGCATGGCATGGATGAGAAAACTGGATCCCTCAAAATGCTAAGGACAAAAGGATTGGCTCAAGCTCAAAGCACAAGACTCTACATTTTCTATTTTAGTGATCCAATATCACATTGGGTCTATAGGAAAAGCCAATACTATCAAGGAGGGATGAGGTGCTGCTTAATGAGTTTCTTGCTCAAAGTGCTTAGTGATATGCTCCAAAGCCCTCAACTACTTTCTCACATCCACATATGACCCAAACCAACAGTCAAACTCGGCCCCACTGAAACCATCTATCCGACGCCACCGAGTTTAGATGTCATGGCCACAGCCACAAACCCTAGTCTTTTCGGTCTCACCAATAGGGATCTCGGTCTCACCGAGATGGGATTGTAATCTCTCTGTTTCCCTTTGTAACGTTTCGGTCAAACCGAGATGAGCTGTCGGTCCCACCGAGATTGCAATGCAAACTCACTGTTTCCCTTTCGTAATGTTTCGGTCCAACCAAGATGAGTGAATCGGTCCCATCGAGTTTGCCTGACCAACCCTCTTTGTGTCTATTACCAAAATCGGTCTCGCCGAGTTTGTGTAATCGGTCTCACCGAGATTACGTCATGCCCTAACCCTAACAATATCGGTCCCACCGAGTTGACATGTCAGTCCCACCGAAAATCCTAACGTCACATTGTTTACTAAATCAGTCTGACCGAGTTTCAGGATTTGGTCCCACCGAGTTTGGTAAGTTGTGTGTAACGGTTAGATTTTGTGTGGAGGCTATATATACCCCTCCACCCACTCTTCATTCATGGATAGAGCCATCAGAACGTGCCTACACTTCCAGCATACATTTTCTGAGAGAGAACCACCTACTCATGTGTCGAGGTCAAGATATTCCATTCCTACCACATAAATCTTGATCTCTAGCCTTCCCCAAGTTGCTTTCCACTCAAATCTTCTTTCCACCAAATCCAAGTCATGTGAGATAGAGAGTTGGGTGTTGGGGAGACTATCATTTGAAGCACAAGAGCAAGGAGTTCATCATCAACACACCATTTGTTACATCTTGGAGAGTGGTGTCTCCTAGATTGGCTAGGTGTCACTTGGGAGCCTTCGTCAAGATTCCGGAGTTGAACCAAGGAGTTTGTAAGGGCGAGGAGATCGCCTACTTCATGAATATCTACCCGAGTGAGGCAAGTCCTTCGTGGGCGACAGCCATGGTGGGATAGACAAGGTTGCTTATTCGTGGACCCTTCATGGGTGGAGCCCTCCGTGGACTCGCGCAACCGTTACCCTTCGTGGGTTGAAGTCTCCATCAATGTGGATGTAGCACCACCTATCGGAACCACGGCTAAAAATCTCCGTGTCAACATTGCATTTGCTCCCTCAAACTCCTCCCTTTACCTTCATATGCAATTGTTTTACTTTCCGCTGCTGTACTCTTAGAACTGCATGTGTAGATTGATTGCTTGACTTGTGCTAAGTTGCTGAAATCTGCCAAGAACTAAAATTGGGAAAATGCTATATTTTTATTTCGTCAAGTAGTGTAATCACCCCCCCCTACAAGTGGTATCAGAGCTTTGGTCTCCATTTGCCTTGATTTCCATAGCTTTGGGTGGTCACAGCCTTGGTTTCACAACCCAGGAGAGTATGGCATCTAGCGAGGGAAATTACCACCGTAGAGGTCCTTACTTTGATGGTACTAATTTTTCTAGTTGGAAGCATAAGATGAAAATGCATATTCCTGGACATAACCCCGCCGTTTGGGATATTGTGTGTATTGGCTTGCAAGGTGAATTCTTTAATGGGAGAGAACCAAACCGTGAAGCTACCGCGGAAGAGTTGAAGATGCTGCAATACAATGCTCAAGAGTGTGATATCCTCTTCAACGGATTGTGCCCAGAAGAATTCAACAAAATCAGCCATCTTGAGAATGCAAAGGAAATTTGGGATACTTTGATTGACATGCATGAAGGTACCGACTCCGTCAAGGAATCCAAATTGGATGTGCTTCAAAGTCAACTTGACAAGTTCAAAATGAAGGATGGTGAAGGTGTCGCTGAAATGTACTCTAGGCTTGCTCTCATCACAAATGAGATTGTCGGCTTAGGAAGTGAAGTGATGACCAACAAATTCATCATCAAGAAGATCCTAAGAGCCTTGGATGGAAAATATGATACCGTGTGCACATTGATCCAAATGATTCCCAATTACAAAGATCTCAAGCCAATGGAAGTCATTGGAAGAATTGTTGCTCATGAGATGTCACTCAAGGATAAGGAGGAGCTCCACAACAAGTCAAGTGGTGCTTACAAAGCCTCATGTGAAGCTCCCATATCATCAAGTGAGAAACAAACCTTCAATGAAGAATTGAGCCTAATGGTGAAGAACTTCAACAAGTTCTACAAGAGTAGAAGCAAGGAAAGAAGTTCCAAGTCAAGTTCCTACAATGACAAAAGATCTTCTAGTTGTGAGCGTAATTGCTACAATTGTGGAAGACCCGGTGTCGGCGAAACTGATCCACGAACACCTATGGGACCGGCGGACCGAGCCCCTTTCGGTTCGGCAGGGGGCGGAGATCGCACAAAGAGCAGATCGAGGCGAAACACACGAGCAGTTTACCCAGCTTCGGAGCTCTCCGGAGAGATAATACTCCTACTGCTGCTTGTCTGATTGTATTGAGTTCTTGCTCAGGTGCGCAGAGTGCTACAGTACACTCTAGCTGCTTGAGTGCTTTCTGGCTTCGAACCCAACGAACCCCCCTCTACGTTGCGCATGGGCCTCCTTTTATATGCTCAAGGGGTCACCGACAGGTGGCAATTCAGAGAAGGGTAAAAACGTAAAAAGAGAGGTGGTTGGTACAGCTACCTGTACAGTGTATCCTACCTAACCCTGACGGCAGGGGACAAAGGCATTAAATGCCCATCTGTGTCGCCCAAACAGTGCAGAAATGGACCGTCAGGGACGCCACCGTTCGCCACGGTGGTAATCTTGTCAGCGTCGCTTGCCACCTTGCACCGCTGGCTGCTCAGCCTCCTGCCACGGGCGCCTGGGAAGGCCCCAGGGCGACACGTTGGTGGGTGCGCTGGAGCGTGGGTGCGGAGTGATAACCTGCCGCGGGAAGCGCCTTGCCGCGTCCGTTGTCTTGTCGCGCCCGGAAGCTTGTCGCTCACCGGGTCTTGCCGGGACGCGTGGCGCATCGCGGTAAGTTCCTCAAAATACCTTGGTTGGCCTTCCCGGCAAGCTCCTCTTGCCGGGGCCTTGTCTCCTTGGCTTTAATACTTTGTTCTTGAATGGCTCCAAGGGAACCACGGAGGACCTTGGCGGTCGCCCGGCAAGCCTTGCCGCGGGGTGCTGCAACTGCCCGTGCACAAGTTCGGGATACTAGGGTACCCCTACTCTAGTACACCGACAGGAGCCCCCGGGCCTGGGCCACACACGGTGCCGAGCGCTGTTGGGCCAGGCCCAAAGCAGGGCACGGGCACGCGCGGCCTGGGTCACGCCGTATCTTACTCCGTATCCACCGCGCCCTCCCCGAACGGCACGCGTTGAATGCGGCATCGTGGGAGAGATCGTGGGTGGTTTCTTTATTCGGAAGGGCAAAACATCCGCCCCGTCCCTCTTTATAAGTAGGGGAAACAGGGGCAGTTTGCCCACTTCGCCGGTTGCTACTTCAGTCTCGAAAATCTCCGCTGCTCCCCCCTTCTTCTCAAAGCCGAAAGAGAGCAGCGCTCCGCCCCCCATCGCCACCGGCGCCACCAACGCCGTCGATCTCCCCCGCCACCTCCGCCATGGCTCCGAAAGCCGACAAGGGGAAGGGCGTAAAGTCGGCCGAGGCGCAGCGGCTTGCGGCGCTGCGAAAGGAGCGGGCCATCTTCCCCCCTCATCTTGACGCAAAGGAGCTGAGGGAGTACTACTACCTTTTCTGGTCGACGGAGACGCGAGCGCATCCGCGCACGAAGGTACTCCCGGCTACCGCATCGAGACTGGCTCCGAACGGGTATCCCTTATTCGCGTTGTTCTTCTACTGCGGGCTCTGCCCGCCCTACTCTGAATTTTTCTGTGACATCATGAACACCTATGGGTTCCGCCTCCTTGACTTCACCCCCAATGTTGTCCTGACCATGGCAGTTTTCGCACATCTGTGCGAAAACTTTGTCGGAGTCCATCCAAACGTAGCCCTCTTCCGCCACTTCTTTATGCCCCGGGTTGAGAGAGGAGAGCCCCTTGCCGGTGGAATCGCTTGGATCTCGAGAGTCCGCAAGAAGGAAGCCTATATGGAGGGAGAGCTCCGCAGCAAGTGGGATGAATGGAGAGCAGAGTGGTGCTGGATTGTCGAGGAGAACCCGCAGCCATTTACTGCCCTACGCCAAGCCCCAATAGTACGCGGCAACGATTGGAGCAATGTGGCCCCGGAAGATGATAGGCTGAAGATTGCCGTCACCCGTATCCTTCGCCTCAGGCTTGCCGGGCTCACTGTAGGCGTTGTTGGCGCAGATTTCCTTCGCCGCCGCATCGCTCCCCTGCAGGAGAGGGGGAGACCCGCCTGGGAGTTCCGAAACTCGGCGGGTATCATGAGGCTCCGCCCGGGCCTCAACTTCAACTTTACTGTTCTGGAGCTGGACGCGATGCTCCTGGAGCTGTTCAAGCGCGATCCCCAGCATCTGTTCATGTTGCCGCAGAATGTTGTTCCGCTGTGCAACAATTCTTCGCTCGACCGCATTCGTGCAATGATGCCGCTGTGCGACTCTCACGGAATCGTTCCAACTTGGCAAGAGCCGGCAGACGCCATCGTGCAGGAGTTCTTCGACGGCTTGGTAGAAGTGCCGGTCCATGCCGATGAGCAGAAGAGCCTCACCCGCGACACCACCGATGCGGAGATGCAGCGCATCGCCACCAGGCTGGAAGAGGCGACGGCAGCCGCTACCGTGGGCGTGTTTGGGTTCACCGTGGAGGAGGCAGAGGCAGCAGAGGTGGCAAGCCTTGCCGAGCAAGAGGAGTTCGCTGGCGAGGAAGATCTCGCCGGGCCTGAAGCTGAGCCGAGCGAGCCCGGCAAGGAAGAGCTTGTCGGGTCCGAGCCTTCAGACAGCTTGCCGCAGGTGGAGCTCCCCGGCCCCGCCAAGAAGGCGTCTCCGCAAGGCCGCGGACGTAGCGGGGCGGCAGACGGGTCAACAGCCGCCGAGCTGCGCGACACGCTCTACCACGGCAAGCACCGTTGCCGCAGGAGCGCCTCACGCCGCTGCGGCAACTGGAGCGGGGTCTTCCCGGTCCACCGCCACTGCTCCTGCCAAGCGGGCGAGGAGCCTACTCCTCTGCCTCATCGCACCGGTGGCGAGCCGGACTTCGATCTCTCCCCGCTCAGCTCCGACGAGGAAGAAGAAGAGTAAAATTCCTTGCTGTCCTTGTAGTCCTTCAATTCTTGCTGTCTTGTCTTGTGTCTGATTTGCTTTACTCTGAACCTGTTCCTTTTCAGGACTCTGGCCCAGAGAGCGGCGAAGAGAGCCAAGGCCCTGGTGATTGTCATCGAGGACGACCCCACCACAACTACAGAGGACATGTCCGAGACCACCTTGTCGGACCCAGCAACCTTTCCTCAAAGCAGCCCCCAGCGCAGCCCCCCATGTAAGTATATGGTTTACTTCATGCTGTCAGGCGCGCATGGGTGCTCTTCTTTTGCTGATATCTGTCTGTTGGTTTGTGTAGGAGCAGAGCAGCCTCACCAGGAGGGCCCGGAGGCCGCTCCCGAAGTGCCATCTGCTTCGACTACACCGCCAAGGGAGGATTCCCCGGCAAGGGAGCGTTCTCCGGCAAGGGAGAATTCTCCGGCAATGGGTAGTTCTCCGGCAAGGGACAGCGCCAGTGATCCTCCGGTGGTTGAGACCACGACTGCAGATCCTAGCACAGGTAACCCTTTTGCTTGAAAACTTCCCTTGGGTTCTTCTTCTTCTGATTTTCTTTCTGAGTATTTGCTTGACTTTCCTCCCCTCTTCGGTCGTCAGATCCACCTGCCACGGAGCCAATGGATACCGAGGCCGCTGGCGAGGGGAACGCTGAGGAGAACGCGCGCAGCAACGCTGACGACGCCGTTGCCACCGAAGGAGAGGCCGGTGCTGATGATCCCGCCGGCGAAGAGGCCGCCAAGGCTGCCGCCGCAGAAGCTGGCGAGGGGTCCGGCGATCATACTGACGGCCTCGAGGCCGCAGGAGCGCCAGATGCTACGCCGACCGCCGATCCCTCCGCCGATGCTGCAGCGCCAGGCTCCGAAGAGCCCCAGTCTGGCGCCTACTTGAAGGCCGGCGATGGTGTCTTCATCAAGCTCCCCTGGGCATCTAGCTCCAGGGCGCCAGTCGAAGGAGAAACTTTTGACGAGGAAGTGCTCGCCTCCGCTGGGCTGGCGCTGGTCGACACGCCAAGCAGCAGCAGCGACGAGCCTGAGGAGGAGCGGCTGCTGCGGAAGCTGCTATCGCTCTACCGCGCCCGACAAGCCAAGCTGGCATCCCGAGAGGCGCTTGTCACGAAGGCGGGAGTGGATATTGAGAAGCGCGCGGAGGAACTCCGGGGTCTGAGGCAGGAAAATCTCCGGTCCCTGGCATAGGAGCGGGAGCAACTTCTCGAGGAGCGGAAAGCCTTCCTCCTCGAGAAGGCCGAAGTTGAAGAGAAGCAACGGCTTGTCGCCGAAAATCTATTTGCACAGGAAGGAGAGTTGGCGCAGTGCAACGTCAATCTTGACAGCCACGAGGAAGAGCTTGCCGCGCGCGAGCAAGCAATTGGCGGGGCTCTCAAGGAGGCAAGGGATGCTGCCGCAGCTGCTGAGGCCGCCAAGAAGGAGCTGGAGGTGAAAGTGGCGCAGCTGGAAGCCGATCTCAGGGCGAGCGGCGAGGAGCTTGCCGCGCTCAAGCGTGAGCGCGAGAAGGACGCTGCCGCTCATGGTGAGCTGCAGAGTCTTCTCGCTGAGAGAAGCAAGGAGCTCAGCGCCGCCAAGGACTCCAATGCAGATCTCGAGTTGAAGTTGGCTACTTTGACTCAGACACTGGTCGGCGCCAGGGAGCGGGAGGTGGCCTTGTCGGAGAAGATCAAGGCCGACGAAGCGCTGCTGGCGAGTACTGCTGCCGCCCACGACGCTTTCAGGGAGACTGTGGAACATCTGGAGGCAGGGACTTGAGGACGTTGGTGAGGTTGAGGCCTGGGTTGCGGAAGGCCGCCTTCACCAGCACCTTCTGAAGAACCCCCGCGCAGATCCTGCGCGATTCGTCGGCCAGCTGCTTTGGGATCTTCTCCCGGAGTCACTGGAGGGCCGTCGCCACGCCTTTGAAGAACAAGCTGAGCTTGGCGCTGGGTTGGAGGTGCTCATCGGAGGAGTACTCGAGCTCCTCCATCCCCAGCTGCGCCAGATCCCCGTCGATGGCGGCGGCAAGATCCACAAGACCCTCGCGCCAAAGATGTCGGGGAAACTGATCCATGAACACCTATGGGACCGGCAGACCGAGCCCCTTTCGGTTCGGCGGGGGGCGGAGATCGCACAAAGAGCAGATCGAGGCGAAACACACGAGCAGTTTACCCAGCTTCAGAGCTCTCCGGAGAGATAATACTCCTACTGCTGCTTGTCTGATTGTATTGAGTTCTTGCTCGGGTGCGCTGAGTGCTACAGTACACTCTAGCTGCTTGAGTGCTTTCTGGCTTCGAACCCAACGAACCCCCTCTACGTTGCACATGTGCCTCCTTTTATATGCTCAAGGGGTCACCGACAGGTGGCAATTTAGAGAAGGGTAAAAACGTAAAAAGAGAGGTGGTTCGTACAACTACCTGTACAGTGTATCCTACCTAACCCTGACGGTAGGGGACAAAGGCATTAAATGCCCATCTGTGTCGCCCAAACAGTGCAGAAAAGGACCGTCAGGGATGCCACCGTTCGCCATGGTGGTAATCTTGTCAGCGTCGCTTGCCACCTCGCACCACTGGCTGCTCAGCCTCCGGCCACGCGCGCCTGGGAAGGCCCCAGGGCGACACGTTGGTGGGTGCGCTGGAGCGTGGGTGCAGAGTGATAACCTGCCGCGGCCGTTGTCTTGTCGCGCCCGGAAGCTTGTCGCTCACCGGGTCTTGCCGGGACGCGTGGCGCGTCGCGGCAAGTTCCTTGAAATGCCTTTGTTGGCCTTCCCGGCAAGCTCCTCTTGCCGGGGCCTTGTCTCCTTGGCTTGAATACTTTGTTCTTGAATGGCTCCAAGGGAACCACAGAGGACCTTGGCGGTCGCCCGGCAAGCCTTGCCGCGGGGTGCTGCAACTGCCCATGCACAAGTTCGGGATACTAGGGTACCCCTACTCTAGTACACCGACACCCGGACACTATTCCAATGAGTGTATGGCTCCCTACAAGAGAAGAGAAGATTCTCCAAAAAGAAGGAGTATAAGAGAAGAATCACCATCAAGAGAAAGGAGGAGTAGAGACGATCGTTATGAACGAAGAACATCCCGAGAAGCAAGGATTTGGAAAGGAAGGACAAGTCATCAAGGAGCTACACAAAACGAAGACATCAAGCTCATGTTGGTGAATAGGTATCCGGCTCCGACTTCGACAATCACTCCGAGAGAAGCTATCACTCCGACTCAGAATATACTCAAGTTGAAGGTGTTGCCGGTCTAGCACTTGTGTCAACCAACTCCTATGACATATTTGACTCACCAAATGAAGGACTTGGAAGATGCTTCATGGTTAAAGGCCCAAAGGTATCACACCCCGAGTATGTTGATTTCAATAGTGATGAAGATGACTTGTTAGGTGATGATGATTTACTTGTTGACAACTCTAGTGATGAATACTATGATGGGACATCAAATAATCATGCTAATCATGATAAAATGAATGACAATGATAAGGAGAAAATTGAGCGCCTAACTAAAGAACTAAACACTCTTAAGTTAGCTCATTAAACTATCTTGGAAGATCATTGAGAACTTTTAAAGACTCATGAGAAGTTACGCTTTGAAAAGCTCAACCTTGAGCAAGAGCATGAGTTTTTAAAGGCAATCAATGACAATCTTCGCAAGAAAAATTCTCCTTACATTGCCAAGCATTTACTCTTATCTACTTACATGCCACAAGTCAAGTCTAGTAACAAGAACAAGAAAGCTTCTTCTTCTAGTAGTAACAATAATCATGCTAAATCCAATGTTGTTGCTTCTAGTAGTTCTCTTGATTCCACTAATGATTCTCTTAGCCAAGTTACACTTGAGCAAGAAAATAGCTTATTGAAGGGAATTATAGAGAAAGGTGTTTACAAGAGCCTTGCCGGAAGTAAGCAATTCGAGGAAATTGTACGCAAGCAAGGAAGGCACCGGAAGAATCAAGGTGTTGGTTTTGAGCGAAAGTTCAATGCCAATGAAGTTGAGTGGGAAGAAGATCAATACCCCAAGACGAAGTTTGTTCCTCAACAAGAGAAGTATGCTCCTACTTCTTTCAAAGGGACACAAGCTCAAGATGATCTTCCACAAGACCACAAGCAAAAAGGCAAGGACAAGCTTCAAGAGGAGATTGATGCATTTGAAGAAGCTCCTAAGGCCTTGGTCAAGTGGGTTCCCAAGACTACATCAAGTTCTACTTCAACAAGTACAACTACAACTCCAAGGATTCCCATCAATATGATGTGGATCCCAAAGAAGAAGAACTACAGAGTTCTTGAGGGTGACTCTGCCAACATACTTCACTCTTATCATTTTGGCAAGGACAAGTGCAATCAACTTCCACATCTTGCACTACTTTAAGGAGTCACAAACCCTCTTATTGGTAAGAGAAGGGACAAGGTAACCTAATGCTTTCATGGACATCATCTTGTGTATGCATCGCTCTATGTCCATGGATATCCTTGTTTGTTCCTTGTGGGACTAACCCATGTAGGTATTGAAAGTGCAACTCACTCCAATGGATTGCTCTAAATGATCTACATCAACATTGAGCATCCACATCTTCAACACCTACATGAAGTCATCATCGACAAAACTCAAGGTTAGTTCATCCCTCTTAGGGGGGTTCTCACATCTAGAGGGAGCTTTACTCTAAGTATTGAGCTAAAGCAACTCTAATGGTGTGAAAACAACAATGCTTTATGTAAAAGTGGTAACCCCACTTGTGCTTAAACGATGAGTATGACCTATGATCAAATGTTCTCATTTGACTGCTAAGTCAATATACTCATATATATATGACCTAGTCATTGCCAATTGTTTGATAGATGCTAGAATTGGTTGTGCATGCTTTGCCACATATTTCATTTGCCATTTTATTGTGTGAGCATGTTGATTGCATATTTTACTCATTCGAGGACATCCACTTGTTGTTTTGATTGTTTGGTTTCTTTTCTTTTGCCAAGTGGATGGACAAGAATGCCTAAGAACCTTCTCTAGCTATCTTTGCGTTTCTTGTCTCAAACTCTATTCATGCAACATCACAAAGTTTGATCAAGTCAGATTCAAACCACTCTGTGTGAGGAGCACTCAGAGTCCCCGATTCGTCATAGACATAAACTTCCAAAACCTCTTTGTGCATTTCGGTCTGACCAATTCACCATTTTTGGTCACACCGAGATCACTAAGTTGATCTAGGTTTTCAACCTCGGTGCAACCGACTAGGACTTTTCGGTCACACCGAGTTGTAGTAACTGCTTGCAGTTTCGCATCTCGGTACCACCGAGTTGTTCCACTCGGTCACACCGACAGGGTCAGGCTATATATACCCCCGGGTCAAATTTTGGATATTTTTCTGAAACCTCTTCGCCCGCGCATAGCCTGCTCTGCCTTCTCGGGTCTCCGGATCGTCCTCCTCGTCACCAGCGACCTCCCGCCGCTGGTCTCCGCCATCGTCAATGGCATTCTGCCCCGCCGTTGCCGCCGTAGCAAGTTCATCACCAAACAAGGGTATGGACTTGAAACTTTGTGCTATCCTTAACTCCGATTCCTAGCACACTGCATTGCCATGAATCTTGCCACATTTGAAATCATTCTATCTAGTGAAAGCACTCCGTAGATTAGATTTGTTTTGAAAATTTAGGGTCAGGTTTCCGCTGAATTCATCTCGGACCTACCGAGTTGTAGAAATCGGTCTCAACGATTTGGCTCAGGCCATTCTACATGTGATTCTCGGTCTGACCGAGAATTGCAAACCAGTGTGACCGAGATTGATTCTTTTTGAAACCCTAGCAGTCTTGATGCCACCGAACTGTGACTCGGTCTGACCGAGTTCACTAGTTTAGGTTCCAAAAGCTGCTTCGGTATCACCGAGTTCACAAATCGGTAGCTCCGAAATGCTTTTTGTGGAAAACTAAAACTAAATTTTTGACTCAATTTTTTTTCAAAAGCCTTTGTGCTTTGTGATGCTCATCCACTCTACATCATCTACATCTATTCACAGGGTCTACTGTCAGTGAGTTTGCAATATGTCTGATCAAAGTGAAAGCCAGAACAAGTTAGAGGAGCAAGCTCAGGTGAGTGAGGGCACTAGTCCCTGAAGCAGCTATGATGAGGGTAGCAGGAGCACACCCAGCAATTTGCCAAAAGCAGCCACCAGGACAAGGAAGAAAAAAACCTCAGATTCTGAAGATGAGGACTATATTGCTGTTGAAGATGAGACCACTTCTAAGAAGAAGGTGCTGAAAAAGGAGTATGGCACAGCTGCTACCACAAAGCCATGCATGAACACAAAGGCACCTGCCAAGAGAGTGCCCACATCCAAACCTAGGAAGGTTGCCACTGGTGAAACCATGAAGTTCACCATTGAGTCTAATGAAGATCTGGCCAAGATAAGAAGAAGAAGAGGGTCAGAACCACTACTGCCAAAGTACTTGGCAAGCCCTCTATGAGGAGAGACTCTGATGAGGAAGAAGAAGTGGAAGAGGATGCTGCACCAGCTCCTAAAGATCAGAAGCTAATGGGAGATGCAATCAAGTCAGGGGCTGCACCATCTAAGCCCAAATCTACTCCCAAGGTTGCTGCTCTAGCACCATAGCCTAAACCCAAGAGGAGCACTAGAAGTATTCCTGCATCTGAGAAGAACAAGGCCCCAGTGCCTGAAGCTGCTGAAGAAGAAGATGATTCTGTTGTTCTGAGAAAGTTGAAGGCCAAGATTCCTGACCACAATGATGCTCATCCTGTAGCTGAAGACATGCATATCAGAAAGGATGCTGGACTGAGATTGTGGAGACAGTTGGATCCTTATGCTGTGAGGAGAAGGACAACAGTTGACTACAGATTCCACACAAAGGAGCAACAGGATTTCTATGAGTCAATTTTGCTTGGCAAGAAGCCCATTGTGTGTGACATGAGATGGATCAACTGGGAGTACATCAAGAAGAATGAAGCTCACTATCCAGGAGTTTATGACAGCTTCAAGTCTTGTGGAGTTGATGACTTTGTTGCCCAAAAGCTCACTAAGTGGAATGATGAGCTCATCTTGGAGTTTTACTCCACAACTCACTTCTACCCAGATGGGAAGATTGTATGGATGTCTGAAGGTACTAGGTACCAATCCACAGTTGAAGAATGGGCTGAGTTGATCAATTCCCCTAAGGAATCTGAAGATGATTTGGATGTCTATACAGAGAAGAAGAAAGACCACAACTCTATGTCTCACATGTATAGAGAGATCCCTGAAAAGGCTTTGGAAACTCACAAACTTCGATCTGTACACTTCTTGTTGTCTGGTCTACCTACAATCAACTGGATACTTAGGCACACATTGCTTCCCAAGTCAGGAGATCACAAGATGATCAGAGGTCATGCTATCAACTTGCTGCACTTGTTTGATATACCTGAGAAATTCAAAGTCATGAGCCTGATTGTGGAAACAATTAAGAGAAGAGCAGCTGATCAGAAGAGGAGTTGTGGGTTTGCTCCACACATTCAGGAGCTCATCAACTCAAAGATGGGCACAGGCACATATCTTTTGGATAAGGAGCATCTACCCCTATACCCTGAATTTGAAGACAACACTGTTGAGATGAATGAGGAGGATCCATCATCTGTGCAAGCACATGAAAAGAAAGAGAAAGCAAGGGCAGAGAAAGCTGCAAAGATGCCAACTACTGAAGAGGCATCTCAAGTGTTTCTTAAGAGCAAGCAAGACCAGCTTGGCTACTTGATTGCCTCCACCTTGAGGATTGAGAAGGGCTTGGCCACCCTGACTCAAAACTAGGAGAGCTTGGAGAGAATCATAGAGCAGAAGTTTTATGCACTTGATGTGAAGATCACAGAAAATCCAAACTTCAGTTGAGCAACTTCAGGAGGGTGTGGAGGAGAAAAAGGGCAAGTCTACTGTAGATGCATTTGACGGAGTGCCCAGAGGACAGATATCTGCTGCAGTGCCTATTCCAGACACCACAACTACATCATCTGCACCAGCTGCCACAGCATCAGTGCCACCAGCTACAGCACCCACTCCACCAGGTCCAGCTACATCAAGTGATGATTTCGTCCTTGGAGTCATCTCTACACCACCTCATGAAGACCAAGCCTAAGAGTCGATTAGCACTATGCATTTTTGAACTTTTTGGTAACTTGTTGCCAAAGGGAGAGAAAAATGTATAGATCATAGGCTTCGAGAGAGAGTGTTTCTTTTTATCTCTCTTGCTTTTGGTGGTTGAACTTTTTTTATGTGTGTGTTTGCTTGATACATTATGCCTTTTGTGAGATACTTGGATGATCATGTGTTTGATCATATGCTACCTTAATGCTTGTTAGATGACATTATCTTTTATATCCTTATATGATCATTCACTTTGCTTGGTGATGAGTGCATGTGTTTAATTATTATCATTTTGAGCGCTCCACCAAGATGTATGTGACATGGAAGAGTGACGCATGATCCTAACTCATTGTGCATTTGCAGTCCAAAGAAAATTTTAAATAGTGCACAAATTTAGGGGGAGCTCTTGCTTGTCACATAATTCTCAAAGCGATGATGTTTTTCAATCTTATTATCATTTGTCGAAGCTTTGATCTATATGTTGTCATCAATTACCAAAAAGGGGGAGACTGAAAGTGCAACTATCCGTGGGTGGTTTTGGTAATTCCTAACAACATATAGCTCATTGAGCTAATGCTATTTCAAGATAAATATTTCAGGAAAGCTCAATGATTGCCATGGCATGGATGAGAAAAGTGGATCCCTCAAAATGCTAAGGACAAAAGGATTGGCTCAAGCTCAAAGCACAAGACTCTACATTTTCTATTTTAGTGATCCAAGATAACATTGAGTCTATAGGAAAAGCCAATACTATCAAGGAGGGATGAGGTGTAGCTTAATGAGTTTCTTTCTCAAAGTGCTTAGTAATGTGCTCCAAATACCTCAACTACTTTCTCACATCCACATATGACCCAAACCAAAAGTCAAACTCGGCACCACCGAACCATCTATCCGGCGCCACCGAGTTCAGATGTCATAGACACAGCCACAAACCCTAGTCTTTTCGGTTTCACTGATAGGGATCTCGGTCTCATCGAGATGGGATTGCAATCTCTCTATTTCCCTTCGTAACGTTTTGGTCAAACAAAGATGAGCGATCGGTCCCACTTAGATTACAATGCAAACTCACCGTTTCCCTTTCGTAACGTTTCGGTCTAACCGAGATGAGCGAATCGGTCCCACCGAGTTTGCCCGACCAACCCTCTGTGTCTATTACCAAAATCGGTCTCACCGAGTTTATGTAATCGATCTCACCGAGATTACGTTATGCCCCAACCCTAACCATATCGGTCCCACCGAGTTGACATGTCAGTCCCATCGAAAATCCTAATGGTCACATTGTTTACTAAATTGGTCTGACCGAGTTTCAGGATTCGGTCCCACCGAGTTTGGTAAGTTGTGTGTAACGGTTAGATTTTGTGTGGAGGATATATATACCCCTCCACCCACTCTTCATTCGTGGAGAGAGCCATCAGAACGTGCCTACACTTCCAGCATACATTTTCTGAGAGAGAACCACCTACTCATGTGTTGAGGTCAAGATATTCCATACCACATAAATCTTGATCTCTAGCCTTCCCCAAGTTTCTTTCCACTCAAATCTTCTTTCCACCAAATCCAAATCCTGTGAGAGAGAGTTGAGTGTTGGGGATACTATCATTTGAAGCACAAGAGCAAGGAGTTCAGCATCAACACAACATTAATTACTTCTTGGTGAGTGGTGTCTCCTAGATTGGCTAGGTGTCACTTGGGAGCCTCCGTCAAGATTGGGGAGTTGAACCAAGTAGTTTGTAAGGGCAAGGAGATCGCCTACTTTGTGAAGATCTACCCTAGTGAGGCAAGTCCTTCGTGGGCGATGACCATGGTGGGATAGACAAGGTTGCTTCTTCGTGGACCCTTCGTGGGTGGAGCCCTCCGTGGACTCGCGCAACCGTTACCCTTCGTGGGTTGAAGTCTCCATCAACGTGGATGTATGATAGCACCACCTATTGGAACCACGGCTAAAAAATCTCCGTGTCAACATTGCGTTTGCTCCCTCAAACTCCTTCCTTTACCTTCATATGCAATTGTTTTACTTTTTGCTGCTATACTCTTAGAATTTCTTGTGTAGGTTGATTGCTTGACTTGTGCTAAGTTGCTAAAATCTGCCAAGAACTGAAATTGGGAAAAGGCTAGATTTTTATTTGGTCAAGTAGTCTAATCACCCCCCCTCTAGACATACTTTTGATCCTACAACTACCCCAAGTACTTGGCAGATAAGAACGCTGACAACGTCAACAAAGGTATATTTGATATACATGTTATTGATGTGTACCTTACTAAAGCTCGTAATAGCGCCTGGGTATTTGATACTGGTTCGGTTGTTAATATTTGTAACTCGAAACAGGAGCTACGGAATAAACGAAGACTGGCTAAGGACGAGGTGACGATGCACGTTGGAAATGGTTCCAAGGTTTATGTGATCACCGTCGGCACACTACCTTGATACGTCTCCAATGTATCAATATTTCTTGTTTGTTCTATGTTGTTATATTATCATTCTTGGATGCTTACAATCATTTTATAGCAACATTATATCTTTTTTTGGGACTAAGCTATTGACATAGTGCCCAGTGCCAGTTGTTTTTTTTTTGCTTGTTTTTTACTTCACAGAAGATCAATACCAAACGGAGTCCAAATGCAGCGGAACTTTTTGGAGATTTTTTCTGGACCAGAAACACAAGATGGGCTGAAGAAGTACCAGAGGGTTGCCTCGAGGGGGGCATAACCCACCTGGGCACGCCTGGGGGCCCAGGCGCGCTCTCGTGGGTTGTGCCCACCTCGGTGGCCTCTTGCACCGCCTCTTTGCTCTACAAATACCCCCAAAATCCAAAAACCCTAAGGGAGTCGACGAAACACAATTCCAGTCGCCGCAAGTTCCAGAACCACCACATCCAATCTAGACACCATCACGGAGGGGTTCATCATCCTCATTGTTGCCTCTCCGATGATGCGTGAGTAGTTCATTGTAGACCTACGGGTCCGTAGTTACTAGCTAGATGGCTTCCTCTCTCTCTTTCCATTCTCAATACAACGGTCTCTGGGAGATCTATTTGATGTAACTCATTTTGCTGTGTGTTTGTTGGGATCTGATGAACTTTGAGTTTATGATCAGATCTATTTTATCCATGAAAGTTATCTGAGTTTTGATCTCTTATATGCATGATTACTTATAGCCTCATATTTCTTCTTTGAATCTTTGGTTTAGTTAGGCCAACTAGATCGATTTTTCATGCCATGGGAAGAGGTGCTTTGTGATGGGTTCGGTCGTGTGGTGTTCTTTCCCAATGACAAAAGGGGCAGAAAGACACGCATTGATCGTTACTATTAAGGATAACAAGATGGGGTCTATTCCTATATGAATAGATCTTGTCTACATCATGTCATCGTTCTTATTGAATTATTTTGTTTCTCCATGAACTTAATACACTAGATGCATGCTGGATAGCGGTCGGTGTGGGGGAGTAATAGTAGTAGATGCAGGCAGGAGTTGGTCTACTAATCTTGGACGTCATGCCTATATAATGATCATTTCCTGTATATCATCATAATTATTTTAAGTTCTATCAATTGCCCAACAGCAATTTGTTTACCTGCCGTATGCTAATTTTCTCGAGATAAGCCACTAGTGAAATCTATGGCCCCCGAGTCTATTCTTTATCTTATTTGCTTTGAGATCTATTTTTATTTGCTTTTGTTTTCAGATCTATTACTCTAAAAACCCAAAAATGACTTGCTGCACTTTTTCTTCATTTATTTTATTTTGTTCTATTGACCCAAAATCATACAAACCGATCTATCTTTTACCCGTGAGGGATTGACAACCCCTCTTACGCGTCGGGTTGCAAATATTTGTTCTTCATGTGCAGGTACCTTTTACATAGTTGATACGTCTCCAACGTATCTATAGTTTTTTTATTGTTCCATGCTGTTATATTATCATTCTTGGATGTTTTACAATCATTTTATAGTAACTTTATATCATTTTTTTGGGACTAACCTATTGACATAGTGCCCAGTGCCAGTTGCTGTTTTTTGCTTGTTTTTTACATCGCAGAAAATCAATATCAAATGGTGTCCAAATGCAGTGAAACTTTTTGGATATTGTTTTTTGACCAGAAGACATCCAATGGGCCAGAGAAGCACTTGGGGGTGCCCCGAGGGGGGCACAACCCACCAGCGCACCTGGGGGGCGAGGCGCTCCCAGGTGGGTTGTGCCCACCTCGGTGGCCTCCCGCACTGCCTCTTCGCTCTATAAATGCCCAAATATTCCCTAAACCCTAGGGGAGTCGATGAAATTGTGTTCCAGCCGTCGCCAGTTCCAGAACCGCGAGATCCAATCTAGAGACCTTCTCCAGCACTCCGCCAGAGAGGGGGGGAATCATCACCGGTGGCCATCTTCATCATCTTGGCGGACACCATGATGAGGATGGAGTAGTCCTCCCTCGGGGATGATGGTATGTACTAGTAGCTATGTGTTGTATCTCTCTCTCCCTCTCTCTCTCTCTCTCTCTCTCTCTCTCTCTCTCTTGTTCTTGGGATGGAACGATCTTGATGTAACATGGGCTTTGTTGACATAGATGAATCATACATAGTTTTTCCCTTCTCTATCTTCTTGATGAATTGCATTTTCCCTTTGAAGTTTTCTTATCGGATTGAGCCTTTAAGGATTTGAGAGCACTTAATATGTGTTTTGCATGAGGATATCAGTAGTGACATTGGGATATCTAATTGAGTTACTTGATGTATATTATTGTGATCAACTCGCGGGTTCCGTAACTTTAGGGCCTATGCATAGGGGTTGGCATAGCTTCTCATCTTGACTCTCTGATAGATATATTGGGCCACTCCTTGGGAATGAAATTGATAAATCTGACATTGTGTGATGCTTATTGATAACCCACAAGTATAGGGGCTCGCAATAGTTTTCGAGGGTAGAGTATTCAACCCAAATTTAATGATTCGACACAAGGGGAGCCAAAGAATATTCTCAAGTATTAGCAGCTGAGTTGTCAATTCAACCACACATGAAAGACTTAATATTTGCAGCAAAGTATTTAGTAGCAAAGTAGTATGGAAGTAACGGTAACAGTGGCAAAAGTAATAGTAGCAGTTTTGTAGCGATCGTAATAGTGGCAACGGAGAAGTAACTAAGCAAAGATCAATATGTGAAAAGCTCGTAGGCAATGGATCGGTGATGGATAATGATGTCGTATGCAATTCCTCATGCAACAATTATAACACAGGGTAACACAGAACTAGCTCCAGTTCATCAATGTAATGTAGGCATGTATTCCGAATATAGTCATACGTGCTTATAGAAAAGAACTTGCATGACATCTTTTGTCCTACCCTCCCGTGGTAGTGGGGTCCTATTGGAAACTAAGGGATATTAAGTCCTCCTTTTAATAGAGTATCGGACCAAAGCATTAACACTTAGTGAATACATGAACTCCTCAAACTACGGTCATCACCGGGAGTGGTCCCAATTATTGTCACTTCGGGGTTGCCGGATGATAACACAGAGTAGGTGAATATTGACTTGAAAGATAGGATCAAGAACTCACATATATTCATGAAAACATAATAGGTTCAGATCTAAAATCATGGCACTCGGGCCCTAGTGACAAGCATTAAGCATGGCAAAGTCATAGCAACATCAATCTTAGAGCATAATGGATACTAGGGATCAAACCCTAGCAAAACTAACTCGATTACATGGTAAATCTCATCCAACCCATCACCGTCCAGCAAGCCTATGATGGGATTACACACGCACGGCGGTGAGCATCATGAAATTGGTGATGGAGGATGGTTGATGATGACGATGGCGACAGATTCCCGTCTCCGGAGCCTCGAACGGACTCCAGATCAGCCCTCCCAAGGAAGAACAGGGCTTGGCGGCGGCTCCGTATCGTAAAACGTGATGAATCCTTCTCTCTGATTTTTTTCTCCCGCAAAAGTGAATATATAGAGTTGGGGTTGAGGTCGGTGGAGCCTCAGGGGGCCCACGAGGCAGGGGGTGCACCCCAGGGCGGGCGCCTGCACCCTCATGGACAGGGTGTGGGCCCCCTGACGCTGTTCTTTCGCCAATATTTTTTATTAATTCCAAAATTTTGCTCCGTGGATTTTCAGGTCATTCCGAGAACTTTTATATCTGGACAAAAATAACATAATGGCGGTTCTGCTGAAAACAGCGTTAGCCGGGTTAGTTCCATTCAAATCATGCAAGTTAGAGTCCAAAACAAGGGCAAAAGTGTTTGGAAAAGTAGATACGTTGGAGATGTATCAACTCCCCCAAGCTTAAACCTTTGCTTGTCCTTAAGCAATTCAGTTGACAAACTGAAAGTGATAAAGAAAAACTTTTACAAACTCTGTTTGATCTTGTTGTTGCAAATTTGTAAAGCCAGCATTCAAGTTTTTAGCAAAGATTATGAACTAACCATATTCACAATAACTTTTAGGTCTCATGTTTCTCATATCAATGGCATAATCAACTAACGAGCAATAATAATAAATCTCGGATGACAACACTTTCCCAAAACAATCATAATATGATATAGCAAGATGGTATCTCGCTAGCCCTTTTTGATACCGCAAAACATAAATGCAGAGCACCCGTGAAGATCAAGGACTGACTAAACATTGTAATTCATGGTAAAAGAGATCCAGTCACAGTCATACTCAATGTAAATTAATAGCGATGCATGCAAATGATAGTGGTTCTTTCCAACTGGTGCTTTTTAATAAGAGGATGATGACTCAACATAAAAGTAAATAGATAGGCCCTTCACAGAGGGAAGCAGTGACTGGCAGAGGTGCCAGAGCTCGAGTTTTGAAACAGAGATAAATAATATTTTGAGTGGTATACTTTCATTGTCAACATAACAACCAAGAGATCTTGATCTCTTCCATGCTACACACATTATAGGCGGTTCCCAAAACTGAATGGTAAAGTTAATACTCCCCCATCACCAACAAACATAAATCCATGGCTTGTCCGAAACAACGTGTGCCGTACAACTAACAACAATCCTGGTGGGGGGGATGTTTGCAATTATTTTGATTTGATTTAAGGATGGGACTAGGCATCCCGGTTACCGGCCATTTTCTCGTGAATGATGAGCGGAGTCCACCCATCATGAGAATAACCCACCTAGCATGGAAGATATAGACAACCCTAGTTGATACATGAGCTATTCGAGCATACAAAACAGAATTTCATTTGAAGGCTTAGAGTTTGGCACATACCAATTTACTTGGAACGACAGGTAGATACCGCATATAGGAAAGTATGGTGGACTCATATGGACTAACTTCGGGGTTTAAGGAAGGGGATGCACAAGTAGTATTCCCGCTTAGTACAAGCGAAGGCTAGAAAGAGACTGGGAAGCGACCAATTAGGGAGCGACAACAGTCATGAACATGCATTAAGATTAATCAACAATGGGTGCAAGCCTGAGTAGGATATAAATCACCATGAACATAAATATCGTGGAGGCTATGTTGATTTTGTTTCAACTACATGCGTGAACATGTGCCAAGTCAAGCCACTCGAATCATTCAAAGGAGGATACCACCCTATCATACCACATCACAACCATTTTAATAGCATGTTGGCACGTAAGGTAAACCATCATAAACTCCTAGCTAATTCAAGGCTTGCCGGGAGAACGCCAAGATCCTCCGTGGTTCCCTTGGAGCCATTCAAGAACAAAGTATTTAAGCTCAGGAGACAAGGCCCCGGCAAGAGGAGCTTGCCGGGAAGGCCAACCAAGGCACTCCAAGGAACTTGCCGCGACGCGCCACGCGCTCCGGCAAGGCAACAAGGCCCCGGCAAGAGGAGCTTGCCGGGAAGACCAACCAAGGTACCTCGAGGCCCGGTGAGCGACAAGCTTCCGGACCCGACAAGATAACAACAGCGGCAAGGCACTTGCCACGGCAGGCGGCCACTCTGTGCCCACGCTCCAGCGCATCCACCAACGCGTCGCTCTGGCGGCCTCTCCAGGCGCGCGTGCAGGAGGCTGTGCAGCCAGCGGTGCGCAGTGGCATGCGAAGCTGACAAGATCGTCATCGTGGCGAATGGTGGCGCCCCTAACGGTCCTTTTCTGCACTGTTTGGGCGACTCAGACGGTCATTTAATGCCCTTGTCCCCTACCATCAGGGTTAGGTAGGGTGCACTGTACAAGTAATTGTACCAACCACCTCACTTTTTACATTTGTACCCTTCTCTGCGTTGCCACCTGTCGGTGACCCCTTTAGTGTATAAAAGGAGGCCCATGCGCAACGTAGAGGGGGTTCGGTTCGACTGGTTCGCGAAGTTCGACCCATTCGTAACCCAGAAAAACACTACGCTCTCTCTCTAGAGCAAGAAGACAAGATAATCAAACTAGCAGCAGTAGGAGTGTTATCTCTCCGGAGAGCTCCGAAGCTGGGTAAAACTGCTCGTGTGCTTCGCCTTGATCTGCTCTTCGTGCGATCTCTTTGTGGATCAGTTTCCCCCGACATCTTTGGCGCGCCAGGTAGGGGGGCATCGAGATTGTGTGAACCTGATCCGGCGTTCACACGAGCTAGATCTTCATTCCCTTCGTCAACATGCCACCGAAGAAGAAGACTTCGGTGGCAGCCGCTCC
Organism: Triticum dicoccoides; assembly: GCF_002162155.2. Taxonomy (NCBI): domain Eukaryota; kingdom Viridiplantae; phylum Streptophyta; class Magnoliopsida; order Poales; family Poaceae; genus Triticum; species Triticum dicoccoides. The sequence goes on along the minus strand of NC_041383.1, from coordinate 285,336,072 downwards.
GTCCACGTCACTTCCGCCACCGTTGGAGCAAACGGGTGGTGGAATGGACGCCGGCGGAAGAATGGACGTCTACGAGGAAGCTCATGATGCTACCAGGTCCAAGAACAAGGCTGCACAAACCTCGGCGACTGTACATGTTCCACGCCACTCTCAGGAGGCGCAAGACCAACAGCGTCATGGCACTTGTAGTGCCATACGCATGATAGGCCAAGACCAAGCTGGTGGATCTCGGGGCGCTCAAGACCAGCATGCACGCCAGCGTGCTGGCACGAGCGGGGCACGGTCGCCTGGACGGGGTACTGCTCCTTCTAACATAGTTAGAAGTCCTAGCACGTCCCGCTCCTCGCGCCGTTCGCCACTGCCACCCACCACTCCAGCAGAAGCTTTGGCGCGAGCCCAACTGCTCCTAGATTACCCTTCGACGTCAGACAAGATCAACGAATGGAGGGCCACCATTCAGAGTCTCATCGGCTACGCCAACGACGACACTCCATGGCGGCCGAGCGCGTCACCGCCGCGGCAGGGTTGCCGGGCGCGAGCCGGTGGCGACGAAACGGGTGGAGGTGCAAATACCATGCAATCACCACCCCGAAGGCCAAGATCGCCGACTCGCCGGATCCACCTCGACAGCGACTCCACTGCATCATCGGATCCACGAGCTCGTCGCGATCAGCGCCAAGTTCTTCATGATCGACAACAAGAAGACGCTCGAACTCGCATCGAGCGCCAAAGAGAAGCGCGACGTCAATCCGACAAGCGCGCTGGGCCCTCTATTGACATGCATGCGCCAGGGGAACCAGGCAATCTGCCGTACGCGGTAGGTTGCCCTGCGTTCACTCGTGAGCTGTGGCAAGTCCAGTGGCCCAACACAAAGAACTTCAAGCCAGACGTACCGGAGAAGTACGACGGCAAGACGCATCCGTCGGAGTTCCTCAGCATTTACACCATTGCGGTGCAGGCTGCTGGGGGACCGGATGACAAGATCCTTGCCAACTACTTCCCGCTGGTACTCAAGCCCAACGTCAGGTCCTGGCTCATGCACTTGCCGGACAACTCCATATCCTCTTGGGCTGATCTGTGCCATCAGTTTGTCGGCGCCTTCACAGGCGGACACAAACCTCATGGCCAGGAGAGTGATCTTCATCTGCTCGCCCAGAAGGAAGGAGAGCCCCTGCGCAAGTACATTCAGAGATTCAGCAATGTGCAGCACAACATCCCAGACGTCCACCCTGCCGCGGTGATCAGCGCGTTCCATCAGAATGTGCGAAACCGCAGGATGCGGGAGGAAATGGCGATGTGCAAGATCAAGGACGTCAGTGAGTTATATGCACTGGCCGACAAGTGTGCACGTGCTGAGGAAGGGAGGAGACTCCCCGGAGAGAATATAGGAGCGGGAGGATCTGACAGTGAAGATGCTGCCCCGGCAAGGAAAAACTGACAGCGGAACAACAGAAGGAGGAAAGGCAAAGAGGTGCTAGTTGTTAAGCAGTCCGGCAACGGTGGTGGCGCCAAGGAAGCCAAAGCTGGTGACTCCGGCAAGGAGATTGACGCGGAGGTGGCGGTCGCCAACAAGCAGGACGGCACCAACAAGCAGTATTGCAAGATCCACCGCACCAAGGGCCATGATCTCCAGAACTGTAAGAAAGTCGAGCAGCTTGTTGAGCAACAGAAAGCTGAATACGAGCGGCGCGACAAGGAGAAGGCCCAGGAAGGTGCTGGGGGATCCGGCAAGAAGCGTCCCGGCCGAGGACGACGCCGCGGCAAGGCCAAGCAGCGGCAAGGAGACAGACATCCTCGCGGCCGCGACAAGGATGAAGATGACGACGACGATGAAGACATGGATGATGAGGAGACTGATGAGCAGGAGTTCCAAAAAGCCACAAAGGTCCTGTGCATTGACGGTGGTGCTTCTCTGCACACCTCGCACCGCCAGCTCAAGCAGTGGGTGCGGGAAGTTAATGCAGCAGAACCACCCGTCGAGTCACGCAAGCCTCTCAGATGGTCCAGCACGCCTATCATCTTTGATATTGAGGACCACCCTGATCGCATAACTGCGGTCGGGTGCTTGCCGATGTTGGTTTCACCAACAATCCGCAACCTCAAGGTCACTAAGATGCTTGTTGACGGCGGGGCCGGCTTGAACCTGATCTCCTCCGCGGTGCTCCAGAAACTCCAGATCCCTGACAGCGAGCTCGAACAGACCGGTACATTTCAAGGAATCAACCCGGGAAGAAGCAAGCCGAAGGGAAAGATCACGTTGTCGGTAACATTTGGCAGCGAGCTGAACTTCAGGACTGAGAGGGTCACATTTGATGTTGCTGACTTTCCATTACCTTACAATGGAATCCTTGGCCGTCCGGTACTCGCCAAGTTCATGGCAGCCTCTCACTATGCGTACAACGTACTAAAAATGCCAGGCCCGATAAGTGTCATCTCTGTCCCTGGCGACAAGAAGGATGCTCTTATCTGTGCCGACAAGATATACCGGGAAGCAGCAGCCGCAGCAGAACGCAAGACACTTGCCGCTGAAGCTCCCGGGGGGAAGAAGAAGACCAAGTCCGGCAAGAGTTCGGATGCCCACTCCGGCAAGCGCACCTCTTCGGAGTGCTGCGCTACCGTCGAGGACGCACCATCGAGCTCCACCGGAAAGTGTAAGAAGGCAATGACAGCTCCACCTGAGACCAAGAAGGTGTCCGCCAAGGAGGACGGCGCTGGTGGTACCTTCACCATCAGCGCCACTCTTGACCCCAAATAGGAAAGCACGCTCGTTGCTTTCCTGCGGGCGAATGTCGATGTGTTTGCGTGGCAACCGTCTGATATCCCCGGTGTTCCCAGGAAAGTAATTGAGCACCACCTTGCCGTCTGTCCTCATGCGCGGCCCGTCAAGCAGAAAGTCAGGAAACAGGCAGTGGGGCACCAAGAATTCATCGCAGAAGAAATCAAGAAGTTGGAAGCAGCAGGCCTTGTCAGAGGAGTGCTCCATCCCACATGGTTGGCCAATCCGGTTGTCGTGCGCAAGGCTAACGGGAAATGGAGGCTTTGTATTGACTTCACTGATGTTAATAAAGCTTGTCCCAAAGACCCATTTCCCTTGCCGCGCATTGACCAGATTGTTGACTCCACAGCCGGATGTGATTTCCTTTCATTTCTTGATGCATACTCAGGATACCATCAGATCTTCATGGCAGAAGAGGATGAAGAGAAAACCGCATTTATCACCCCGTGTGGCACGTACTGCTTCATACGGATGCCTTTCGGTTTGAAGAATGCTGGTTCAACATTCGCAAGGGTAGTCCACCGCGCTTTTGAGTCGCAGATGCACAGAAATGTGGAAGCCTACATGGATGACATAGTGGTCAGAAGCAAGAACAGGGCGACCCTGATTCAAGATTTAGACGAGACATTTGCAAATCTGCGCAAGATCAACCTCAAGCTTAACCCCGAGAAGTGCGTGTTTGGAGTCCCTTCCGACAAGCTTCTCGGGTTCTTCGTGTCTCAGCGGGGAATTGAAGCCAATCCCGACAAGATCAAGGACATTGAGCAGATCGAAGCACCAAAGCGCGTCAAGGATGTACGAAGGCTTGCCGGTTGCGTGGCTGCTCTCAGCAGGTTTATCTCTAGATCTGCTGAGCGCGCCCTGCCATTTTTCAAAATTTTGAAAAAGGAAGGTCCAATGAAATGGACTCCGGAGGCGGAGGCTGCGCTGCAGGACTTGAAGAGATACCTGTCCTCCACTCCAATACTTGTCGCACCTAAGCCGCAAGAGAAGTTGCTGCTGTATATAGCGGCAACCAATCAAGTGGTTAGTGCTGCGTTAGTGGCGGAGAGGGAGGCAGATGATGAGCCAGAAACCACGGCAGATGCATCCAGCGACAAGCAGGGGGCTTCGCCGACAAGCTCTGGTCCCGACAAAGATGGATCTGCGCAGGAGCATGATAAGATGCAGAAGAGAATGATGCAGCGTCCAGTTTACTTTGTCAGTTCCCTTCTACAGGGGGCTAGATCAAGGTACTCTGGTGTGCAGAAGTTGCTTTTCGGCCTCCTCATGGCCTCGAGAAAGCTGCGCCATTACTTCCAAGAACATGAGATCACAGTCGTCACTCGCTTTCCGCTGAAGAGGATACTGCAAAATCCAGAAGCGACAGGCAGGATTGTCTAGTGGGTGCTGGAACTGTCAAGCTTTGGCCTCAAGTTTGAGAGCACTTCAACTATCCAAAGTAGAGCATTGGCAGAGTTCATAGCAGAATGGACGCCAACACCAGATGAAGAAATTCCAGAGACGAGCATCCCCGTCAAAGAGGCAAGCAAAGAGTGGCTGATGTACTTTGATGGTGCCTTCTCGCTGCAAGGCGCCGGTGCGGGCGTGCTGCTTGTCGCGCCCACCGGAGAGCACCTCAAGTACGTAGTCCAGATGCACTTTCCCAAGGAGCAAGCAACCAACAATACTGCAGAGTATGAAGGATTGCTTGCCGGTCTCAGAATTGCAGCAGACCTTGGGATCAAGAAGCTCATTGTCAGGGGTGACTCACAGCTTGTCGTCCGCCAAGTGAACAAGAACTACCAGAGTCCATTGATGGAAGCATATGTTGATGAAGTGAGGAAGCTAGAACAGCACTTTGACGGCCTACAGATGGAGCATATCCCAAGAGCTCAGAATGACATTGCTGATGGCCTGTCAAAGTGCGCCGCACTAAAGTTACCTGTGGAACCAGGGATCTTTGTGCTCAAGTTGACTCAACCATCCGTAACACCATCAACTGGACAAAGCAAGAAGAGGAAGTTGATTTCAGGTGACTACTTTCCGGTAGAGCACCCCGAAGCCGCCGCCAAGAAAGTCCCCAAGATCAACACCAAGGTTGCTGAGGGGCAGTCTGCTCCGGCAAGCCTTATGGTTTGTTCCGTTGAAGCAGACGCTCCTGACAAGTTTTGCTTGTTGGAAATATGCCCTAGAGGCAATAATAAAAGTATTATTATTATATTTCCTTGTTCATGATAATTGTCTTTTATTCATGCTATAACTGTATTATTGGGAAATCGTAATACACGTGTGAATACATAGACCACAATATGTCCCTAGTGAGCCTCTAGTTGACTAGCTCGTTGTGATCAACAGATAGTCATGGTTTCCTGGCTATGGACATTGGATGTCATTGATAACGGGATCACATCATTAGGAGAATGATGTGATGGACAAGACCCAATCCTAAGCATAGCACAAAGATCGTGTAGTTCGTTTGCTAGAGCTTTGCCAATGTCAAGTATCTCTTCCTTTGACCATGAGATCGTGTAACTCCTGGATACCGTAGGAGTGCTTTGGGTGTATCAAACATCACAACGTAACTGGGTGACTATAAAGGTGCACTACAGGTATCTCCGAAAGTATCTATTGTTTTATGCGGATCGAGACTGGGATTTGTCACTCCGTGTAAACGGAGAGGTATCTCTGGGCCCACTCGGTAGGACATCATCATATGCGCAATGTGACCAAGGAGTTGATCATGGGATGATGTGTTATGGAACGAGTAAAGTGACTTGCCGGTAACGAGATTGAACAAGGTATTGGATACCGACGATCGAATCTCGGGCAAGTAAAATACCGCTAGACAAAGGGAATTGTATACGGGATCGATTGAGTCCTTGACATCGTGGTTCATCCGATGAGATCATCGTGGAACATGTGGGAGCCAACATGGGTATCCAGATCCTGCTGTTGGTTATTGACTGGAGAACGTCTCGGTCATGTCTGCATGTCTCCCGAACCCGTAGGGTCTACACACTTAAGGTTCGATGATGCTAGGGTTATAAAGGAAGCTTGTATGTGGTTACCGAATGTTGTTCGGAGTCCCGGATGAGATCCCGGACGTCACGAGGAGTTCCGGAATGGTCCGGAGGTAAAGATTTATATATAGGAAGTCCTGTTTCGGCCATCGGGACAAGTTTCGGGGTCATCGGTATTGTACCGGGACCACCGGAAGGGTCCCGGGGGCCCACCGGGTGGGGCCACCTGCCCCGGGGGGCCACATGGGCTGTAGGGGGTGCGCCTTGGCCTACATGGGCCAAGGGCACCAGCCCCAAGAGGCCCATGCGCCTGGGGAAACCCTAAAGGAAGAGTCCCAGCAGGGGAAGGCACCTCCTAGGTGCCTTGGGGGGGGAGGACTCCTCCCCTGGCCGCCGCCCCCTTGGAGATTGGATCTCCTAGGGGCTGGCGCACCCCCCCCTTGGTATCCCTATATATAGTGGGGTAGGAGGGCCTCCCAAACACACCTTATGCCTTTGGTGCAGCCCCTCCCTCTCTTCCATGTTCTTCTCCTCTCCCGTGGTGCTTGGCGAAGCCCTGCGGGATTGCCACGCTCCTCCACCACCACCACGCCGTTGTGCTGCTGTTGGATGGAGTCTTCCTCAACCTCTCCCTCTCTCCTTGCTGGATCAAGGCGTGGGAGACGTCACCGGGCTGTACGTGTGTTGAACGCGGAGGTGCCGTCCGTTCGGCACTTGATCATCGGTGATTTGAATCACGACGAGTACGACTCCATCAACCCCGTTCACTTGAACGCTTCCGCTTAGCGATCTACAAGGGTATGTAGATGCACTCTCTTTCTACTCGTTGCTGGTCTCTCCATAGATAGATCTTGGTGACACATAGGAAAATTTTGAATTTCTGCTACGTTCCCCAACAGTGGCATCATGAGCTAGGTCTATTGCGTAGATTCTTTGCACGAGTAGAACACAAAGTAGTTGTGGGCGTTGATGTTGTTCAATATGCTTACCGTTACTAGTCCAATCTTGTTTCGACGGTATTGTGGGATGAAGCGGCCCGGACCGACCTTACACGTACTCTTACGTGAGACAGGTTCAACCGATTGACATGCACTTGGTGCATAAGGTGGCTAGCGGGTGCCAGTCTCTCCCACTTTAGTCGGAACGGATTCGATGAAAAGGGTCCTTATGAAGGGTAAATAGCAATTGGCATATCACGTTGTGGTTTTGCGTAGGTAAGAAACGTTCTTGCTAGAAACCCATAGCAGCCACGTAAAACATGCAAACAACAATTAGAGGACGTCTAACTTGTTTTTGCAGGGTATGCTATGTGATGTGATATGGCCAAGAAGAATGTGATGAATGATATGTGATGTATGAGATTGATCATGTTCTTGTAATAGGATTCACGACTTGCATGTCGATGAGTATGACAACCGGCAGGAGCCATAGGAGTTGTCTTTATTTTTTGTATGACCTGCGTGTCATTGAAGAACGCCATGTAACTTACTTTACTTTATTGCTAAACGCGTTAGCCATAGAAGTAGAAGTAGTCGTTGGCATGAAAACTTCATGAAGACACGATGATGGAGATCATGATGATGGAGATCATGGTGTCATGCCGGTGACGATGATGATCATGGAGCCCCGAAGATGAAGATCAAAAGGAGCAAAATGATATTGGCCATATCATGTCACTATTTGATTGCATGTGATGTTTATCATGTTTATGCATCTTGTTTACTTAGGACGACGGTAGTAAATAAGATGATCCCTTACAAAATTTCAAGAAGTGTTCTCCCCTAACTATGCACCGTTGCTACAGTTCGTCGCTTCTAAGCACCACGTGATGATCGGGTGTGATGGATTCTTGCGTTCACATACAACGGGTGTAAGACAGTTTTACACAGCGAAAACACTTAGGGTTAACTTGACGAGCCTAGCATGTGCAGACATGGCCTCGGAACACGGAGACCGAAAGGTCGAGCATGAGTCGTATAGTAGATACGATCAACATGAAGATGTTCACCGACGTTAACTAGTCCGTCTCACGTGATGATCGGACACAGCCTAGTTGACTCGGATCATGTGATCACTTAGATGACCAGAGGGATGTCTATCCAAGTGGGAGTTCATAATATGAACTTAATTATCCTGAACATAGTCAAAAGACCTTTTGCAAATTATGTCGTAGCTCACGCTATAGTTCTACTATTTTAGATATGTTCCTAGAGAAAATATAGTTGAAAGTTGAAAGTAGCAATTATGCAGACAGTAGATAGCTTATGTCCTTAATGCACCGCTTAGTGTGCTAAACCCCAAACGTCGTTTGTGGATGTTTCGAACATCGAACATACACGTTTTGATAACTACGTGATAGTTCAATTAAATGGTTTAAGTAGAGGCACCAAAGACGTTTTCTAAACGTCGCGGAACATATGAGATGTTTCGAGGGATGAAATTGGGATTTCAGGCTCGTGCCCACGTCAAGAGGTATAAGACCTCCGACGATTTTCTTAGCCTGCAAACTAAGGGAGAAAAGCTCAATCGTTGAGCTTGTGCTCAGATTGTCTGAGTGCAACAATCACTTGAATCGAGTGGGAGTTGATCTTCCAGATGAGATAGTGATGTTTCCCCAAAGTCATTGCCACCAAGCTGCTAGAGCTTCGTGATGAACTATAACATATCAAGGATAGGGATGATGATCTTTGAGGTATTCGCATTGTTTGACATCGCGAAAGTAGAAATCAAGAAGGAGCATCAATTGTTGATGGTTGATGAAACCACTAGTTTCAAGAAGGGCAAGGGAAAGAAGGGATACTTCATGAAACGGCAAATCAGCTGCTGCACCAATGAAGAAACCCGAGGTTGAACCCAAACCCGAGACTAAGTGCTTCTGTAATAAGGGGAACAACCACTGGAGCAGGATTACCCTAGATACTTGGTAGATGAGAAGGCTGGCAAGGTCGATAGAAGTATATTGGATATACATTATGTTAATGTGTACTTTACTAGTACTCCTAGTAGCACCAGGGTATTAGATACCGGTTCGATTGCTAAGTGTTAGTAACTCGAAATAAAAGCTACGGAATAAAACGGAGACTAGCTAAAGGTGAGCTGACAATATGTGTTGGAAGTGTTTCCAAGTTTGATGTGATCTAACATCGCACGCTCCCTCTACCATCAAGATTAGTATTAAACCTGAATAAGTGCTCTTGCATCTAAAGGAATGGTTTATTGAATCTTGACCGTAGGGATACACATTTTCATGCCAAAAGATATAAGATAGTAATGATAGTACCACTTACTTGTGGCACTGCCATGTAAGTCATATTGGTATAAAACGCATGAAGAAGCTCCATGTTGATGGATCTTTGGACTCACTCATTTTTGAAAAGTTTGAGACATGCGAACCATGTCTATTGGTGTATATGCATGAAGAAACTCCATGCAAATGGATCGTTCGGACTCACTTGATTTTTGAATCACTTGAGATATGCAAATCATACCACATAGGCAAGATGACTGAAAAGCCTCGGTTTCAGTAAGATGGAACAAGATAGCAACTCGTTGGAAGTAACACATTTTGATGTGTCCAGTCCAATAAGTGCTGAGGCATGCAGTGAATACCGTTATGTTCTTACTTCACAGATGATTCGAGTAGATGTTGAGAATATTTACTTGATGAAACACAAGTCTGAATTATTGAATGGTTCAAGTAATTTCAGAGTGAAGTAGAAGATCATTATGACAAGAGGATAAAATGTCTATGATATGATCATAGAGATGAATATCTGAGTTACGAGTTTTGGCACACAATTAAGACATTGTGGAAATTGTTTCACAATTAATACCGCCTGGAACACCGTAGGAGGATGGTGTGTCCGAACATCATAGTTGCACCCTATTGGATATGATGCATACCATGATGTCTCTTATCGAATTACCACTATTGTTCATGGGTTAGGCATTAGAGACAACCACATTCACTTTAAATAGGGCACCACGTAATTCCGTTGAGACGACACCGTTTGGAGAAACCTAAGTTGTCGTTTCTTAAAGGTTTGGGGCTGCGACGCTTATGTGAAAAAGTTTCAGGATTAAGCTCGAACCCAAAGCGGATAAAATGCATCTTCATAGGACACCCAAAACAGTTGGGTATACCTCCTAATTCAGATCCGAAAGCAATATGGATTGTTTCTTGAATCGGGTCCTTTCTCGAGGAAAGGTTTCTCTCGAAAGAGTTGAGTGGGAGGATGGTGGAGACTTGATGAGGTTATTGAACCGTCTCTTCAACTAGTGTGTGGCAGGGCACAGGAAGTTGTTCCTGTGGCACCTACACCAATTGAAGTGGAAGCTTATGATATTGATCATGAAACTTCGGATCAAGTCACTACCAAACCTCGTAGGACGACAAGGACACGTACTACTTCGGAGTGGTAAGGTGATCCTGTCTTGAAGGTCATGTTGCTAGACAACAATGAACCTACGAGCTATGGAGAAGCGATGGCGGGCCCGAATTCCGACAAATGGTTAGAAGCCATGAAATCCGAGATAGTATCCATATATTAGAACAAAGCATGGACTTTGGTGGACTTGCCCGATGGTCGGCAAGCCATTGAGATAAATGGATCTTTAAGAAGAAAACGGACGTGCACGGTAATGTCACCGTCTATGAAGCTCGACTTGTGGCGAAGAGTTTTTCACAAGTTCAAGGAGTTGACTATGATGAGATTTTCTCATCTGTAGCGATGCTTAAGTCCGTCGGAATCACGTTAGCACAAGCTGCATTTATGAAATCTGGCAGATGGATGTCAAAACGAGTTTCCTTACCAGTCGTAAGGAAAGGTTGTATGCGATACAATCAGAAAAGTTTTGTCGATCCTAAGGATGCTAAAAGGTATGCTAGCACCAGCGATCCTTCTAAGGACTGGAGTGAGCATCTCGGAGTTGGAATGTGTGCTTTGATAAGATGATCAAAGATTTTGGGTCTATACAAAGTTTATGAGAAACTTGTATTTCCAAAGAAGTGAGTGGGAGCACTATAGAATTTCTGGTGAGTATATGTTGTTGACATATTGATGGTCAGAGATGATGTAGAATTTCTAGAAAGCATATAGGGTTATTTTGAAAGTGTTTTTCAATGGAAAGCCTAGATTAAGCTACTTGAACATTGAGCATCAAGATCTATAAGGATAGATCAAAATGCTTAATAATACTTTCAAATGAGCACATACCTTGACATGATCTTGAAGGTGTTCAAGATGGACCAGTCAAAGAAGGAGTTCTTGCCTGAGTTGTAAGGTACGAAGTTAAGACTTAAAGCTCGACCACGGCAGAATAGAGAGAAAGGACGAAGGTCATCCCCTATGCTTAAGACGTAGGCTCTTCAGTATGCTATGCTGTGTACCGCACCTGAAGTGTGCCTTGCCTTGAGTCAGTCAAGGGGTACAAGAGTGATCCAAGAATGGCTCACAGGACAGCGGTCAAAGTTATCCTTAGTAACTAGTGGACTAAGGAATTTTCTCGATTATGGAGGTGGTAAAAGAGTTCGTCGTAAAGGTTACGACGATGCAAGCTTGACACCTATCCGGATAGCTCTGAGTAGAGAGACCGGATACATATAATGGAGCAATAATTTAGAATAGCTCCAAGTAGAACAGTTGTTTGGAATAGCTCCAAATAGAGCGTGGTAGCTGCATCTAGGAGTTGACATAGAGATTTGTAAAGCACGCACGGATCTGAAAGGTTCAGACCTGTTGACTAAAACCTCTCTCACAAGCAACATGATCAAACATAAAACTCATTGAGTGTTAATCACATAGTGATGTGAACTAGACTACTGACTCTAGTAAACTCTTGGGTATTAGTCACATGGCGATGTGACCTGTGAGTGTTAATCACATGGCGATGTGAACTAGATTATTGACTCTAGTGCAAGTGGGAGACTGTTGGAAATATGCCCTAGAGGCAATAATAAAAGTATTATTATTATATTTCCTTGTTCATGATAATTGTCTTTTATTCATGCTATAACTGTATTATCCGGAAATCGTAATACACATGTGAATACATAGACCACAATATGTCCCTAGTGAGCCTCTAGTTGACTAGCTCGTTGTGATCAACAGATAGTCATGGTTTCCTGGCTATGGACATTGGATGTCGTTGATAACGGGATCACATCATTAGGAGAATGATGTGATGGACAAGACCCAATCCTAAGCCTAGCACAAAGATCGTGTAGTTCGTATGCTAAAGCTTTTCTAATGTCAAGTATCTTTTCCTTAGACCATGAGATTGTGCAACTCCCGGATATCGTAGGAATGCTTTGGGTGTACCAAACGTCACAACGTAACTGGGTGGCTATAAAGGTGCATTACAGGTATCTCCGAAAGTGTCTGTTGGGTTGGCACGAATCGAGACTGGGATTTGTCACTCCGTGTAAACGGAGAGGTATCTCTGGGCCCACTCGGTAGGACATCATCATAATGTGCACAATGTGACCAAGGGGTTGATCACGGGATGATGTGTTACGGAACGAGTAAAGAGACTTGCCGGTAACGAGATTGAACAAGGTATCGGTATACCGACGATCGAATCTCGGGCAAGTAAAATACCGCTAGACAAAGGGAATTGAATACGGGATTGATTAAGTCCTTGACATCGTGGTTCATCCGATGAGATCATCGTGGAACATGTGGGAGCCAACATGGGTATCCAGATCCCACTGTTGGTTATTGACCGGAGAACGTCTCGGTCATGTCTGCATGTCTCCCGAACCCGTAGGGTCTACACACTTAAGGTTCGATGACGCTAGGGTTATAAAGGAAGCTTGTATGTGGTTACCGAATGTTGTTCGGAGTCCCGGATGAGATCCCGGACGTCACGAGGAGTTCCGGAATGGTCCGGAGGTAAAGATTTATATATAGGAAGTCCTGTTTCGGCCATCGGGACAAGTTTCGGGGTCATCGGTATTGTACCGGGACCACCGGAAGGGTCTCGGGGGCCCACCGGGTGGGGCCACCTGCCCCGGGGGGCCACATGGGCTGTAGGGGGTGCGCCTTGGCCTACATGGGCCAAGGGCACCAGCCCCAAGAGGCCCATGCGCCTGGGGAAACCCTAAAGGAAGAGTCCCAGCAGGGGAAGGCACCTCCTAGGTGCCTTGGGGGGGAGGACTCCTCCCCTGGCCGCCGCCCCCTTGGAGATTGGATCTCCTAGGGGCTGGCGCACCCCCCCTTGAGATCCCTATATATAGTGGGGTAGGAGGGCCTCCCAAACACACCTTATGCCTTTGGTGCAGCCCCTCCCTCTCTCCCAAGTTCTTCTCCTCTCCCGTGGTGCTTGGCGAAGCCCTGCGGGATTGCCACGCTCCTCCACCACCACCACGCCATTGTGCTGCTGTTGGATGGAGTCTTCCTCAACCTCTCCCTCTCTCCTTGCTGGATCAAGGCATGGGAGACGTCACCGGGCTGTACGTGTGTTGAACGCGGAGGTGCCGTCCGTTCGGCACTTGATCATCGGTGATTTGAATCACGACGAGTACGACTCCATCAACCCCGTTCACTTGAACGCTTCCGCTTAGCGATCTACAAGGGTATGTAGATGCACTCTCTTTCTACTCGTTGCTGGTCTCTCCATAGATAGATCTTGGTGACACGTAGGAAAATTTTGAATTTCTGCTACGTTCCCCAACATTGCTCCGGCAAGCTTGCCGGGGAACATCAAGCTCCGGCAGGGCCGCAAGTCCTTGCCGTGGAAGCGGATGTTCCCGCAGCAGCAGATGTGCCTTTAGTCCTTGTTGTCGAGCCACAAGCTCCAGCATGGGCACAGCAGATTGTCCATTTCCTTCAGACAGGAGAACTTCCCGAAGAGCAAGAAGAAGCGGAAAGAGTAGCCCGGCAGTCAAGTATGTACCAGTTTGTCGATAGCATACTGTACAGAAGAAGACTCAACGGTGTGAAATTGAAGTGTATTTGCCGGGCAGATGGACAAAAGCTGTTGGCAGAGATACATGGAGGCATATGTGGCCACCACATTGGCGCAAGAGCACTTGCCGGCAAAGGTTTCCGACAAGGTTTCTTTTGGCCGACAGCCCTCCAGGATGCAACTGCACAAGTAACCAAGTGTGAAGCGTGCCAGTTCCACTCCAAACAGATACACCAGCCAGCTCAAGCTCTCCAGACGATCCCTTTATCCTGGCCATTTTCGGTCTGGGGGCTCGATATCCTCGGCCCTTTCCCCCGAGCTGTCGGGGGCTTTGAGTACTTGTACGTCGCAATCGACAAGTTCACAAAGTGGCCGGAAGTGCAGCCAGTGAGGAAGGTGACAGCACAGTCAGCAGTCATGTTCTTCAGGTCAATTGTTTGTCGCTTCGGGATCCCTAACAGGATCATCACCGACAACGCCACGCAATTCACGAGCCGCACCTTCATGCAGTACGTCCATGACCTTGGCGCCAACATCTGCTTCGCTTCTGTTGCTCATCCAAGAAGCAACGGTCAAGCAGAGAGGGCAAATGCTGAAGTGCTGCGCGGGCTCAAGACCAGAACTTTCGACAGGCTGCACAAGTGCGGAAGAAACTGGATCGAGGAGCTGCCGGTGGTTCTTTGGTCGATCAGAACGACGCCAAATCGAGCCACTGGACAGACGCCTTTCGCTCTAGTCTATGGAGTAGAGGCAGTTCTCCCCACGGAACTCGTATACGTATCGCCTCGAGTGCTCGCTTATGATGAGCTTGAGCAAGAACAGCTGCGACAAGACGACGCGCTGCTCCTTGAGGAAGATCGTCTTCAGGCTGCTGTACGAGCTTCTCAATACCAGCAAGCTTTGCGCCGCTATCATAGCCGCAAAGTTAAAGCCAGAAGCTTCGAGGAAGGCGACCTTGTTCTTCGGCGCGTTCAGTCCGCCAAGAATTCCAACAAGTTGACGTTGAAGTGGGAAGGCCCTTATCGGGTGAAACAAGTCACAAGGCCCGGCGCTGTCCGCCTTGAGACCGAAGATGGCATTCCGGTGAGCAACTCCTGGAACATAGAACATCTTCGTAATTTTTCCCGTAGGGCGCGGTTGCCGGAAGCCCGTTCCGGCAACCACCTTTTGTACAAGTCTTGCCACTGTTGCATGTAATCCTTCGTACAAAGCCGGGCGCAGATCCCGTGCATAAATAGAACCCCATGTGCTCCGCACAACTTGTCCATTTCATGCATTAGTTTCTTTCTTGCATGCGTTATCTGACACTTTGTGCAGCACCTACATCCGGTAAGCAATAACGAGCCGAAGGGCTCCATATCATTATTTTCTCTTCTTTCTTTTCTTTCAACAAAGGAAAAGAAGGTTCCCTCGCACACAAGTTTGCCGGGGGGGAGGAGAAGATTGTGGTATGGACCAGGCGTCGTTCAAGCAAAGTTCTGCCTTGCCGGGAAGCAAAAGACAGAAAAGCTAAGTTGCCAAAGTTTGAGCAATCAGTTTTTAAATTTTTGAGTTATTTTCCTCGTACGACCCTGCTTTGTATGGAAAACCTATGCGCGGAGGAACCAACTCGTGGCTAGTTGCGCCCTTACTTTGTTTCGAGTCCGCTCAACAACTTAAGTGTGCTGCATCTAGTCGCGACAAGGTTTCTTGTCGGAAGCAGCGCCGCTAGCAGGCTGCTGAAGTTCCGCACTCAGCGCTCGCGGCTCGGGTGCCTGCGCCGACAAGTTCCCTAGAAGCGTAGGGTAAAAACATACAAAGGAAGGAATCTAGTAGAGGAAATAACATAGCAATTGATAACAGAAATAAAGTTATATTACAAGATAACTTGTCGCAGCTCTAACAGACTGTTTTCATGACATGATTAGCAGCGACAAGGGAAAAGAAGAAATGGGCGGCCTAGTCTACGCGGTCGCCCTCAACCCTCTTGATCTCTCTCACCTTGTCCACAATGGGTGCGACAAGGGCCTTGAGTGCGTCCCGACAGGCGTCTGGCGGCAAGGACTTGAGGACGTTGGTGAAGCTGAGGCCTGGATTGCGGAAGGCCACCTTCATCAGCACCTTCTGGAGAACCCCGGCGCAGATTTTGCGCGAATCGTCGGCCAGCTGCTTTGGTATCCTTTCCCGGAGCCGCTGGAGTGCCGTCACCACGCCCTTGAAGAACAGGCTGAGCTTGGCGCTGGGTTGGAGATTCTCGTCGGAGGGATACCCAAAGTCCTCCATCCCCAGCTGTGCCAGCTCCTCGTTGATGACTGCGGCAATATTCACCAGACGCTCGGTCCAGTGCTCCACAGTATCTCTGAACGAGTTCTGGGTAACTGTGATGCTCTCCAGCAGCGCCTTGTCAGCTT
Organism: Triticum dicoccoides; assembly: GCF_002162155.2. Lineage (NCBI taxonomy): Eukaryota > Viridiplantae > Streptophyta > Magnoliopsida > Poales > Poaceae > Triticum > Triticum dicoccoides. The sequence goes on along the minus strand of NC_041383.1, from coordinate 285,319,996 downwards.
TGACCTTCTCCGACAAGGTCTTGTCCCGCTCCTTGGCGGCCTCCAGCGTCTGCGTCAGCGTGGCCAGCTTCAGCTCTAGGTTTGCATTGGAATCCTTGGCGGCGCTGAGCTCCTTGCCCCTCTCAGCGAGAAGAACTTGCAGCTCACCGTGGGCGGTAGCATCCTTCTCACGCTCACGCTTGAGCACGGCAAGCTCCTCGCCGCTCTTCCCGATGTTGGCCTCCAGCTGCGCCATCTTCTCCTCCAGCTCTTTCTTGGCGGCCTCTGCGATCGCGGCAGCGTCCTTTGCTTCCTTGAGCGCCCCACCAAGTGCTTGCTCCCGCTCGGCAAGCTCCTCCTCGTAGTTGTCGAGGTTGGCCTTCCGCTGCACCAATTCGCCTTCTCGCGCAGACTGCTTCTCGGCGGCCAGCCTTTGTTCCTCCTCAGCTTCGGCCTTCTCGAGAAGGAAGGCCGTGCGCTCCTCGTCGAGTCGCTCCCGCTCCTGTGCCAGGGACCGGAGAGCTTCTTGATTGTGGCCCCGGAGCTCCTCAGCGCGCTTCTCCATGTCAACTCCCGCCTTCGCGACAAGCGCTTCCCGGGAGGCCAGCTTGGCTTGCCATGCACGATAGAGTGATAGCAGCTTTCGCAGCAGCTGCTCCTCCTCAGGCTCGCCACTGCTGCTGCTGGGCGCGTCGACCAACGACAGGCCGGCGGAGGCGAGCAGCTCCTCATCGAAAGTTTCCCCCTCGACCGGTGCCCTGGAGCTCGACGCCCAGGGTAGCTTCATGAAGATACCATCGCCGCCCTTCAAGTAGGCGCCGGGCTGGGGCTCCTTGGAGCCCGGCCCCGCAGCAGCGGCAGAAGGATCGGTGGTCGGCGCAGCGCCTAGTGCTCCTGCGGCCTCAGGGTCGTCAGTGCGATCGCCCGACCCCTCGCCGGCTTCTGCGGCGGCAGCCTTGGCGGCCTCCTCGCCTGCGGTCTCATCAGCACCGGCCCCTTCCTCGCCGGTGCCCTCTATCTCCATTGGCTCAGCAGCAGATGGGTCTGAAGAACGAAGAAGGGAGAAAAATCAATCAAAAATCAGAAGAAGAAGAACCCAAGGGAAAGTTTTTGGACAAGGAAATTACTTGTGCCAAGGCCTGCAGTTGCGCTCTTGGCCGCCGCAGGATCGACGGTGCTGCCCCTTGCCGGAGAGTCCTCCCTTGCCGGAGAACGCTCCCTTACCGGGAACCCCTCCCTTGGCGGCGTAGTCGAAGCAGATGGCACTTCGGGACCAGCTTCCGGGCGCTCCTGATGTGGCTGCTCTGCTCCTACACAAATCAACAAGCAAGATATCAACAAAGGAAAAAGCACTCATGCGCGCCTGACAGCAGAAAGCTAACTATGAACTTACGCTGGGGGCTGCGCTGGGGGCTGTTTTGAGGAGTGGTTGCCGGGTCCGTCAAGGTGGTCTCGGACCCACCCCCTGCTGACACGGTGGGGTCATCTTCAATGACAATCACCGCGGCCTTGGCCCTCTTCGCCGCTCTCTGGGCCTGCGTCCTAAAAAGAAAGGAGTCCAGATTGAAGCAAGTCAGATACAAGATAAAAACAGCAAGATTGAAGAACTACAAGAGCACCAAAGAAACTTACTCTTCTTCCTCCTCGTCGGAGCTGAGCGCGGAAAGATTGAACTCCGGCTCCCTTCCGGTGCGGCGAGGCGGAGGAGTAGGATCCCTTGCCCGCTTGGCAGGGGCGGGGGCGGTGGCCCGGGAAGATCCCGCTCCAGTTGCCGCTGCTGCGTGGGGCGCTCCCGTGGCAACATTGCTTGCCGCGGTAGAGCGTGTCGCTCGGCTTGGCGGCTATTGACCTGGCTGCCGCCCCGCTACGTCCGCGGCCCTGCAAAGACGCCTCCTCGGCAGGGCCGGGGGCTCCGCCTGCGGCAAGCTTTCTGAAGGCTCGGGCTCTTCCTCGCCGGCCTCGCTTGGCTCGGCTTCAGAACCGGCAGGCTCTTCCTCGCCAATGAACTCCGCGCGCTCGGCAAGGTTTGCTGCTTCTGCCGCCTCCGCCTCCTCCACAGTGAACTCGAACACGCCCGCGGCAGCTGCGGCCGCAACCTCTTCCGCCCTAGTGGCGATGCGCTGCAGCTCCTCGTCGGTGGTGTCATGGGTGAGGCTCTTCTGCTCGTCAGCGTGGACCGGCACTTCTTCCAAATTGTCGAAGAACGATTGCACGATGTCATCCGCAGGCTCTTGCCAAGTTGGAACGATTCTGTGTGAATCGCACAACAGCATCATGGCGCGGATCCGGTCAAGCAAAGAATTATTGCACAATGGAACGACGCCCCTCGGCAGTGTGAATGGGTGCTGGGGGTCGCGTTTGAATTACTCCAGGAGCATTGCGTCCAGCTCCAAGACGGTGAAGTTGTAGTTGAGGCCCGGCCGCAGCCTCATGATGTCCACCGAGTTCTTGAATTCCCAGGCGGGCCTCCCCCTCTCCTGCACAGGGGCGATGCGGCGGCGGAGGAAATCTGTGCCTATAGCGCCTACAGTAAGCACGGCAAGCCTGAGGCGAAGGATCCTAGTGATGGCGATCTTCAGCCTCTCGTCTTCCGGGGCCATGTTGCTCCATTCATTGCCGCGCACTATTGGAGCTTGGAGCACGGCGGTGAAGGGCTGCGGATTCTCCTCGATGATCCAGCACCACTCTGCTCTCCACTCATCCCACTTGCTGCGGAGCTCACCCTCCAAGTACGCCTCCTTCTTGCCGACTCTCGAGATCCAGGCGATCCCTCCGGCAAGTGGCTCTCCTCTCTCTACCCGAGGTATGAAGAAGTGGCGGAAAAGGGCAACATTGGGGTGGACTCCGACAAAGTTTTCGCACAAATGTGCAAAAACTGCCATGGTCAGAACGGCGTTGGGGGTGAAGTCAAGGAGGCGGAAGCCGTAGGTGTTCATGATAACGCAGAAGAACTCCGAGAAGGGCGGGTAGAGCCCGCAATATAAGAATAGCGCGAAGAATGGGTACCCGTTTGGAGCTAGCTCCATAGCAGCGGCCGGGAGTACCCTCGTGCGCGGATGCGCACGCGTCTCCGTCGCCCAAAAGAGGTAGAAGTACTCCCTCAGCTCCTACACGCCGAGCTGGGGGGAGAAGATCGCCCGCTCCTTCCGCAGCGCCGCGAGCCGCTGCGCCTCGGCCGACTTCAGGCCCTTTCCCTTGTCGGCTTTCGGAGCAATGGCGGAGGTGGTGGGGGAGGTCGACGGCGTTGGTGATGCTGGTGGCAATGGGGGGTGGAGCACTGCTCTCTCGGCTTCGAGAAGAAGGGGGGCGGCGGAGGTTCGTGAAGATGGAGTAGTAGCAACCAGCGAGGGGGAACGAACTGCCCCTGTTTCCTCTGCTTATAAAGAGGGACGGGGCGGACGTTTTGCCCTTCCGAATAAAGAACCACCCACGATCTCTCCCACGACGCCGCATTCAACGCGTGCCGTTAGGGGAGAGCGCGGTAGATACGGAGCGAGATTTGGCGTGGCCCAGTCCGCGTGTGCCCGTGCCTTGTCTTGGGCCTGGTCCAACAGCGCTCGACACCGTGTCTGGCCCAGGCCCCGGGGCTCCTGTCGGTGTACTAGAGTAGGGGTACCCTAGTACCCCGAACTTGTGCACGGGCAGTTGCAGCACCCCGCGGCAAGGCTTGCCGGGAGAACGCCAAGATCCTCCGTGGTTCCCTTGGAGCCATTCAAGAACAAAGTATTTAAGCTCAGGAGACAAGGCCCCGGCAAGAGGAGCTTGCTGGGAAGGCCAACCAAGGCACTCCAAGGAACTTGCCGCGACGCGCCACGCGCTCTGGCAAGGCAACAAGGCCCCGGCAAGAGGAGCTTGCCGGGAAGACCAACCAAGGTACCTCCAGGCCCGGTGAGCGACAAGCTTCTGGACCCGACAAGATAACAACAGCGGCAAGGCACTTGCCGCGGCAGGCGGCCACTCTGTGCTCACGCTCCAGTGCATCCACCAACGTGTCGCTCTGGGGGCCTCTCCAGGCGCGCGTGGCAGGAGGCTGTGCAGCCAGCGGTGCGCAGTGGCATGCGAAGCTGACAAGATCGTCATCGTGGCGAACGGTGGCGCCCCTAACGGTCGTTTTCTGCACTGTTTGGGCGACTCAGACGGGCATTTAATGCCCTTGTCCCCTGCCATCAGGGTTAGGTAGGGTGCACTGTACAAGTAACTGTACCAACCACCTCACTTTTTACATTTGTACCCTTCTCTACATTGCCACCTGTCGGTGACCCCTTTAGCGTATAAAAGGAGGCCCATGCGCAACGTAGAGGGGGTTCGGTTTGACTGGTTCGCGAAGTTCGACCCATTCGTAACCCAGAAAAACACTACGCTCTCTCTCTAGAGCAAGAAGACAAGATAATCAAACAAGCAGCAGTAGGAGTGTTATCTCTCCGGAGAGCTCCGAAGCTAGGTAAAACTGCTCGTGTGCTTTGCCTCGATCTGCTCTTCGTGCGATCTCCGCCCCCCACCCCCCCGCCGAACCGAAAGGGGCCCGGTCCGCCGGCCCCATAGGTGTTCGTGGATCAGTTTCCCCCGACAGTAGTCTTCTCCTCCCGACCCCCAAAGGAAAGAAAAGATATAAAACTATTTACACGGGAAAACTCACAACAAGCAAAAGAAGAACGAGAAATCTTTTTGGTTTCTCTTTTAATTACTACTACTACAAGCATGGAAATTAAGCTAGCTAAAAAGCTACAACTAATTCTTTTGGTTTTTCTTAAGGTTTTTCAAACACACAAGAAGAAAGCAAGAAAAGGAAATAAACTAGCATGGATAGTACAATGAAAAGGTATGAGCACCGACAACTAGCATGAGTGTGTGAACGTAAATGTAATGTCGGTGAGAAATATGTACTCCCCCAAGCTTAGGCTTTTGGCCTAAGTTGGTCTATGGCCACTGCTAGAAGCTACTCTCTCGGGTGTGCTGAGGAGGATCCTCCGAGTGCCACTGGTTAGTGATCTCCTCCGGATCCCACTGATAATCTCTAGTGTGCATAAATTGGCTCGGGCAAAATGAGGTACGTTCCTGAAAGTATGTTAAACAAAGTGGGTGCAGGCAAGATAATAGTCTCAGAGTGAGTTTTACCAAATATCAATTATACTTAAGCATCTTCTTCTTATTTTTAACAATAAACTCATGTTCTACCATACTCTTATAATCCAGGAAAATAGTGGGTAGCAACTTTTCCTCTTTCTCATAATGCCTAATAGGTATCTCAAAATGTTCAGCAAGGTGTGAAGCAAAGATACCACCAAAGATAGGGCCCTTTGTACGGTTTATACTTACCCATTTAGCAAGAATAGCGCCTAAGATGAAAGTTGTATCACGAAACAAAGCATGGCGCAAATAATAAGATCAGGAGCACTAAGATTTCCACTGTTCCCGCGACCAATTAAGCATCTACTAGCAAATATCACAAAGTAACGTAGAACAGGAAAATGTATACTAGTAATTCTTGCATCGGAAATTTACCTTGTTTCCCCTACAACAATTCTATCAATAAACTCCTCCACATCACTACGATGTGGTTCCTCGATACTGCCCACAAAGGGTATCTTGCAGACCCGACACAAATCACGGAGTGACATCTCCTTAACCCTATCATATAAGTGAAACTCTAGCGAAGGTGTTGATTTCTTAGGATAAAAAAATTGCATGAAAGTATTAGTGAGTAGGAGATACTGTTCGCACTGGTCGTGGAGGAAGTCGGTGAGGCCTGCATTCTCAGCCAAGTAATAAAAGTCTTCATGAATTCCGATGGCCCTTAAGAATGCATCTCAAGGCCATTCACATGACTAGACTTCCGTGGTGCGAGGAAGATTGTACTTGGGATTTTTTTCTCCTCATTCTGCTTATCCTTCGAGCTTCGGCTCGAAAATCCCCTCAACAATCTCTTCATCATTTTCTCTGAAATATTTCTGAATTTTTTAGTGACTAGAAATAAAAGTGCACCAAACTCAACAAGATTGATAGCAACTACTCCCACAATTGCCTAGAGGCTATATCATGCATTAAAACTACTCTGGACCATATAAATTTGACATGCAAGCTCAAGAACAGGGTCACCATAGCAGCAAAAATTTGCAACAAATAAAGCACTTGAACAAAAACTAATTGGACCATTGGAGGAGTCGCATACCGAAGAATAATCCCCCAAAATAGTTTTGTGAATGGAGCTTTGAGCAAGGAGATCGAAAATGGCAGTAAGATGAGCTAGAACACGGGTTTGAGCTATGGGAGGATTTTTTCTGGAGGAAGACGAAGTGAGTGGGTGCTGGAATAAGTGGAGGGGGTCCACGTAGGGCCCACAAGGTAGGGGGCGCGCCCTAGGGGGTGGGTGTGCCCTATGCCCTCGTGGCCAAATGGTGGGCCCCTTGGTGTGTTCTCAGTGCCAGAAATTCTTAAATAATCTACAAAAATTCATACTTCATTTTCAGGGCATTTGGAGAACTTTTATTTTCGGGGTATTTTTTATTGCATGGATAATTCAGAAAATAGACAGAAAAAATACTATTTTTTCTTTATTTCATCTAAATAATAGAAAGTAAAAGGAGGGTACAGAGAGTTGTTCTTTCTAACTTCATCCATGTCATGCTCATCAAAAGGAATCCACTAACAAGGTTGATCAAGTCTTGTTAACAAACTTCTTCCGAATAACATGAAACCAGAGAATTTTCGAATAACACTAGGTTACCTCAACGGGGTTATGCATGTCCCCAACAATAAGAATATCATATTTCTTTTTGACAGTAGGAAGACAAAATCCAAAACCACCAATAGTAATAGTTGAAATTTTTCCAATAGAATTGATACTGTGGACTTGAGGTTGTTTCCTCAAAAAGTGTACCATATGCTCATTACCATTAACATGAAAAGTGACATTGCCTTTGTTGCAATCAATAACAGCCCCTGCAGTATTTAGAAAAGATTTACCAAGGATGATCGACATACTGTCGTCCTCGGGAATATCAAGAATAACAAAGTCTGTTAAAATAGTAACATTCACAACCACAACAGGCACATCCTCACAAATACCGACAGGTATAGCTGTTGATTTATCGGCCATTTGCAAAGAGATTTCAGTAGGTATCAACTTATTCAAATCAAGTCTACGATATAAAAAAATGCGGCATAACACTAACACCGGCTCCAAGATCACATAAAGCAGTTTTATCATAGTTTCTTTTAATGGAGCATGGTATAGTTGGTACTCCTGGATCTCCAAGTTTCTTTGGTATTCCACCCTTAAAAGTGTAATTAGCAAGTATGGTGGAAATTTCAGCTTCTGGTATCTTTCTTTTAATTGTAACAATATCTTTCATATACTTAGCATAAGGATTCATTTTAAGCATATCAATCAAATGCATATGCAAGAAGATCGGTCTAATCATTTCAGCAAAGCGCTCAAAATCCTCATGATCCATTTTCTTGGATGGCTTAGGAGGAAAAGGCATGGGTTTCTGAACCCATGGTTCTCTTTCTTTACCGTGCTTCCTAGCAACGAAGTCTCTCTTATCATAATGTTGATTCTTTGATTGTGGGTTATCAAGATCAATAGGAGGTTCAATTTCTACATCATTGTTATTGCTAGGTTGAGCATCAACATGAACATCATCATTAACATTATCACTAGGTTCATGTTCGTTACCAGATTGTGTTTCAGCATCAGAAATAGAAATATCATTGGGATTCTCAGGTGTGTCTACGACAGCTTCAGTAGAAGCATGCAAAGTCCTATCATTTTTCTTTTTCCTTTTCTTAGAAGGACTAGGTGCATCAACATTAGTTCTCTGAGAATCTTGCTCAACTCTCTTAGGATGACCCTCGGGATACAAAGGTTCCTGAGTCATTCTACCACCTCTAGTCATAACTCTAACAGCATTATCATTACTTGAGTGGTAACCATGGATGCATGTTTACTAATAAGTTTAAGGTCACCTTTAACTCTAGACATACGATCACTCAAGTGTTCAAGCATATAAGCATTACATTTCAATTGTCTACCAACATAAGCATTGAAGTTTTCCTATTTAACAATAAAAGTATCAAACTCATCCAAGCATTGGCTAGCAGACTTATAACAAGGGATATCACCTTCATCAAATCTATAGAGAGAATTTACCTTTACTACCTGTGTCGGGTTATCAAGACCATGTATTTGTTCAATAGGTGGTAAATTCTTAACATCTTTAGCTTTAATACCTTTTTCTTTCATAGATTTCTTTGCCTCTTGCATATCTTCAGGACTGAGAAATAGAATACCCCTTTTATTCGGAGTTGGCTTAGGAGTTGGTTCAGGAAGTGTCCAATCATTATCATTACTCAATATATTATTCAATAGCAATTCAGCTTGCTCAACAGTTCTTTCCCTGAAAACACAACCAGCACAACTATCCAGGTGGTCTCTGAAAGCATCGGTTAGTCCATTATAAAAGATATCAAGTATTTCAGTTTTCTTGAGAGGATGATCAGGCAAAGCATTAAGTAATTGGAGAAGCCTCCCCCAAGCTTGTGGGAGACTCTCTTCTTCAACTTGCACAAAATTATATATTTCCCTTAAGGCAGCTTGTTTCTTATGGGCGGGGAAATATTTAGCAGAGAAGTAATAAATCATATCCTGCGGACTACGCACACAACTAGGAGCAAGAGAATTAAACCATATCTTAGCATCAGCCTTTAATGAGAACGGAAATAACTTAAGGATATAGTAATAACGATTTTTTTCCTCCTGAGTAAATAGGGTGGCTATATCATTCAATTTAGTAAGATGTGCCACAACAGTTTTAGATTCATAGCCATAAAAAGCATCAGATTCAACCAAAGTAATTAACTCAGAATCGACAGAGAAATCATAATCCTTATCAGAACTACAGATAGGTGAAGTAGCAAAAGCAAGGCCATATTTCATTCTTGCATTCAGAGACTTTTCTTTCATCTTAGCTAACAATTTCTTAAGATCATATCTATCTTTGCAAGCAAAAAGGTCTCTAGCAGTTTCTTCATCCATAACATAACCCTCAGGCACATCAGGAAATTCATATCTAGGGGGATATTCTTCATCATCACTTTCATCAATATTATCAGTTTCAATAATTTCATTCTCTCTAACCCTAGCAAGTTGTTCATCAAGAAATTCACCTAATGGCACAGTATTATCAAGCATAGAAGTAGTATCATCATAAGCATCATGCATAGCAGAAGTGGCATCATCAATAACATGTGACATATCAGAATCAATAGTAGGTGTAGGTGTCCCAAGTTTACTCAAAACAGAAGGTGAATCAAGTGCAGAGCTAGACGGCAGTTCCTTGCCTCCCCTCGTAGTTGAGGGAAAAATCTTGGTTCTTTCATCTTTCAAGTTCCTTATAGTGATCAGCAGATATAAATCCCAAGTGACTCAAAGAATAGGGCTATGCTCCCCGGCAACGGTACCAAAGATATAAATCCCAATAGAGCCAAAGAATATTATCAAGTATTAGCAGTTGATTTGTCAATTCAACCACACCTAATAGACTTAATATCTGTAGCAAAGTATTTAGTAGCAAAGTAGTATGGAAGTAACGGTAACTGTGCAAATGTAACAGTAGCAGTTTTGTAGCGATCATAACAGTGGCAATGGTGAAGTAACTAAGCAAAGATCAATATGTGAAAAGCTCGTAGGCAATGGATAAGTGATGGATAATTATGTAGGATGTGATTCCTCATGCAACAATTATAACATAGGGTAACATAGAACTAGCTCCAGTTCATCAATGTAATGTAGGCATGTATTCTGAATATACTCATACGTGCTTATAGAAAAGAACTTGCTTGACATCTTTTGTTCTACCCTCCCGTGGCAGCGGGGTCCTATTAGAAACTAAGGGATATTAAGGCCTCCTTTTAATAGAGTACCGGACCAAAGCATTAACACTTAGTGAATACATGAACTCCTCCAACTACGGTCATCACCGGGAGTGGTCCCGATAAATATCACTTTGGTGTTGCCGGATCATAACACATAGTAGGTGACTATTGACTTGCAAGATAGGATCAAGAACTCACATATATTCATGAACATAATAGGTTTAGATCTGAAATCATGGCACTCGGGCCCTAGTGACAAGCATTAAGCATGGCAAATTCATAGCAACATCAATCTTAGAACATAATGGATACTAGGGATCGCACCCGAACAAACTAACTCGATTACATGGTAAATCTCATCCAACCCATCACCATCCAGCAAGCCTACGATGGGATTACTCACGCACGGCGGTGAGCATCATGAAATTGGTGATGGAGGATGGTTGATGATGACGATGGCGGCGGATTCCCCTCTCTGAAGCCCCGAATGGACTCCAGATCAGCCCTCCCGAGGAATAACAGGGTGTGGCGGCGGCTCCGTACCGTAAAATGCGATGAATCCTTCTCTCTGATTTTTTCTCCCCCGAAAGTGAATATATGGAGTTGGGGTTGAGGTCGGTGGAGCCTCAAGGGGCCCACAAGGTAGGGGGCGTGCCCCAAGGGGCGCCCTGCACCCTGGTGGATAGGGTGTGGGCCCCCTGACGCTGATTCTTTCACCATTATTTTTTATTAATTCCAAAAAGTTGCTCCGTGGATTTTCAGGTCATTCCGAGAACTTTTATTTTTGCACAAAAATAACACGCAGTTCTGCTGAAAACAGCATCAGTCTGGGTTAGGTCCATTCAAATCATGCAAGTTAGAGTCCAAAACAAGGGCAAAAGTGTTTGGAAAAGTAGATACGTTGGAGACATATCACTTATCGTATAACCAAACCCACGGATATTTGCGGTGACATTGGAATATCTAGGTGACATTACGGCTTTAGTTGATTTGCATCTTATGGTGTTATACTAAAGAATAGCTTTGTGGTTGTTTCGTGTCCGACAACAATTTCTATACAACAAGTAATTTTGGAGTGAACTCTACACCGCACTTGAGGGATTTGCATATGATTCAACTATGTCAACATTGTTGGGAGATCACACTGGTGAATGTACGGACCCTAGGCCTCATTTTCAAGCATTGCAGTACCATTTGTGCTCACTTTTATCACTTGCTACCTTTCTGTTTTTATTTATTCAGATTATAAAAATAAATTTCTACCATCCATATTCCACTTTTATCACCATCTCTTCGCCAAACTAGTGCACCTATACAATTTGCCATTTGTATTGGGTGTGTTGGGGACACAAGAGACTTTTTATTATTTGGTTGCAGGGTTGTTTGAGAGAGACCCTCTTCATCCCACGCCTCCCACGGATTGATAAATCTTAGGTCATCCACTTGAGGGAAAATTGCTGCTGTCCTACAAAACTCTGCAATTGGAGGCCCAACACGTGTCTACAAGAATAAAGTTGCATAGTAGACATCAAGCTCTTTTCTGGCACCGTTGCCAGGGAGGTGAGTGCTTGAAGGTATATCTTTAGATCTTGCAATCGAATCTTTTACTTTCTTGTTTATCACTAGTTTGGTTTATAAAAATAAAACTACAAAAAACGGAATTGAGGTTGCATCATATTATTCATCTTTATAATATCTTTCGTGAAAATGATGGAAAGGAAAATTGTGCTCAACTGTTAGAAGAAGAATGTTATAAAATGTTTGGCATAGAATCCATGAATGATGAGAATGATTGCAATGTTGCTAGTATGAATTCTTTGAATATCCATGATGTTAATGATGATTGCATTAGTCATGATAATGATGTCTCCTATAAGAATGTCAATTTTTGCAGAGTGAATTGGGAGTGCAAATGCACACCAAAAAGGGAAGATAGATTTTGTAAGAAGCATAAATATCTAGAAACGAAAAATTTGCAAGAGAGGCTAGATAATTGTGCTGAAAGATTTATTTTTTCTCGCCATCCTTGCGAACTTTGCAATGAACATGGTTAATTAAATCTCCAATGCAAATTGTTTCATGGTCAAATCATATCCAAAAATTGTGATAACTTGATTACCCTTGAGCATCGTAAAGAACTTAGTCTTATTTTGGGGTATAAAGAAATGAAACGTATAACTAAGGGTATTCCAAAATTTAATCTTAAGAGATTTCTTGATTTTGATCCATAGGAAATTTATATGTTTTGTGAGGTAATTGCATTGAGAATCCTTATATTGCCAACTATCTAAAGACAAGAAAACAAATAGAATATGAAGAGAGTAATAATGAAAGGGAAAATATTTCCCAATACCCTCCTAGTGTTTATCATGATGAATCAGGTAACGAGGAGGAGCTTCCTATTCAATCAATCTCTTCAACAATAAGCTCAAAAAATTTGATTAAACCCATACGTGAGGTGGTGATGAAGAAAAGGAAAAGAAGGAGGAATATAGGTAAAAAAGATAACTCTCCCAAGTAATATTGCTCCTATCACCATTGTGCCTCATGAAAGTGAATCAAATATGTTGGTGGATGATGATGATATTGAGTATGATTTTGTGATGCCTACTACTTGTTGTAATGATTATGATTGGGAAGACAATGATGTCTCTTATGTCTTGAAAATATTTTTAGCACTTGCTTGGAAGAATATGATAATGATGTTTGCTATACTATTGGTGCCATTCATACTATTGATAAGAATGATTGTGATGGTATGCTAAACCACAAGCTTGTGGATGCTATGTTTGATGAGTATGAAATGTTTGAAGATTTATTTGTTGGAAATAATGCTTGTCCTAAGCTTGGGGATCCATTGCTTAATGAACATGATACTTTGATTCCTTCTACTTTTGATAAGAAAATTTATTATGATGATAGCATGCCTCCTATTTATGATGATTATATTGATGAAAGTGGATTTGGAGAGGTCATGACTTTATTTAGTGATACATCCACTATTTTGGAAGAGGTTTCAATTGACTATGACGATAAAGTTGCTATCTATGATGATTATTATGATGACATGTATGCCATAGAGAGTAATAAATCTTCTATTCTTGTGCATCATGAAAAGAGTGATGTATGTGATAGTTATATTGTTGAATCCATTCATGAAGTTTCTGAAAATTATTATGAGAGAGGAACATATGCTTTTGCACATCTCAATAATATCAAGTTTCTTCTCTATGTGTTGATTGTTTTGAAGTTGTACTTGTTTTGCCTTCCTATGCTAATTGGTTCTTGTTCTCATGGATTGCTTGCTCACAAAATCCCCAAACATAGGAAGTGGGTTAGGATTAAATGTGTTTGATATATTTCTCATGATGCTCCCTATGCGTTTCAATTCTTTACTTCTATCTAAGGATCATTCAAAATTATCATGCCTAGCTAAAAGGCTCTGAAGAAAAGCGCTTGTTGGGAGACAACCCAACACCTTTACCTACTGTTTTTTTGTGTTCACATGATTAGGCTACTGTAGTAATCATGTTTTATTGATTTTGTTTCAATAAAGTGCCAAGTAAAGCCTTTGGGATAGTGTGGATGATACTTGACTTGAATCGGTGCAAAAAAAGAAACTTTTGCGCTCAGTTCAGGAATTTTGAAAATTCACTAGAACGTGCTTTTGATCTTAATTTCTTGCAGGTGATAGATAAACAAATTCTCTAAGTTTTCCTAATTGTTTAGAACTTTTGGACTAGCAGAAGTATGGTTGGAGTACAGATTACTACAGATTGTTCTGTTTTTGACAGATTCTATTTTCAATGCATAGTTTGCTTGTTTTCTAGTTTCTATTGCTTATATTGCTCAATATAAATTGTGGAAATGATATGCTACAGTGGGCATTGTGTGGAAACAATTACGAATCTTGTCTTTGACAATACCAAAGTGAAATGGTTTGCTCTTTATCATACTAACCTATCTCACGAAGTTCCGTTAAGTTTTGTGTGATTGAAGTTTTCAAGTTTTGGGTGAGATGTCGATATGAGGAGAATAAGGAGTGGCAAGACCCTAAGCTGGGGGACGACAAAGGCACCCCAATGTAATATTCGAGGAAGATCCAAGCAACTCAGCTTGGGGATGCCCCGGAAGGCATCCCCTCTTTCGTCTCCAACATTATCGGTAACCTCACTTGGAGCTACATTTTTATTCGTCACATGATATGTGTTTTCCTTGGAGCATCATTTATTTTGTTAGGATTTGCTTGCTGTCACTTAGAATAATGTTTTGCATCTTTTATTTCAATAAAAATGTCAAGGATAGCCTTTACCATGCTTATTTTGCAAGTCTATATGTGGCTGTTTAAAAACAGAAAGTTTATTGCTATTGCAAAAATTCCAGAGAAAAGTTAGAATGTGATAAAATGGTGAAACTTGCACAATAAGCTCTGATAAAATTTCTATAGTGTGGTAAAATTTTAGAATTTTTGGAGTTATAGAAGTATGATTTTTCTTGCATTCTTTACAGACTGCACTGTTTTGCCAGATTGCTGTTATCACTACTAGGGAAAAGCCTAGCAGCAGCGCGGGTTTTAGGCCTATCAGTAGCGCGGGCAGGAGCACTACTGATAAGGCGCTACAGCTAATGCTTAGCAATAGCGCGCCTAGATCCACGCTACTGCTAAATTGACTTAGTAGTAGCGCTTTGTCATAACGACGCTACTGGTAATTAGTAATAGCGCTTCCCCTTTCCCGCGCTACTACTATTATTTAGTATTTTATTTCTTTTTTATTTCATGTTGTATTCATACACCTTTACACAAGTTTTCATACAACAGGAACTTAGAGATTTTTTTTACATCGTAATGAGTTATTACATCACGGGTGAAAGAACCGTGGACTAGTTTCAAGTGGATGTCCATCCACTTGAAACTAATCCATGGTTCTTTCACCCAATGATATAATAATATCATCATCATCATCGTATCATTAACAACTTATCATCATAATACATCATTGTCATATAACACCTCATTATCAAGTACTCCTCATTATCAACTCTAACACATTACCACATAATAAACATATTGTACCTCATAGGACCTATTACATTCGATTAAGACCTACTACATTTTCTAAGGTAAAATAGCAAAAAACAAGATAGCCCCAGACTATCTATTATGGAGAGTGGAGATTAGCCTGTCTCCAACTCTTGCCTTTCGATGAATGTTACTTCCAAGAACCTCCTTGCGAATGTCCATACATTTCTTCCATTCTTTGATGAACATGTGTTCAAGGGTTTTAGAAATCCGATATGCACAGGTGAGCTTCGTAGATTTACCTGGCAGTATGTTCAGAACTGAGAGGAGACCATGCAGAGACATCAGATGAGGCACACAATCCATCGGGAGTTTCTGTTGAAAAACATAATAATAACTTCGTAGTTAGAAATGATGTACTAGTTTTAGAAGTATGCAAAAGATGCACGGATGTCGTAATAGTAAAAAATCTTACCATGGTATCTCCAGAGAAGTTACCGTGGTTCAACACATGCACTAGTGGCACGTATTCACCATAATTTGGAGGAGTTCGATAATAGTTATTGTAATTCTCAAGAAGAGTACAAAATGTGATAATATGATTTTTCTCCTTATACATTAATTCGGTGCCATCAGTGTAGTGGGTTTTATCTACCATCTTCCGCACAGTCTTTGAAGAATCAAAATAAGTTGTCAATGGAAATAGGCTATCAACTATTTTGAAATAAACAATATAAATTAGTTAATAACTATGTTTCAGAAACTCACATAGCGGTACAATCAGAAGCGTATCAACAAGGACACAATGTCCATATTGTATTGCTCGATGTCAGGATCACCAAGATCCATGGTGACAATCATACCCTCATAAAAACCATACATTTTGCAAAGTGCTTCGCAATTTTGGCAACCAAAATGGGTTAAGCTCTGAGCATTGCACAGATTTACTTCAAAATCCATATCATGATGGGTCCTTAGGTGTATTTTCTTTGTTTTGAAATTTTCATGGTCTTCAAAACCCATCCTCTCCAAGACATAGCGTCTTGCATGGCACGGGATAAGCTAGTCGAATTGTAAAATATGAAAATTAGACATTGAAATAGTTGAAGTCATGCTAAATTACGAAAAAAAACACTTGTCGTTGTTGCGTACCGTTTCACAATCGAAGGTCTCCTCGAGCTTAATGCTGAAGCGCCGATCTTCGTCCAGCTCAACGAACCTGTCGCACATACCTTGATCATCGTGGCACCAGCTACACTCCCCCGGGAGACTGTCCTCGTCCGAGTACGACATTTCCTACATTCATAATTCAAAGATTAAACTTGTACATATTCTAGCACAAGTCATGCCAGAATTCACGAAAAAATCCGGCATGACCTTTGCTAAAAAGGACATATCGAGCGCCTGAAATTAGCCGGAACGGAAATTAATCAACACTCCGGCAAAACATAGGCCACTCGGAGATGTAAACTGAACATGAACGTCCACTTGGGCAACCAAATATCCTATTTGAGCAACAACACACGATATACAAGGATATTTGGCTGGTCTCACCTCGATGTCGGAGGGGGTCGGTGACTGGGACAACGGCGGGGATGTCGGAGGGGGTCGGTGACGGGGACGACGGCTGGGATGTCGGAGGGGGTCGGTGACGGGGACGACGGTGGTCACCTGAAACCATATAAGTTATCACTAATACATCCCGAATAATTGCTTAAACTAAAAAATAACAACAAATATGACATGTTCAACTAGTTTTATTAATTCAACTAGTTATTACTAAATATAAACTTACTATAAATAGAAAAAAAACTAGTTCTTTCTAAAAATAAAGTAGTTTAACTAGTTATATTAATTATCTTACTAAAAATACATTAGTTATAATAATTCAACTAGTTCAACTAGTTTATTAATTTACTTACTAAACTAGTTCAACTACAACTACTAGTAATTAACATCTACTACTACTAAAAATCTAGTACTAACAAAGCAACATCGCTATGAACCCTAAATTAACATCTACAACTACTAAATCTAGTACTAACTAGTGGCAGGGGGTGGGGGCGACGGAGAAGTAGCTAGGGGCGGCGAGGTCGAGGGCGGTGGGAGGAGGGCTGCCGGCGGAGGAGGGAGGAGGGGCAGCCGCAGGCGGAGGGAGGAGGGTGGCGGCGGAGGAGGGAGGGGCGGCCGCAGGCGGAGGGAGGATGTGCCAGGAGGAGGGAGGAGGGACGGAAGGAGGGGAGTACCTCGGCGGCGGACGGACGAAGGCGGCGGCGGAGGCGACGCACGACGATGGTTATCGGCACGGGGGGGCGAGAGTGAGAGTGTGAGTGAGGGCCGGTTGTGCATGTGGGGATAAGGTAGGGATAGTTGTAGCGCGTTTGCCAAAACGCGCTACAGCTAATCTGAATAGCAGTAGCGCTTTGCACATAAACCGCTACTGCTAAGTGTAACTATACAAAAAATACATCAATGCAAAAATACATTGGCCATCAATGATCTTTTTGTGTACAGTCTGAATTGTCAATATGAGTCCTCTCCGGTAGGAACCGGAGAGGACTCATATTGCGGCCACAAATTTTACACATAGAGTTCAGTGAAGACCAACTGGTTGTGGTAGTTTCAGAAATAACATATTTAAGGTGGTAAACACCCTGTTCACGGAGCGAGGTGGGACTAAACTTGTGGGCTGATCTTAGCAGTAGCGATTTTCCTATAAGTGCGCTGCTGCTAACTTCTATAGCAGTAGCGCTGGTCAACATAGCGCGCTACTGCTATAACTAGCGGGGGGGCGAGGTCATGGCAATTATAGCAGTAGCGCGGTTTGTGGTGGACGCGCTACTGCTATTTTCCTGTCAGCAGCGCGTTTCGCTAACACGCGCTGCTACTAAATAGCAGTAGCGTGGTATTTTGGGGAGCGCTGCTGGTAAGATTCTGTGTATAGGCTTTTCCCTAGTAGTGTATGGTTGCATTGTTTGCATATGTTTGCTTGTTCAATGATTCTATTTGCGGATAGGAGTACTAAATATGCATAGGCATTTAGTATGCAATGTTAAATAATAATTTTAGTGATTTTCTACAGTAGATAATGATAAGGTTTTGCATTGATTTATACTAACGTATCTCACGAGTTCTTGTTGAGTTCTGTGTGGATGAAATTTTCAAGATTTAGGGAAACTGTGATATAAAGGGAATTAAGGAGACATAAAAACTCAAGCTTGGGGATGCCCAAAGCATCCCAAGATAATATTTCAAGAAGTCTCAAGCTTCTAAGCTTGGGGATGCCCTGGTAGGCATCCCACCTTTCTTCATCAACAATTACCGGTTAGTATCGGTTGAGCCTAAGTTTTTGCTTCTTCACATGATGTGTGCTATTCTTGGAATGTCATTTTGTTTTATTTTTCTTGATGTTTTAATAAAATACTTAGATCTGAAAGTTTTTTAAATAAGAGAGAGTCCTCACATAGCTACTTGTTTACTTCACCACTTGCTTGATGTTCACTTATATCTTTTTTGAGTAGTTTGTCATTTGCTCTAGTGCTTAACTTATATCTTTTTGAGCACGGCGTGCTTTAATATTTTTGTAGATATTCTCTCATGATTCATGATGTCTACTACGTAACCTTCTTCTTGTAGACGTTGTTGGGCCTCCAATTGCATAGGTTTGTAGGACAGTAGCAAATTTCCCTCAAGTGGATGACCTAAGGTTTATCAATTCGTGGGAGGCGTAGGATGAAGATGGTCTCTCTCAAACAACCCTGCAATCAAGTAAAAAAGAGTCTCTTTTGCCCCCAACACACCCAATACAATGGTAAATTGTATAGGTGCACTAGTTCGGCGAAGAGATGGTGATACTAGTGCAATATGGATGGTAGATATAGGTTTTTGTAATCTGAAATTATAAAAACAGCAAGGTAACTAATGATAAAAGTGAGCACAAACTTTATTGCAATGCTTCGAAACAAGGCCTAGGGTTCATACTTTCACTAGTGCAAGTTCTCCCAACAATAGTAACATAATCGGATCATATAACTATCCCTCAACATGCAACAAAGAGTCACTCCAAAGTCACTAATAGCGGAGAACAAACAAAGAGATTATTGTAGGGTACGAAACCACCTCAAACTTATTCTTTCCGATCAATCCATTGGGCTATTCCTATAAGTGTCACAAACATCCCTAGAGTTCATAGTAAAATAACACCTTAAGACACACATCAACCAAAACCCTAATGTCACCAAGATACTCCAATGTCACCTCAAGTATCCGTGGGTATGATTATACGATATGCATCACTTAATCTCAGATTCATCTATTCAACCAACACAAAGAACTTCAAAGAGTGCCCCAAAGTTTCTACCAGAGAGTCAAGACGAAAACGTGTGTCAACCCCTATGCATAAGTTCACAAGGTCACTGAACTCGCAAGTTGATCACCAAAACATACATCAAGTAGATCATGTGAATATCCCATTGTCACCACAGATAAGCACATGCAAGACATACATCAAGTGTTCTCAAATCCTTAAAGACTCAATCCGGTAAAATAACTTCAAAGGGAAAACTCAATCCATTACAATAGAGTAGAGGGGGAGAAACATCATAAGATCCGACTACAATAGCAAAGCTCGCGATACATCAAGATCGTGCTGAATCAAGAACACGAGAGAGAGAGAGAGAGAGAGAGAGAGAGAGATCAAGCACATAGCTACCGGTACATACCCTCAGTACCGAGGGTGCACTACTCCCTCCTTGTCATGGAGAGTGCCAGGATGATGAAGATGGCCACCGGTGATGGATCCCCCCTCCGGTAGGCTGCCGGAACAGGGTCCCGATTGGTTTTTGGTGGCTACAGAGGCTTGCAGCGGCGGAACTCCCGATATAGGTTATGTTCTGGAGGTTTGGGGATTTATAGGAGAAGTTAGTGTCGGGAACAAGTCAGGGGCCCCCACAAGGAGTCCACGAGGCAGGGGGCACGCCCTCCACCCTCATGGGGCCCATGGGACTCCCCTCCGGTAACTCTGCGGTCCAGTATTTTTTATATTTTCCAGAAAAAATCTCCGTTGATTTTCGGCGCATTCCGAGAACTTTTATTTCTGCACAAAAACAACATCACGGTAGTTCTGCTGAAAACAACGTCAGTTCGGGTTAGTTCTTATCAAATCATACCAAAACTATATAAAACAATAGTAAAGATGGCATGAATACTTCATAAATTATCGATACATTGGAGACGTATCACTTCATTTAGATTATTTTGAGAGAAAGGAAATTATATATTCATGTTCTTCACTTAAATTTCTTTGAGCTATCAAAATCAACATATGAAATTAGGCCCGAGGTGATAGATATTCAAGAGGGATATAGGAAAAACTTTCACGAAGATCATTGGACAAAATATACTTGATTCTTTGTAATAGTTTTGCGATATGATGATAGTAATATGTGAGTCATGTTAATGAGTAATTATGCTTTACTAAGAATATTGATGTTAAGGTTTGCGATTCCCTATGCAAGCATGAAAGTCAATAGTTACGCAATGAAATTACATCCTACTTCTGGTGCATTATTTGGTGTTAGTTATGCTTAATGCTCATGATTTTTCGTTTCTTGGTTGTATGCTTATCAATCTTTTGCTAGCCTTCACTTGTACTAGGTAGAAATACTACTTGTGCATCCAAAACCCTTAAACCAACTTTTGCCACATGAGTCCACTATACCTACCTATATGTGGTATTCCCGTACCATGATGCCTACTATGCAACTTTATTCTTGTAGACTCGTGTTGGGCCTCCAAGCGCTGAGTTTTGTAGGACAGTAGCAATTTTCCCTCAAGTGGATGACCTAAGGTTTATCAATCTATGGGAGGCGTAGGATAAAGATAGTCTCTCTCAAATACAAGAAATCTCTTGTGTCCCCAACACACCTAATACAATGGCAAATTGTATAGGTGCACTAGTTCGGTGAAGAGATGGTGATAAAAGTGTAGTATGTATAGTAGATATGAGTTTTTGCAGTGTGAACAAAAAAAACAGCAAGGTAGCAAATAGTAAAACAGAGCACAAACGGTATTGCAATGATGGAAAATGAGGCCTAGGATGCATACTTTCACTAGTGCAATCTCTCAGCAATGCTAACATAGTTGGATCATATGATTATCCCTCAAAGTGCAATAAAGAATCACTCCCGAGTTCCTATTAGCGGAGAACAAAACATATAAATTGTTTGTAGGGTACGAAACCACCTCAAAGCTATTCTTTCTATCAATCTATCCTAGAGTTCTTACTAAAATAACACAAAGCTATTCTTTCTGATTGATCTATCAAGAGTTCGTACTAAAATAACACCATATGACACACATCAACCAACTCTAATGTCACCTAATACTCCAATGTCACCACAAGTATCCATGAGTTAATTCTACGATATGCATCAAACAACTTCACGATCATAATATTCAATCCACACAAAGAACTATAAGGAGACCCCAAAGCTTCTATCGGAGAAAAGATAATAAAAGCATGCATCAACCCCTATGCGTAGATTACCCCAATGTCACCTCGGGAATCCGCAAGTTGAGTGCCATAACATATATCAAGTGAATTAGTATGATACCCCATTGTCACCTCAAGTATTCATACCGTAAGACATACATCATGTCTTCTCAGATTTGAACATTCAATCTGATAATATAAAACTTCAAAGGGTAAAGATTCAATTCGTCTCAACAAGAGTAGCGAGGGGAGAAATATCATATGATCCATCTATGTTAACAAAGCCCATGATACATCAAGATCGTGACATCTCAAGATCACAAGAGAGAGAGAGAGAAAGAGAGAGATTAAACACATAGCTACCAGTACAAACCCTCAGCCCTGAGGGTGGACTACTCCCTCCTCATCGTGGTGGCTGCTGGGATGATGAAGATGACCACCGGTGATGATCTCCCCTCCAACAGGTGCTAGAACGGGCTCCCTATTATTTTTCAATGGCTACAAAGGCTTGTGGTAGCGGAACTTTTAATCTAGGTTCTTCTCGAGGGTTTTTGGAATATTTGAGAATTTATAGGGTGAATAGGGGGTGCGGGAGGCCACCAAGGTGGGCACAATCCATCGGGGGGCGCCTAGCGGCCCAGGCGCGCCCTGGTGGATTGTGCCCCCTCGGGGCACCCCCCAGGTGCTGCTCTGGCTCATTGGTAGTCTTCTGGTCCATAAAATTCGACAAAAAGTTTTGCGGTGTTTGGACTCCGTTTGATATTGATTTCGTGCAATGTAAAAACCAAGAAAAAAATAACAACTGGCACTGGGCACTAGGTCAATAGGTTAGTCCCAAAAAATGATATAAGGTTGCTATAAAATGATTGTAAAACATCCAAGAATGATAATATAACAACATGAATACTTAATAAGTTATAGATACGTTGGAGATGTATCATGCCGTTCTAAGCAAATTTGTATGTGACATCTCTAATTTTCAAAATAATTTCCTTTTTGTGTGCTCGTACCGCTGATGAAGCGGCAGGGGGTGGCCAATATTTTCCATGATAGATGTGTTATTCTCAAGATGAGTGTTTATCCACTTGTCATTGCACGAGAGTGCGACAAAGGTATTAGGGATGCCCAGTCCTGAAATTGAAAAAGAAATTTACTTTATGTTTTCAAATAATAAATTAATTGGAAAGTGTTGGTATGGACAGTACCCGTGGATACGGCTAGCCGTGGAGTGTGAAAGTATGGTGCAAAAGGAATAAACTTTATTTTCTATTTGGGAACTTCCTATGATATATCTAGCATGGAAAGTGTTGGGAATTACTCGGTCGTTTTCGTTGACGGGAAAAGTATTCCGCCCAAAAATTTTTATCTCTCAATTTAAGATTTGAGCTCTGGCACCTCTACAAATCCATACTTCCCTCTGTGAAGGGCACTTCTATTTACTTTATGCAATTTTATGTTTATTTGAGTCTCCATCTTCTCTTATAAAGCACCAACTAAGGGGCACTATGATCGTACTTGAGCATTGGTTGTAGCTAATATGCGAGTATGTTTCATGAATGGATCAATGATTGTGCTTGACGGGTTAGGGATAACTTGCTTTAGTATTGATATTGTGAAAGACATGGTTGCTTGTTGATATGCTTGAGTATTGAAATTGTCATGTCAAAACTAGACTATTGCTTTGAATAATATAAAAGTCCATATGTCCATGCTAAAAAAGAAAAGAATATGTGATGAACGTGATAGGAAGCATTCCACATAAAAAAAATCTGTTTTTATCATTTACCTACTCGAGGACGAACAAGAATTAAGCTTAGGGATGCTGATACGTCTACAACGTATCTATAGTTTTTGATTGTTCCATGCTGTTATATTATCATTCTTGGATGTTTTACAATCATTTCATAGCAACTTTATACAACTTTTTGGGACTAACCTATTGACATAGTGCCCAGTGCCAGTTGCTGTTATCTGCTTGTTTTTTACATCGCAGAAAATTAATATCAAATGGAGTCCAAATGCAGTGAAACTTTTTGGAGATTTTTTTGGACCAGAAGACATACAATAGGCCAGAGAAGCACCTGGGGGTGCCCTGAGGGGGGCACAACCCACCAGGGCGCGCCTAGGGCCCCAGGTGCGCCTAGGTGGGTTGTGCCCACCTCGGTGGCCTCCCGTACCGCCTCTTCGATCTATAAATGCCCAAATATTCCAAAAACCCTAGGGGAGTCGACAAAATTTTGTTCCACCATGAGGAGGAGGGAGTAGTCCTCCCACAAGGCTAGTCCTGTCCATATCAAGACCGACCCTGTCGGCCCACCCAGGCCCGACCCTAAAATCCCGGGCCTAGGCCCGATGGGCTTGCCCGTGGGTCGGGCTTGGGCCTGAGTTTTGAGCCCTCCAAGTAGGGCCTGGATGGGCTTGGGATTGACATGTTGGCATTTTAAGGAAGAGGCCCGGCCCATGTCCCTAAGCCCAAAGGGCTTTTCAGGGCTTTTACTAGATGGGTCGTGCTTTGGCTTGGAAAGTAGGCCCGATGATAGGGCCTGGGAGGGCTTGGGCCTTAGTTTTTTACTGTGGGCTTTTTTAGGCCCGGTCCAAGCCCGGCCCGGCCCGGCCCATGGCCAGGTATACTCGGAGCTGAGGGTATGTACCAGTAGCTATGTGTTGTATCTCTCTCTCTCTCTCGTGTTCTTTAGATGGAATGATCTTGATGTAACGCGGGCTTTGTTGACATAGATGAATCATATGGAGTTTTTCCCCTCTCTATCTTCTTGATGAATTGAGTTTTCCCTTTGAAGTTTTCCTATCGAATTGAGTCTTTAAGGATTTGAGAGCACTTAATATGTGTTTTGCATGAGGATGTCTGTAGTGACATTGGGATATCTAATTGAGTTACTTGATGTGTATTATTGTGATCAACTTGCGGGTTCCGTGACTTTAGGGCCTATGCATAGGGGTTGGCACACGTTCTCATCTTGACTCTTCGATAGATACTTTGGGCCACTCCTTGGGAATAAAATAGATGAGTCTGAAATTGTGTGATGCATATCATATAACCAAACACACGGATATTTGCGGTGACATTGGAATATCTAGGTGACATTAGGGCTTTGGTTGATTTGCATCTTAAGGTGTTATTCTAAAGAATAGCTTTTTGGTGGTTTCGTGCCCGACAACAATTTCTATACAACAAGTAATTTTGGAGTGAACTCTACACCGCACTTGAGGGATTTGCATATGATTCAACTATGTCAACATTGTTGGGAGATCACACTAGTGAAAATACGGACCGTAGGCCTCATTTTCAAGAATTGCAATACCATTTGTGCTCAGTTTATTTATTCAGATTATAAAAATATATTTCTACCATCCATATTACACTTTTATCGCCATCTCTTCACCGAACAAGTGCACCTATACAATTTGTCATTGTATTGGGTGTGTTGGGGACACAAGAGACCTTTTATTATTTGGTCGCGGGGTTGTTTGAGAGAGACCATCTTCATCCTATGCCTCCTGTGGATTGATAAACCTTAGATAATCCACTTGAGGTAAAATTGCTACTGTTCTACAAAACTCTACGCTTGGAGGCCCAACACAAGTCTACAAGAATTAAGTTGCATAGTAGACATCAATTGTGTTGCTTGCTTCTCCTACTGGTTCGATAACCTTGGTTTCATAACTGAGGGAATTACCTACCGAAGATGTACTGCGTCATCCCTTCCTCTTTGGGGAAATACTGACGCGGATACGAGCCATCATACCTCTACATCTACCATCGGGATTAGTTTTAAACCTAAGTAAGTGTTATTTGGTGCTTGCATTGAGCATGAAAATTATATCTGGATCTTGTTTATCGCGAGACGGTTATTGTCGGTGTACAAAAGTATGGGCTCTTTTGTACCCCTTACTTGTGCATGGGCAGTTTTAGCCAAGCCTGTGGCCGGGCCCGTCAGAACAACAGAAGATAAAACACGAAGACCACCAAAACAGATACTCGAGGAACAAGGAGCAGAAGGCGAGCTGGACCTCCCCCGGCAACACCCTTGCCGGGGCAGCTTGCGCAGCACCAGTAAGCCCATCACCCTTGAGGCTGAGAGTTCTGACACCATCGACAATGTTAA
Organism: Triticum dicoccoides; assembly: GCF_002162155.2. Taxonomy (NCBI): domain Eukaryota; kingdom Viridiplantae; phylum Streptophyta; class Magnoliopsida; order Poales; family Poaceae; genus Triticum; species Triticum dicoccoides. The sequence continues at coordinate 285,294,504 of NC_041383.1, read as the reverse complement.
GACCAAGATTTGGGAACGCATGCGTGGTAGCATGCAGATCTTCGTAGAGACTGGTGGCCTGTAGATCCACGTGGGACCAGAAGACGAAGACCCCCGGCAAGATCCTTGCCGGGGATGATCGCTAGGCCGCAGCCAAGCCCGCGCCCGGCAAGGATTTACCAACTCACCACCACTCCAGTGCGACGACCAGTGTGCCAACTAAGAAGGCGCCTACGTGGCGGCATTGATACGTCTCCTACGTATCTATAATTTTTGATTGGTCCATGCTATTATATTACCCCTTTTGGATGTTTATGGGCTTTATTTTACACATTTATATCATTTTTGGGACTAACCTACTAACCGGAGGCCTAGCCCGTATTGCTGTTTTTTTTGCCTATTTTAGTATTTCGAAGAAAAGGAATATCAAACGGAGTCCAAACGGAATGAAACCTTCGGGAGCGTGATTTTTGGAACGAACGTGATCTAGAGGACTTGGAGTGCAAGCCAAGAAGCGATCGAGGCGGCCAGGAGATAGGAGGGCGCGCCCACCCCCTCTGGGGGTGCCCCTGTCTCGTGGGCCCCTCGAGCGGCCACCGACGTACTTGTTCCTCCTATATATACCCACGTACCCCGAAAACATCCAGGGAGCCAACGAAAAACAATTTCCACCACCGTAACCTTTTGTATTCGCGAGATCC
>NC_041383.1:285248411-285293660 GCF_002162155.2 Triticum dicoccoides | reverse complement strand
ACCATGGAGGGCTTCTACATCAACACCATAGCCTCTCCGATGACTTGTGAATAGTTTTACCATAGACCTTCGGGTTCATAGTTATTAGCTAGATGGCTTCTTCTCTCTTTTTGGATCTCAATACCATGTTCTCCCCCTCTCTTGTAAAGATCTATTTGATGTAACTCTTTTTGTGGTGTGTTTGTCGAGATCCGATGAATTGTGGGTTTATGATCAAGTTTATCTATGAGAAATATTTGAATCTTCTCTGAATTCTTTTATGTATGATTGAGTTATCTTTGCAAGTCTCTTCGAATTATCAGTTTGGTTTGGCCTACTAGATTGATCTTTCTTGCCATGGGAGAAGTGCTTAGCTTTGGGTTCAATCTTGTGGTGTCCTTTCCCAGTGACAGCAGGGGCAGCAAGGCACATATTGTATTGTTGCCATCAAGGATAAAAAGAAGGGTTTTATATCATATTGCTTGAGTTTATCCCTCTACATCATGTCATCTATCTTAATGCGTTACTCTGTTCTTATGAACTTAATACTCTAGATGCATGCTGGATAGCGGTCGATGTGTGCAGTAGTAGTAGTAGATGCAGGCAGGAGTCGGTCTACTTGTCACGGACGTGATGCCTATATACATGATCATGCCTAGATAATCTCATAATTATTCACTTTTCTATCAATTGCTCGGCAGTAATTTGTTCACCCACCGTAATACTTATGCTATCTTGAGAGAAGCCAGTAGTGAAACCTATGGCCCCCGGGTCTATCTTTTATCATATAAGCTTTCAATCTACTTTTATTTGCATCTTTACTTTTCGCATCTATATTATAAAATACCAAAAATATGTTTATCTTATCATATTATCTCTATCAGATCTCACTTTCGCAAGTGGCCGTGAAGGGATTGACAACCCCTTTATTGCGTTGGTTGCGTGTTCTTTGTTTGTTTGTGTAGGTGCGTGAGACTTATGAGGAGCCTCCTCCTGGATTGATTCCTTGGTTCTCAAAAACTGAGGGAAATACTTATGCTACTATTGCTGCATCACCCTTTCCTCTTCAAGGAAAACCAAGGCAAGCTCAAGACGTAGCAGGCATGCAGATCTTCGTGGATGCTCTACCGTCGTGCCAACACAGCAGCTAGTTAGCCAGTGTGGCACTGCATGCCTCGTCAGCCTGGACGCATGTCGAAGCAAGGAGGAGAGGTGATGGACGGGATGGTGTCGGTGTACAAAAGTAGGGGCTTTCCTTTTGACCCATCTACTTGTGCACGGGCAGTCAGAGCCATGCACCGTGGCCACACATAGTAGGGCAAAAGAGGGAAGCCGGAGAAAAGCCGAAGGGACGAGATAAACAAGGAAACATCAAGGACCAAGGCCACAAAGTGCAGACGGGCGAAGCATGTTTCCCCGGCAAGGCCCTTGCCGGGGTAGCCTCTGTAGCCCCGGCAAGCCCCTTGTCGGGGCAGCTTGCCCACACCGGCGGAGCAAGCCACCCTTGAACCCACGGTTTCAATTTTCAATAACCACGTTCGACTGGGGCTCGGAAGGCACCTCCATGGTGGCATGCAGATCTTTCTGAAGACAAGGAACACTTAAGATCAGATGAGGATTGGAGGGCAACACTCCCCGTCAAGATCCTTACCGAACAAACCCACAAGACCCCCGGCAAGATCCTTGCCAGGGACACCAGCGCACCACGGCAGGACCCTTGCCGGGCCACCCGGTAAGACCCTTGCCGGGCCACCCGACAAGACCCTTGCCGGAGGCGACAACAGGGCCACTGCCAGGCCTGCACCAACCAACTCCCTGCCGGCGTTCGCATGCAGCTACCAGCCCAACCAGCTGGACAGACACCTGCTGATACGTCCATTTTGCATCATGCTTTTATATCAATATTTATTGCATTATGGGCTATTATTACACATTATATCTCAATACTTATGGATGTTCTCTCTTATTTTACAAGGTTTACCATGAAGAGGGGGAATGCCGGCAGCTGGAATTCTGGATGGAAAAGGAGCAAACATTGGAAACCTATTCTTCACAACTCCAAAAGTCCTGAAACTCCACGAAACAACCTTTTGGATTTAATAAGAATTTATGAGCGAAAGAAATAGGCCAGGGGCCCACACCCTGTCCAGGAGACAGGAGGGCGCCCCCCCCCTATAGGGCGCGGCCCCCTATCTCCTGGGCCCCCTGGTGGGCCTCCGGCGTCCATCTTCTGCTATATCATCACTTTCACCATGGAAAAAATTGTGGGCAAGCTTACGGGATGAAACTCCGCCGCCACGAGGCGTAACCTTGGCGGAATCAATCTAGGGCTCTAGCGGAGCTGTTCTGCCGGGGACACTTCCCTCCGGGAGGGGGAAATCATCACCAACATCATCACCAACGATCCTCTCATCTGGAGGGATTCAATCTCCATCAACATCTTCACCGGCACCATCTCCTCTCAAAACCCTAGTTCATCACTTGTATCCAATCTTGTATCAAAACAACAAATTGGTACCGGTGGGTTGCTAGTAGTGTTGATTACTCCTTGTAGTTGATGCTATTTGGTTTACTTGGTGGAAGATCATATGTTCAGATCCTTTATGCATATTATTACCCCTCTGATTATGAACATGAATATGCTTTGTGAGTAGTTACTTTTGTTCCTGAGGACATGGTTGAAGTCTTGCTATTAGTAGTCATGTGAATTTGGTAATTGTTCGATATTTTGATGAGATGTATGTTGTCTATCCTCTAGTGGTGTTATGTGAACGTCGACTACATGACACTTCAGCATTATTTGGGCCTAGAGGAAGGCATAGGGAAGTAATAAGTAGATGATGGGTTGCTAGAGTGACAGAAGCTTAAACCCTAGTTTATGCGTTGCTTCGTTAGGGGTTGATATGGACCCATATGTTTAATGTTGTGGTTAGGTTTACCTTAATACTCATTTTTGTAGTTGGGGATGCTCAATAGGGGTTAATCATAAGTGGGATGCTTGTCCATGTTAGGGCAGTACCCAAGTACCGATCCACCCACATATCAAATTATCAAAGTACCGAACGCGAATCTTATGAACATGATGAAAACTAGCTTGACGATAATTCCCAATGTGTCCTCGGGAGCTCCTTCTTCATTATTAGAATTTGTCTAGGCTTATCCTTTGCTACATAAAGGATTGGGCCACCTTGCTGCATTTTATTTACTTTATATACTTTTTGCTCATTACTATTTATCTTATCACAAAACTATCTATCACCTACTATTTCAGTGCTTGCAGAGAAAACCTTACTGAAAACCGCTTATCATTTCCTTCTGCTCCTCGTTTGGTTCGACACTCTTACTTATCGAAAGGACTATGATAGATCCCCTATACTTGTGGGTCATCAAGACTCTTTTCTGGCGCCGTTGCCGGGGAGCGTAGCTCTCTTGGTGAGTGGAACTTGTAAGGAAACATTTATATAGTGTGCTGAAATTTTCTGTTACTTGTCACTATGGAAACTAATCCTTTGAGGGGCTTGTTTGGGGTATCTTCACCCCAACCAGAAGAGCAAAGAGATGCTCCTCAACCTACTGAACTTTATGAAAATATTCACTTTGAGATTCCTTCGGGTATGATAGAAAAACTGCTAGCTAATCCTTTTGCAGGAGACGGAACATTGCATCCCGATTTACACCTTATCTTTGTGGATGAAGTTTGTGGATTATTTAAGCTTGCAGGTATTCCTGATGATGTTGTCAAAAGTAAGGCCTTCCATTTATCTTTGAAGGGAGAGGCAATGACATGGTATAGGCTATGTGATGATACGAGATCTTGGAATTATAAGCGATTGAAGTTGGAATTTCACCAGAAGTTCAATCCTATGCATCTTGTTCATTGTCATCGTAATTACATATATAATTTCTGGCCTCGTGAAGGAGAAAGCATCGCTCAAGCTTGGGGGAGGCTTAAGTCAATGTTATATTCATGCCCCAATCATGATCTCTCTTGGGAAATGATTATTCAGAATTTTTATGCTCGGCTTTCTCTTGATAATTGCAACCTGCTTGATACTTCCCGTGCTAGTTCCTATATGCTGAAGACTATTGATTTCAAATGGGACTTATTGGAAAGAATTAAACGCAACTCTGAAGATTGGGGTTCTGACGATGGTAAGGAGTCAGGTATGACACCTAAGTTCAATTGTGTTAAATATTTTATGGATACCGATGCTTTCCGTGGATTTAGCTCTAAGTATGGACTTGACTCTGAGATAGTAGCTACTTTTTGTGAAACTTTTGCTACTCACGTTGATCTCCCTAATGAAAAGTGGTTTAAATATAATCCTCCTGTTGAAGTGAAAGTAGTTGCACCCATTACAGTCGAAGAAAAGACTATTACATATAGTGATCCTATTATTCCTACTACTTATGTCGAAAATCCTCCTTTTCCTATTAGGATAAAAGATCATGCTAAAGCTTTGATTGTTGTTCGTAAGAGTAATACTAGGACTTATACACCTCCTGAGCAAATTAATGTTGAACCTGGTATTGCTATAATTAAATATCTCTTGGATGAGGACTTAGATGGGCATGTTATCTCTTTCTTGGGTGAAACTGCTAATATTGCTAGACCCGATACTAAGACACATAGACCTGTTGTAGGCATGCCTGTTATTTCTGTTAAAATAGGAGATCATTGTTATCATGGCTTATGTGATATGGGTGCTAGTGCTAGTGCGATACCTTATGATCTTTATAAAGAAATTATGCACGACATTGCACCTGTTGAATTAGAAGACATTGATGTTACTATTAAGCTTGCTAATAGGGACACCATTAAACCTACTGGGATTGTTAGAGATGTTGAAGTTTTGTGTGGGAAGGTTAAATACCCTGCTGATTTTCTTGTTCTTGCTTCCCCACAAGATGATTTTTGTCCCATTATTTTTGGTAGACCCATCTTGAATACTGCTAGTGCTAAGATTAATTGTAAAAGGAAGGTCGTCACTGTTGGCATAAATGGTATGTCTCATGAGTTCAATTTTGCTAAGTTTAGTAGACAACCTCGTGAAAGGGAACCACCTAGTAAAGATGAGATTATTGGTCTCGCTTCCATTGCTGTTCCTCCAACTGATCCGTTAGAAAAATATTTGCTAGACCATGAAAACAATATGTTTATGCAGGAAAGGTAAGAAATAGATGAATTGTTCCTTAAATAGGAACCTATGCTGAAACATAACCTTCCCGTTGAAATTCTTGGGGATCCCCAAGGGTGATCCCATGTTTGAACTCAAACACTTACCTGATAATTTTAAGTATGCTTATCTTGATGAAAAAGAAATATATCCTATTATTATTAGTGCTAACCTTTCAGAGAAAGAAGAAGAAAGATTATTGAAAACTCTGAAGAAGCACAGAGCTACTATTGGATATACTCTGGATGATCTTAAGGGCATTAGTCCCACATTATGTCAACACAAAATTTCAGTGGAGAAAGATGCCAAACCAGTTAGAGATCCTCAAAGAAAATTAAATCCCAAAATGAAGGAAGTGGTAAGAAAGGAGATACTAAAGCTCCTTGAGGCAGGTATTATTTATCCCGTTGCTGATAGTGAATGGGTAAGCCCTGTCCATTGTGTCCCTAAAAAGGGAGGTATTATCATTGTTCCTAATGATAAAGATGAATTGACCCCGCAAAGAATTATTACAGGCTATAGGATGGTAATTGATTTTCGTAGTTAAATAAAGCTACTAAGAAGGATCATTACCCTTTACCTTTTATTGATCAAATGCTAGAAAGTCTATCCAATCACACACATTTTTGCTTTCTAGATGGTTATTCTGGCTTCTCTCAAATACTTGTGTCCGCGAAGAATCAATCTAACACTACTTTTACTTTCCCTTTTGGTACTTTTGCTTATAGACGTATGCCTTTTGGTTTATGTAATGCACCTGCTACCTTTCAAAGATGCATGATGGATATATTTTCTGATTTTTGTGAAAATATTTTTGAGGTATTCATGGATGACTTCTCCATCTATGGATCCTCTTTTGATGATTGTTTGAGCAACCTTGATCGAGTTTTGCAGAGATGCGAAGACACTAGTCTCGTCCTGAATTGGGAAAAGTGTCACTTTATGGTTAATGAAGGCATTGTCTTGGGGCACAAGATCTCCGAGAGAGGTATTGAAGTTGATAAAGCCAAAGTTGATGCTATTGAAAATATGCCATGTCCCAAGGACATAAAAGGTATAAGAAGTTTCCTGGGTCACGCCGGTTTTTATAGGAGGTTCAATAAGGACATTTCTAAAATCTCTAGGCCTCTGACTAATTTATTGCAAAAAGATATTCCCTTTGTCTTTGATGATTATTGTCTAGAAGCATTTGAAACGCTTAAGAAAGCTTTGATCACTGCACCTATTGTTCAGCCACCTGATTGGAATTTAGCTTTTGAAATTATGTGCGATGCTAGTGATTATGCTGTAGGTGTTGTTTTAGGGCAAAGAGTTGATGAGAAATTGAATGTTATCCAGTATGCTAGTAAGACTCTTGATACTGCCCAAAGAAATTATGCTACTACTGAGAAAGAGTTCTTAGCAGTTGTGTTTGCATGTGATAAGTTTAGACCTTATATTGTTGATTCCGAAGTTACTATTCACACTGATCATGGTGCTATTAAATATCTTATGGAAAAGAAAGATGCTAAGCCTAGACTCATTAGATGGGTTCTCTTGCTCCAAGAATTTGACTTGCATATTATTGATAGAAAGGGAGCTAAGAACCCCGTTGCAGACAACTTGTCTAGGTTATAGAATGTTCTTGATGACCCACTGCCTATTAATGATAGTTTTCCTGATGAACAATTAGCGGTTGTCAATGCTTCTCGTACTGCTCCTTGGTATGCTGACTATGCTAATTACGTTGTTGCTAAATATATACCACCTAGTTTCACATACCAGAAAAAGAAAAAGTTCTTTTATGATTTAAGACATTACTTCTGGGATGATCCACACCTTTATAAAGGAGTAGATGGTATTATTAGATGTTGTGTGCCCGAGCATGAATAGGAACAAATTCTATGCAAGTGTCACTCTGAATCCTATGGAGGACACCACGCTGGAGATAGAACTGCACACAAGGTACTACAATCTGGTTTTTATTGGCCTACTCTCTTCAAGGATGCTCGTAAGTTTGTATTATCTTGTGATGAATGTCAAAGAATAGGTGACATTAGTAGATGTCAAGAAATGCCTATGAATTATTCTCTTGTTATTGAACCGTTTGATGTTTGGGGCTTTGATTATATGGGACCTTTTCCTACCTCCAATGGTTATACACATATTTTAGTTGCTTTTGATTACGTTACTAAGTGGGTAGAAGCTATTCGAACTAGTAGTGCTGATCATAACACCTCTATTAAAATGCTTAAGGAAGTTATTTTTCCGAGGTTTGGAGTCCCTAGATATCTTATGACTGATGGTGGTTCACACTTTATTCATGATGCTTTCCGTAAGATGCTTGCTAAGTATGATGTCAATCATAGAATCGCATCTCCTTATCACCCGCAGTCTAGTGGTCAAGTAGAGTTGAGCAATAGAGAGCCCAAATTAATTTTGCAAAAGACTGTGAATAGATCTAGAAAGAATTGGTCCAAAAAACTTGATGATGCATTATGGGCCTATAGAACTGCATACAAAAATCATATGGGTATGTTTCCATATAAGATGGTTTATGGAAAAGCATGTCATTTACCTCTTGAACTTTAACATAAAGCATATTGGGCTATTAAGGAGCTCAATTATGATTTCAAACTTGTTGGTGAGAAAAGGTTATTTGATATTAGCTCACTTGATTAATGGAGAACCCAAGCATATGAGAATGCCAAGCTTTTCAAAGAAAAAGTCAAACGCTGGTATGATAAAAGATGGCATGACAAAAGGATACAAAAGCGTGAGTTTAACGTAGGAAATTATGTGTTATTGTTCAACTGCCGTTTAAGATTTTTTGCAGGAAAACTTCTCTCAAAATGGGAAGGTCCCTACGTTATCGAGGAGGTCTATCGTTCTGGTGCTATAAAAATCAACAACTTCAAAGGCACAAATCCGAGGGTGGTAAATGGTCAAAGAATTAAACATTATATTTCAGGTAATCCTATCAATGTTGAAACTAATACTATTGAAACCATAACCCGTGAGGAATATATAAGAGACACTTTCCAGAATGTTCCAGACTCCGAAAAGGCATAGGTACGTGGTACGGTAAGTAAACCGACTCCAAAACAACTCTAATGGCAATTTTTATCAGTTTTGGATTATTTAAGAATTTTAGGAAGAAAGAAGTAGTCCGAAAGGGACATGAGGCTCCCACGAGAGAGGAGGTCGCCCCCCCCTTGTAGGGCGCGCCTCCTGTCTCGTGCTCGTGTGCCTCCCAGACTCTGTTTTCTTATATGTTACGTATTTTGGTCAGTAAAAATTCATTATATATACTCCCGAAGGTTTTGACCACCGTAACACGCAAATAAGCTCTGTTTTCGTTTCGAGCTGTTTCTGTTGCAGATTTAGGGCACCATGACTTCTCCCTCCTCCAACAACGAAGACAAGGATGCTTGGCTATTGAAGATAGAGTTGAAAAGAGAGGAACCAGAAGAGATCAACCAGGATGAAGAGATCAAGAAGGCCATGGAGGTTCAAGCTCCGGTGGTGAAAGAAGAAGACATCGCTCAACCTTTACCTAACCTTTTCACTCCAATAGAGATTGAAGCTTTCAAGATGATTGAGTTAGCCTGCATACAGAACAAGTATCTCACACAGGAGAATATCTTGTTAAAGTATCATATTGCTGGGCTCAAGGGCATTATCCGCAAGTTGGAGGAGCTTTTACGCTCAATGTGTGATTATCCACCGTCATCATCACCACCTCCATCACCTCCGAAGAACTAATCACATGGGTATGGGCACTCCCCTTGGCATCTGCCAAGCTTGGGGGAGGTGCCCCGGTATCGTCTCACCATCACACTCCTATCTTTAACACTTTATTTAGTTCGATTATTTTAGTAATATCTTGATCTATTAGTTCGAAGTTTTGATATCAAGTAGTTTTGAGTTTTGCTTTGTGATCTCTTTATGTAATTGAGTCCGTGTGCTATCTATAACAAAGATTAGTGTTGAGTAAAGGGCTTTACTATGTTGCTATGATCTTGAGAAAGTAGAAAGAATAAAAGACTTCATATTGATCTTATGGATAGTGATAACTTCACACATAGAAAGTATGAGGCATAAAAATTGTTGAGAGTTGATGAATGTAGCCTTGGTCATCATTGCAATTAATAGGAAGTGATAAGGAAAGAGGAGTTCACATATAAATATATTATCTTGGACATCTTTTATGATTGTGAAGCACTCTTTAAGTATGACATGCTAAAAGATTTGATGTTGGACAAGGAAGACAACGTAATGGTTTATGTTTTCTGACATCTCAGTTAAAGTATATTGTCATTGACCTTCCAAACATTATGAGCTTGCCTTTCCCCCTCATGCTAGCCAAATTCCTTGCACCAAGTAGAGATACTACTTGTGCTTCCAAATATCCTTAAACCCAGTTTTGCCATGAGAGTCCACCATACATACCTATGGATTGAGTAAGATCCTTCAAGTAAGTTGTCATCGGTGCAAGCAATAAAAAGTGCTCTCTAAATATGTATGACTTATTAGTGCAGAGAAAATAAGCTTTGTACGAACTTGTTGTGGAAGTAATAAAAGCGACGGACTGCATAATAAAGGTCCACATACAAGGGGCAATATAAAGTGACATTCTTTCGCATTAAGAGTTTGTGCATCAACCCTAAATGCGCATGACAACCTCTGCTTCCCTCTGCGAAGGGCCTATCTTTTCTTTATGTTTTTACTTTATGCTTGAGTCAAGGTGATGCTCACCTTTCCCTTTTTCATTTTATCCTTTGGCAAGCTCCTCGTGTTTGAAAGATCATGACACATATATCCAACTGGATGTAAGTTAGCATAGGCTATTATTGTTGACATCACCTAAAGGTGAATACGTTGGGAGGTGCACGATAAGCCCCTATCTTTCTCAGTGTCTGGCTGAAACTCTATAACCACAAGTATTGCGTGAGTGTTAGCAATTATGGGAGACTACGAGATAGTTGAGTATGTGAACTTGTTGAAAAACTCTATTATTAACTCTTTCTGATGTTACGATAAATTGCAATTGCTTCAATGACTGAGATTATAGTTTGTTAGTTCCCAGTGAAGTTTTTGAACCATACTTGACATTGTGAATTGCTTATTACTTGAGCATAGGAAATCATATGACAAAATCCATATATGTTGCTGTTATTAGAATGATCATGATGCCCTCATGTCCGTATTTTATTTTTATCAAGACTTCTATCTCTAAACATGTGGATATATTTTTCTATTTCGTCTTCCGCTTGAGGACAAGTGAGGTCTAAGCTTGGGGGAGTTGATACGTCCATGTTGCATCATGCTTTTATATCAATATTTATTGCATTATGGGCTGTTATTACACATTATATCTCAATACTTATGGCTATTCTCTCTTATTTTACAAGGTTTACCATGAAGAGGGGGAATGCCGGCAGCTGGAATTCTGGCTGGAAAAGGAGCAAATGTTGGAAACCTATTCTGCACAAATCCAAAAGTCCTGAAACTCCATGAAACAACTTTTTGGATTGAATAAGAATTTATGAGCGAAAGAAATAGGCCAGGGGCCCGCACCCTGTCCAGGAGACAGGAGGGCGTGCCCCCCCTATAGGGCGCGCCCCCCTATCTCCTGGGCCCCCTAGTGGGCCTCCGGCGTCCATCTTCTGCTTTATCATCACTTTTACCCTGGAAAAAATCATGGGCAAGCTTACGGGACGAAACTCCGACGCCACGAGGCGGACCCTTGGCGGAATCAATCTAGGGCTCTGACGGAGTTGTTCTGCCGGGGACACTTCCCTCCGAGAGGGGGAAATCATCACCAACGTCATCACCAACAATCCTCTCATCGCGAGGGGGTGAATCTCCATCAACATCTTCACCAGCACCATCTCCTCTCAAAACCCTAGTTCATCTCTTGTATCCAATCTTGTATCAAAACCACAAATTGGTACCTGTGGGTTGCTAGTAGTGTTGATTACTCCTTGTAGTTGATGCTATTTGGTTTACTTGGTGGAAGATCATATGTTCAGATCCTTTATGCATATTATTACCCCTCTGATTATGAACATGAATATGCTTTGTGAGTAGTGACGTTTGTTCCTGAGGACATGGGTCAAGTCTTGCTATTAGTAGTCATGTGAATTTGGTATTCGTTCAATATTTTGATGAGATGTATGTTGTCTATCCTCTAGTGGTGTTATGTGAACGTCGACTACATGACACTTCACCATTATTTGGGCCTAGAGGAAGGTAGAGGGAAGTAATAAGTAGATGATGGGTTGCTAGAGTGACAGAAGGTTAAACCCTAGTTTATGTGTTGCTTCGTTAGGGGTTGATATGGACCCATATGTTTAATGTTGTGGTTAGGTTTACCTTAATACTCCTTTTTGTAGTTGCGGATGCTAGCAATAGGGGTTAATCATAAGTGGAATGCTTGTCCATGTTAGGGCAGTACCCAAGTACCGGTCCACCCACATATCAAATTATCAAAGTACCAAACGCGAATCTTATGAACGTGATGAAAACTAGCTTGACGATAATTCCCAATGTGTCCTCGGGAGCTCCTTCTTCATTATTAGAATTTGTCCAGGCTTATCCTTTGCTACATAAAGGATTGGGCCACCTTGCTGCATTTTATTTACTTTATTTACTTTTTGCTCGTTACTATTTATCTTATCACAAAACTATCTATCACCTACTATTTATGTGCTTGCAGAGAAAACCTTACTGAAAACCGCTTATCATTTCCTTCTGCTCCTCATTGGGTTCGACACTCTTACTTATCGAGAGGACTACGATAGATCCCTATACTTGTGGGTCATCACTTGCGTGCAACATGCAGCTTCCAGGCCAACTCAGCACACACCTGTGTGGCGACATGCAAATCTTTGTGGAGGTTCCACCACCGCGCCACCTCAGCTGCTTTCCTGCCTACATGGCACCGCATGCATCGCTGGCCAGGGCGCGTGTCGAAGCGAGGAGGAGCAGCGATGAACGGGACATGCCTCACACCCGTCCCTGATAAAGTGAAGGGACACCTAAGCCATGCATTAAATGCATCATGTCCTGTAATACGAGCGATGAGCTTGCAACACTGTAGGCCCTTCCACTTCCTGTGTGCCCCTCTGACAGCCCCTTCCGCCTATAAAAGGAGGCCCATGGCATACAGGAAAAGGATTCGGCTCTTTCGAACCACACAGCATCCATAGCTAGTTCGAGAGCTCAAGAACACTCAATACATCCACACAGCTTTCGCCGCTGCCCACGCCAGCAGAAGCCCTAGCACGCGCGCAGCTGCTCCTCGATTTTCCTCACGCCGCGGAGAAGCTCGACGAATGGAGGGCCACCATCCGGAGCCTCGCCGGCATCGCCAACAACGATGAGTTGTGGCCAGCGGGACCTGTAGACCGTCGCTCTATCGGGCCACCGCATGCCAGCTGAGGCCGGGCCGGAGGCGATGCGGCCACGGTGCACTCTCCTCCTCCATCCCGACCATCGTGGGTGTCGGTCCGTCGCGACGATGCTCGTGATGATATCTCCATAGCGTCGTTCGACCCGCGAGCCCACCGTGACCAACACCAAGTTCTTCGGGAGCGAGTTTACGAAGACGCTCGAACCACCATCGAGCGCTGGCGTGACGCGCACCACCAGTCGGACAGGCTGGCAGGGCCCACTACAGACCACCCAGCACCGGGAGGCTACGGTGGCCTACCTTACAAGGTGGGTTGTCCGGCCTTCACCCGTGATCTGCGGCAGTTCCAATGGCCCTCCCACCGCACATTCAAGCCTGACGTTGGCGAAAAGTACAACGACAAGACTCACCTGTCGGAGTTCCTCAGCATCTACACCATCGCGATTCAAGCTGCTGGGGCCCGTGACGACAAGGTGCTTGCCAATTACTTTCCGTTGGCACTAAGCCCAATGTTATGCCATGCTTGATGCACTTGCTGGTAGACTCCATTTCTTCTTGGGTGGATCTGTGTCATGAGTTTGTTGGCGCCTTAACCGGAGGCCACCAAGCTCATGTCTAGGCGAGTGATCTGCATATCATCCCCCAGAAGGAAGGAGGAAACTTGTGCAAGTACATCCAAAGGTTCAGCCAAGTGCAGTACAAAATCCCCGACGTTCATCATGCCGATGTGATTAGTGAATTCCCACAGATTGTGCGCAATCATAAGATGCGCGAGGAGCTGGTGATGAACAAGGTCGGGGATGTGGCCGAACTTTATGTTCTGGCCGATCTGTGTGCTCGCGCTGAAGAGGGAAGGAAGTACCCCGGCGAAGACGCCGGCGCGGAGACCGACTCCACGGATGATACCGCCACCCCGGCGAAGAAGAGCCGGCGCCATAACAGGAAGCACAGCGGCAAGACCGTGCTTGCCGTCGAGGGGTCCGATGATATCGGCGCCACCAAGAAACCCAAGGCAAGTGACCCCGGCAAGGAGGTTGCCGGGTGTGCCGCTTGTCGGGCCTTGGCGGCTGCCGATAAGCCAGGGGGCTCCGACAAGCAGTATTGCAAGATCCACCGCACCAAAGGCCACGATCTCCAGAACTGCCGGCAAGTGGAGCTGCTCGCCGAGAAGCAGAAAGCCGAGTATGAACGGCAGGACAAGGAGAAAGGCCAAGAAGGTGCCAAAGGATCCGGCAAGAAACGTGGCGGCCAAGGGGGCCACTATGGCAAGGACAATCGGCAGGAGAGGCCTGCCCGGGGCCGCAACAAGAAGCAGGAAGACGATCATCATGACAAGGACGATGAGTCAGGCGACCATGAGTTTTAGAAAGCCACAGAAGCCATGTGCGTCGACGGTGGCACCTCGCTGCATACATCCCACCGCCAGCTCAAGCAGTGGGCGCGTGAGATCACAGCGGTGGAGCCGTCTGTCGACACACGGAGGCCGCTGAGGTGGCCCAGCATGCCTATCATCTTCAACACCGAGGACCACCCCAACCGCACTACTGCGGTCGGGTGCTTGCCGTTGTTGGTCTCACCAACAATCCACAACCTCAAGGTGATGAAGATGCTGGTTGACGGCGGGGCCGGTCTAAACTTGATCACGCCTGTTGTGATCAAGAGGCTGCAAATCCCTGATGGAGACCTCGAGGAGACGGGCACGTTCCAAGGGGTCAACCCGGGGAGGAGCCAGCCGAAGGGAAAGGTCACGCTGCCCGTGACGTTCGGAGGCGAGGTAAATCATAGGACGGAGAGGATTATATTCAATGTAGCCGAGATCCCCTTGCCCTACAACGGGATCCTCAGCCTCCCGGCAGTAGCCAAGTTCATGGCGGCTTCACATTACGCCTACAACATGTTGAAGATGCCTAGGCCGATGAACATCATCACCGTCCCCTCCGACAAGAAATATGTGTTGATTTGCACCAACCAACTCTACCGGAAAGAAGTTGCAGCAGCTACCGCCAAGGCACCTCCTCCTGCCGATGGAGCCCCAAGAGGGAAGAAGACCGGCGAGACCCCTCGCACCTACTCCGGCAAGCGCACCTCTTCGGGGTGTTGCGCTCCCGTTGAGGACGTGCCAGAGAGCTCCGCCGCAGGAGCAAGAAGTCCAGAGCTGCACCACCAGAGACCAAGAAGGTGCCCATCAAGGAGGACGGCACGGGGGGAGCTTTTACCATAAGCTCCACCCTCTACAGCAAATAGGAAAGTGAGAACGTCACTTTCCTGCGGGCAAATGTTGATGTGTTTGCGTGGCAAGCCTCCGACATCCCCGACGTTCCCAAGGAAGTGATTGAGCACCATCTTGTTGTCTGTCCTCATGCGTGGCCCGTCGAGCAGAAGGTCAGGAAGCAAGCTCTGAAAAGGCAGGAGATCATCACGGAGGAGATCAGAAAACTAGAGGCGGCAGGCTTGGTAAGAAGATTACTCCATCCGACGTGGTTGGCCAATCCGGTAGTGGTGCGCAAGGCAAACGGGAAGTGGAGACTGTGTATTGATTACACAGACATCAATAAGGCTTGTCCAAAGGATCCCTTCCCGTTATCGTGCATTGACCAGATTGTTGACTCCACGGCTGGGTGTGACCTGTTATCATTACTCAATGCCTACTCGGGATACCACCAGATCTTCATGACGAAAGACGAGGAGAAGACAACATTCATCACCCCATGTGGTACGTATTGCTTCTTAAGGATGCCTTTCGGGTTGAAGAGTGCTGGCTCAACCTTTGCAAGAGCGGTCCAAATTGGTTTTGAGCCCCAGCTACATAGGAATATGGATGACATAGTGGTCAAAACCAAGGACAAAGCAACACTTGTGCAAGATCTGGAGGAAACATTTGCAAATCTGTGCAAAATCAACCTCAAATTGAACCCTGAGAAGTGTGTCTTCGGTGTTCCGTCTGGCAAGCTTCTGAGATTCTTTGTGTTCCAGCGCGGGATCGAGGCAAACCCAAATAAGATCAAGGCCATCAAGCAGATTGAGGCACCCAAGCGGATCAAGGACGTGCGTCGGCTCACTGGCTGCGTCGCCGCCATGAGTAGATTTATCTCCAAGTCTGTGGAGTGTGCCCTTCCCTTTTTCAAGATCTTGAAGAAAACAGGCCTAGTGGAGTGGACCCCAGAGGCCGAGGCAGCTCTGTAAGATTTGAAGAAGTACCTCTCCTCTACCCCGGTGCTGGTTGCGCCCAAACCACAAGAACCATTGCTGCTGTATCTAGCAGCGACGAATCAGGTGGTTAGCGCCGCACTAGTGGCACAGAGAGGGGTCGACAAAGAGGCGGTGGCGGCAGCAGAGTCAGCGGATGGCGAGCCGAAACCCTCCCCGGCAGGGCTCGGTCCCGGCAAGACTATGTCCCCAGTGGGGGCTGAAGCCAGTGCAACAGGGTCCACACAACCGGGTGGAGTGGCGCAAAAGAAGAAAATGATGCAGCACCCTGTTTACTTCGTTAGCTCCCTCTTGCAGGGGGCTAGGTCGAGGTACTCAGGTGTGCAAAAGCTGCTCTTCGGCCTCCTCGAGGAAGCTACACCATTACTTCCAAGCACACGAGATCACGGTGGTCACCTGCCTCCCATTGCAGCGGATATTGCATAACCCAGATGCAACAGGGAGGATCGTGGAATGGGCCCTGGAGTTGTCAAGTTTCGGTTTAAAGTTCGAAAGTACCTCGACGATTCAGAGCAGAGTCTTGGCGGAGTTTGTTGTAGAATGGACCTCGACGCCCGACGAAGAGGTGCAAGAGACCACTCTCCCCGGCAAGGAAACGAGTCGCAACTGGATCATGTACTTTGATGGGGCCTTTTCACTGCAAGGCGCCGGTGCAGGTGTGCTGCTTGTCGCACCCACCGGAGAGCACCTCAAGCATGTCATCCAGATGCACTTCCCCCGGGAGATGTCAACTAACAACACTGCCGAGTACGAGGGTTTGCTTGCCGGTTTCAGGATCGCGGCGGACCTTGGAGTCAAAATGCTCATTGTCAGGAAGATCAACAAAGATTATAAAAGCCCATTGATGGAAGCTTACATAGATGAGGTGAGGAAACTAGAGGAGCGCTTTGACGGTATACAAGCGGAGCACGTCCCTCGGACGGAGAACGACATCGCCGACTACCTGTCAAAGCGCGCTGCCCTCAAGCTACCTGTGGAACCAGGTAATTTTGTGCTTGAGTTAACTCAACCATCCGTCGAGCCGTCAACCGGGCAAAACAAGCGGAGGAAGCTAGGATCCGGCAAGTACTTCCCCACCGAGCTCCCCGGAGCCACTGGCGAAGATGTTGCCGTGGATGCCGATCCTGCCGCGAGGCAACCGACTCTGGCAGGACCTCAGGTCATGGCCGTAGAGAGGGCCGCTCCCGTGGCAGAAGAGATGCCTTTGGTCCTTGTCGTCGAGCCACAAGCTCCGGCATGGGCGCATCACAACGTCCGATTCCTCTGAAAAGGAGAGCTTCCTGAGGAGCAGGAAGAGGCACAAAGAGTAGCCCGCCGGCCTGCTCTGTACCAATTCATTGATAATGTATTGTACAGAAAAAGACTGAATGGGGTGAAATTGAAGTGCATCTCCTGGGAGGAAGGACTAAAGCTGTTGGCAGAGATACATGGAGGCATATGTGGCTCCCACATAGGGTCGAGGGCCCTTCTGGCAAGGCTTTCCGGCAAGGTTTCTTCTGGCCCACCGCCCTCCAGGATGCAACAGCACTAGTAACCAAGTGTGAAGCGTGCCAGTTCCATTCGTAGAAGCTTCATCAACCAGCTCAAGCCCTTCAAACTATCCCTCTCTCCTGGCCCTTCTCGGTCTGGGGGCTCGACATATTGGGCCCCTTCCCCCGTGCTGTCGAGGGCTTTGAGTTCTTGTAAATTGCAATCGACAAGTTCACAAAGTGGCCAGAGGTGGAAGCAGTGAGGAAGGTGACGGCGCAGTCAGCCATCAAATTCTTCAAGGGACTAGTGTGCCGTTTTGGGCACCCAACAGGATCATCACCGACAACGGCACACAGTTCACAAGCCATGCCTTCATGCAATACATTGAGGATCTCGGCAGCAGGGTCTGTTTTGCTTCTGTGGCACATCCATGGAGCAACGGCAAAGCGGAGAGAGCAAATGCTGAAGTTCTGCGAGGCTTAAGAACGAAGACTTTTGACAGGCTGCGCAAGAGTGGAAGGCGCTGGATTGATGAGTTGCGGACAGTTCTTTGGTCGATCAGAATGACGCCAAATCGAGCCACCGGCCAGACACCCTTTGCCCTGGTCTAGAGGGCAGAAGCAGTTCTCCCCATGGAACTCATACACGGGTCACCTCAAGTGCTTTCTTATTATGAGCTTGAGCAAGAGCGATTGCGGCAAGATGAAGCGATGCTCCTTGAGGAAGTTCATCTCCGGGTGGCTGTGAGAGTAGCATGCTACCAGCAAGCCTTGTGCCACCATCGTAGCCACAAGGTTCATGCCCAGAGCTTTGAGGAAGGCGACCTTATTCTTCGGCATGTTAAGTCGGCCAAGAATTCCAACAAGTTGACGCCGAAGTGGGAAGGCCCTTATCGGTTAACACAAGTCACCAGGCCCGGCGCAGTCCGGCTGGAGACCGAATATGCCGTTCTAGTGAGAAACTCCTGGAACATCGAGCATCTCCGCAAGTTTTAGACATAAGGCGCGGCTGCCGGGCCTCCCGGCAAGCCACCCTTTTGTACAAGCCTTGCCGGCAAGGCATGTAACCCTTTCTACAAAGCCAGGCGCAGACCCTGAGCATAAATAAACGAAGCGCCGGAGCCCTAAGTCATAGCATGCTTGCTAGGTCAAGTCTCTTCCTCGGTTAGGGTTGATAGTGCTTGGCGGTGGCTAAAACCTAGCTTAGAGGTTGAGTGCGCGCCTCTCTGTTCTTCTCTGTCTTCTTTGGTTCGCAGGGCACATAAGTATTCTTGTCGAGCTATTTTGGAAGAAAGGGGACAGACCGGCGTTCGGGCCCTGGCAAGCCAAAGTTGCCGGGGG
Source organism: Triticum dicoccoides (assembly GCF_002162155.2). Lineage (NCBI taxonomy): Eukaryota > Viridiplantae > Streptophyta > Magnoliopsida > Poales > Poaceae > Triticum > Triticum dicoccoides. The sequence continues at coordinate 285,275,091 of NC_041383.1, read as the reverse complement.
CTACAAGAAAAAAGATCCATCTGTGGCAAGCCAAGGTTGCCGGGGGCTGCAGATCCAGATAAGTCTTCTATCCTCTATCATGCATTTCGTTATGGACTGGGATATGTGAAACCTCGTTTTATCCCTAGGCTACTGTGCTCCCCTCTTTCCGTACCCTAGTACTATCTCCTGGGGCCGAATTTGGTCGTAGTCACGGCAGCAAGGAAATGAAACGAGGAGCCTAAGCCCACCTCGTCCCTGCCTCCGCCAAGGGTGTGAGAAAGGTCGAGCGAAGTGGGAGGACGGCAAGGCCTGTTGTCGGGCAAAAAAAACATTTATCTTAAAAAATAACGAGGATTCACTCCTTGTCGTGGGTTCCACCCGCGAATGAAAAACCCGGCAAACATCCCTTTTTCATTAAAAAACATCCCGTACAGGTACAGTTCATACGAAATGAAAAACATGAGCAAGAGGATTACAAGTTCTAAAGTTAACAAAGGCCCGAAGGCTTACAAGACTAAAAAGAGATAAGGTGCCCGTAATCCCTTTCTTGTCCCTCTCCTCAGGAAATAAAACGAGAAAGCAGAAGGGAAAAAGGGGCGCCTAGGCGAGCTATGAGCGGCAGAAAGCACCAAGAGAACATCTCGGTGGCCGTCCAAAGGCTAGATGGTGATGGCGGCGCCGGAGGAAGAGCTCGAAGACGAGGCGGCAGGACGTCAATACGCGACAAAGGCGTCAGTGCCCGCATACACCGACTTGACGGCCTTGCCGCTCGCCCTCTTCCTCTTCCGCAGCCTCCCAATGCCAGTCGCCCAAGGAGATGACCCTAAGAAGTTCAAGGAGCTGGTGACACGGATGATGGGATCACCGGTGCCACCCAGGGCGGCGCCTAACGCCTAGTCGGACCCATCATCCTGCCGCCCGCTACCCTCGTCGTCGCTGCCGTCGTCTTCCTCGCCACTCTCGCTCGAGGAGGAATCTTCATTGTCAGAAGAGCTCTCCATGCAGCACCTTATGGAGAGGAGGCCACTCTCCATTAGTTTGAAATGGAGAGTGAGCCCCTCCGTCAAGCTGTGGACACGAGGAGGAGCAGCGACGGACGGGACGGGCCTCGCTCCCGTCCCCGATAAAGTGAAGGGACACCTATGCCACGCATTAAATGCATCATTTCCTGTAATACGAGCGATAAGCTCGCAGCACTGTAGGCCCTTCCACCTCCTGTGTGCCACTGTGGTAGCCCCTTCCACCTATAAAAGGAGGCCCATGGCATACAGGAAAAGGATTCGGCTCTGTCGAACCACGCAGCATCCGTAGCTAGTTCGAGAGCTCAAGAACACTCAATACATCCACCTAGCAAGACTAGGGTTTTACGCATCCTCACGGCCCTAACCTGGGTAAACGATCCTTGTGTCAATTACTAATCCTGGTCTTCTCACAACCCCGCGCCCTGCAACCGTAGTAGGGATTCTTGTGATCCCATAGGTGTCGTTTCCCACCGACAGATGGCTCCTATTTCCGTCCCCGATAAAATAAGAGGGCACGTAGATTAAATGCGTTTGTCCTACGGTGCCGAGCGATAAGCTCATACACTATAGCTTGCCACCTCCTATGTGCCACTGTGGCAACCCCTTTACGTATAAAAGGAGGCCCGAGGCGTACAGAGAGAGGATTCGGACTTTTGGACCGTGCATGCACCGCAGCTAGTTCGAAAGCTCAAAAACACATATATCCAGACAAGCAAGACTAGGGTACTACACATCTTTGCGGCCCGAACCTAGGTAAAATCCCCTTGTGCTAACTGCTAGACCTGCTCTTCATGCAGCTAATCCCCCACCGAATGTGGAAGGGATTCCTGTGATCCCATAGGTGTTCGTTTCCCTGACACCTTTGGCGCGCCAGGTAGGGGGCCTTAGTTGTGAGAATCTGGTCTACTAGTTAGCGCAGTAGTTTCTTCATCGCCATGGCGCTGATGAAGAAGTCGATCGCAGCGGTCGGCCAGTTCGTGGCCGCTCCGCCCGTGCCCGCCTGGATGGGCGACATGGCAAATGCCAGTGGTGGAGGGGATCAAGATCATCCACGCTGCCCTGGTGCGAGAAGCCAGGCGAGCGGCATCGTCTACAGCCGCGACGACGACCCGCACAGCAACTAAGAGCTAAGTCATGCCAAACCATGAGTAATTCTTCCTTTTATAAGGTTATTTTCCTCGATGGTTTCGGTCCTTGTATGGAGGACCTGTGCGCAGAAGGAACCCTGTCGCGATTGGCAACGCCCCTGTTCTGTTTCGAGTCCGCTCAACAGCTTAGGTGTCGCGCTTTGCTAAGGACAGCGGGCTACCTTGTCGTAATCAACAGCGCCCCTGTTCTATTTTGAGTCCGCTCGACAGCTCAGGTGACTACGCTAAGAACGGCAAGGTAGCTTGTTGGCATCAACACCTTCCGCAGGCTACTAAGGATTCGTCCTTCTAGTGCATGCGGCAAGGGGTGCACGCGCAAGCAGGCCTATCCAATTAAGCGTAGGGTGCAGAACATACGAGGATGAACTAAAGAGGAAGATAACATGCAGTTAGTTCAAAGCACAGCAAAAGTTATATTACATCAGTGATTGCCGCAGTTCTAACTTAAGGTAAATCTGTCTTGGGTGCGAACTCGCAGTGGCAACAAGGAATGAATCAGCTAATCCCGGTGCCGGCCCTGCAGCCTCACAAGTCCGCTGACGCAGCTGATGATGGGCTCGATGCGCTCCTTGAGCCCCTGACGGTCGACGCCCTCCGGCAACCTATCAAGCGCCTGGGCGAAGTCAACGCTGGGGTTCCAGTACGCCACCTTGGTGAGCACCTTGGTCAAGGCACCCCAATAAAGCTTCCGGGACTCCTCGGACAGATAGGTCGCCCTGTTGGAGTAGTGCAGCTTCAGGGAGTCGAGGACACCCTTGAAAAACAGGGTCAGTCGGGCGCTGTCAGTCACATTCACCTCATGGGAGAACCTGAAGTTTGACATGCCCATGGCAGACAGCTGTGCGGTGAGCCTCTCAGCAACGTCCACGAGGCGGCTGGTCCAAAGTTTCATGCTGGCCACGAGCTCGTTGTGGGAAGTGACAACGGTCCGCAGCAGCAGCTGCTCGTCCGCGAGCTCCTTGGTCAGCGTTAGCTCGCGAGCCTTGGACTCCAAAAGCATCTTCTCCTGGGTCTCCAGCTTCAGCTTTAGATCAGCAATGGAATCGTTAGCCTTGGAGAGCAGCTTGGTTTGTCAAATATGGTGGTCTGCATCTTCGCCAGGTCGTAAAGAGTTTTCTCTCTGTCATCCTTGAGCATGGAGAGCTCCTTGCCCAGCTTCGCTAGGTCCACCTCCAGTGTCTCCACCTTGCCTGCCAGCTCAATCTTAGCGGCCTCTGCGGCCTCAACACCGTCGATGGCCTCCTTTAGTTTGCCGGTGTGGTCGAGGACCAGAGCGTCAAGTGCTTCTTTGTGCTTCTGCATCAGATCTTGGGTCGGCTGTGTGACGAGCTTCTCAATCTCCTCGTCCTTGGCATGAAGCATGGCGGCAAGCGCCTCTTTGCGAGCAACCAAGTCCTCCTCCTAGGCATCGAGCAAGATGTGGCGCTGCGTCTGGTCGGACTCGTCCTTGGCAGCCTTCGCCTTCGCCACCTCCTGTGCCTTGTCAAAATCGGCCTGCTTCAGACGGATCTCCCGCTGGCACTTGCTCAGTTGGATCTAGGAGACCTTCGGATCTTCCTGGGCCTCGTCGAACCAGACTTGCATCTGGGTGACGTGCTCCTCGAAGTCTGCCTCTGCCTTGTCCACGACAGCCATCCTGGAGTCCACCTTGTCTTGGCTGGCGCGATAGAGCACCTGGAGCTTCTGGAAGTTGGCGCTCATGGCCTTGACGAGCTAATCTTCCTTGGTGCTGCTGCTGCTGGTGCTCGGCTCAGCGACGACCTGGATCCCGGCAGTGGTGAGGACCTCATCATCGAACACCTCCCCTTCGGTTGGCGCTCTGGTGCTCGACGTCCCTGGGAGGCTGACGAACAAGTCGTCTCCCACCTTCAAGTACCTTCTTGGGGCAGGGGCTAAGGAGGAAGAAGGATGGTCATCGACCATCTCCTCCCTGGTAGGCCCCATGGTGGCCTCCCCGGTAGCGGCCTTGTCGGCCTCCTCGGCAGGCCCCGTGGAGGCCTCCTCGGCAGCGGCCTTGCCGGCCTCCCCGGCAAGCCCTGTGTCGGCCTCCCCGGTAGGCTCCTTCGCGCCCTCTTCAGCGACGGCCTTGCCGGCCTCCTCGGCGGATCCCTTGGCGGCCTCCTCAGCAACGATGTTGGCGGCCTCGGCCTCGGCATCCTTGGCGGTCTCCGCGATCACGGTGTCGACGTCCGCCTGGTTGACCAGGGGAGGATCTAAGACCAAAAATGGGAGTAAGGCAAGACCAAAATCAAAAGAGTTCAAGACAAAGAAAAAGAAAAGAAATCATGGCGATGATGGCGAGAAGCGGAGACAAGTAACTTACCTATGACAAGTCGGCAGGACGCGTCCCCCTCCCCGGCAACGTCCGTTGTTGGGACGGGGTCACCAGCGCCTGTGCCCGCCACCTCCTCCTCCATGCGCACGGGCTCATCGGTGGGTGCCCTCGCCAGGGACACCCCTCTAGTCGATGTGGTCGGCGAGGGCGGCGTGTCGGGGGTAGCCCCTAGTGGCTCCTCCTGCTGCTGCTCTCCTCCTGTGGACCCGACAAGATCATCAATAAGTATACACGCTCCAACACCGGCCAGGGAGAAATAGATAACAAACTTATGTTGGGGGTTGGAGTGGGGGCTACGCTTGGGGCTGGACTCCGGGCTGATGAAGATCGTCCCCGATGCACAAGGAGTTCTTGTCGGGGGCTCAACACTCGTCGAGGCCCTGGCTCTCTTTGCCGCCCTCTGAGACAGTGTCTCCATGTCCCTGCAACAGTAAAATCAAGTCAAGATGGAGCAATTCAAATGAGGAATCATGGAACGGGTAGGTAAGCAAGGAACTTACTCGTCTTCCTCCTCTGCCCTCCTTTTCCTCCTCGGGCTGAAAGACCCAAGGTCGTAGTCAGCCGCTGGGATGGTGCCCGCGGGGGAAGGGGACGGGGTCCTTGCACGCTTGGATGAGGAGGACGCAGTAGCGGTGGCTTTCTTCGCTGCCACGGTCGTGGCCTTCTTTGCCACCGCGGCTTCCTTCTCTGCCGCCGCAGCCGTGCGCCTCATCTAGCACATGGGTTGCACCTGGGCCACTTGCTGTTGCGTGGCCCTACTGGATTGGACTGGTTCGTTGGAGCTGGTCCGCCGCAGGATGCGTTTCTTCTTCGGGGCTGAGAGCTTGTCCACCTCGGATGCGTCCTCTGTCGGTTCTTTGGCCACCTCCACAGTAGGGGGAACCCCGGCGCCAGTGCCACTGGTCTCCCAAGCAGGCCCTATCCATTCAAGGAATCTCCTCTCCTCTCCAGCCTCTTTGGCCTCGTCCACCATGGTGCCGTGGCTGCCGGCCTCCGCGACAAGTGCTGCTTCATCTGCCCTGGCGGCAATATATGCCACCTCTTCATCGGTGGTGGGGCGATGAGCTCTGGCTCGGCACGGAGGTGCCCTCCGGCAAGTTGTCGAAGAACTGGTGCACCAACTCTTCCTCTGGCTCGGCCCAGGTTGGGTCCAGGCCATGGGCGTTGAAGACTGGCATCATAGCAATGATATCGGTCAGGCGAGTGTTGTTGCTCAATGGGTGCACCCCCGCCGGCAACCTAAATGGGTGGCCGGTCTTGCCGGTTTTTGCGGCCATGCCGGTCCTCTTAGCGTTGCCGTCCTTGTAAACTTTGAGATGAAAGAGCCTCTGGCAGACGGACGCATGTTGCATCACCGTGAAGTTATGCTTCAGGCCAGGGCGGAGCCTCATGATATCTACTGCATTCTTGAAATCCCAGGCCGGCCTCCCCTTATGGTGCAAAGAGGCGATACGGCGGCGGATGAAGTTCGCCCCAATCATCTCTAGTGTGAGGCCGGTTGAGACGAGGCGGTGAATTCTAGTGGTGGTGACTGTGAGCTTCTTGTCATCGGGGTCGAGATCGCTCCAATCGTTGTCGCAGACTGGCGAACTCTGACGAACCCCACAAAACGGCCGTGAGTCCTCCTCCACAATCCAGCACCGCCGGCCCCGCCATTCATCCCACTGGCCTCCCTCTGGGTACACACCTTTGCTCGAAGCCCTGGGGATCCAAGTAACGCAGCCAGAAACAGCGTCCCTTGGCTGGATACAGGGGGTGAACTAATAGTGAAAGCGTGCCATGTTGGGATGGACCTCGGCAAAACCCTCGCAAAGATGGGCGAAGAACGCCATGCATGCCACAACATTTGGCTTGAAATCCAGGAGGCGAAAACCAAATGTGTGCATGATGTCGTTGAAGAAGTCAGAGAAAGGGGGCAAAGGCCGCAGGAAAAATAGTCAGCGAAGAAGGGATAAGTTTTAGGACCAAGCTTGGTAAAGGGGGCGGGGATGACCATCGTGGCGGGATGCCCCGTCGTCTCGCTCCCCCACAGGCACTAGAACTGGTCCCTGAGCGTGAGCGCGTCCATCGATGAGACAAAGAGGGCATGCTTCTTCCGCAGCTTCATCAGCTCATTCTCCGACACCTCTCTCCCCTCGGCGGCCTTGGTCGCGCCCTTGCCCTTGCTTGCCTTAGGCGCCATGACGGCTGAGAAGAGGCAAGGGATCTAGAAGCAATGGAGGCGCGGCGGTGGCGAGAAGAAGCAAGAACTCTGATTTTCGCTCAAGGAAGAAGAAGGGGAATGACGGATCCTAGATTGGGGAAGGGCGCACAGGGTAAATGAGCGGCGCCCCTGCGGATTCCTCTTTTATGGGGAAGGTGCGGGATGCCCTTTTTTACCATTAACTGTGAAGTGACGCAGGCGTGCTGCGACTGCCCCACGCATGACCCCCACGTCACGCACTCGACGCGGGTCATGGGGAAGCGCAACTGGCAAAGAGATCGTGGAAGATTAAGTTTCTGCCATGCGTGCCCGTGCACTACTTTGGGCCTGGCCCAACTATGCCTTGGGCTCACGTGTGGCCCAGGCCCGAGGGCTTCTGTCCGTGTACAAAAGTACGGGCTCTTTTGTACCCCTTGTGCACGGGCAGTTGTAGCCAATCCTATGGCCTGGTCCAGCGGAATAGCAGAAGATAAAACACGAATACCAACAAGACATATACTCAAGGAACAAGGAGCAGAAGGCGAGCTGGACCTCCCCCGGCAATACCCTTGCCCGGGCAGCCTGCGCAGCACCAGCAAGCCCATCACCCTTGAGGCTGAGAGTTCTAACAACATCGACAATGTTAGGACCAAGATTTGGGAACACATGTGTGGTAGCATTTAGATCTTCAAAAAGATTGGTGGCCTTCGGATCCACGTGGGATCAGAAGACGAAGGCCCCCGGCAAGATCATTGCCGGGGATGACTGCGAAGCCCCCCGGTAAGCCTTGCCGGGGACGATCACTGGGCCGCGGCCAAGCCCGCGCCCGGCAAGGATTTGCCTCCTCGCCACCACTCCAGTGCCACGACCAGTGTGCCAACTAAGCAGGCGCCTGCGTGGCAGCATGCAGATCTCCGTGGAGGCTCTACCGTTGTGCCAACGTAGCATCTACTTAGCCAGCGTGGGACTGCATGCCTTGTCAGCTCGGACGCGTGTTGAAGCAAGGAGGAGCGGCGATGGACGGGATGGCTCATGTTGTCGTCCCCGATAAAGTAAGAAGGCACGTAGGCAACGCATTAAATGCGTTTGTCCTACAGCGCCGAGCGATAAGCTCATACACTATAGCTTGCCACCTCCTGTGTGCCACTGTGGCAACCCCTTTACGTATAAAAGGAGGCTCGAGGCGTACAGAGAGATGATTCAGACTTTTGGACCGTGCATGCACCGCAGCTAGTTCAAAATCTCAAGAACACATATATCCAGACAAGTAGGACTAGGGTATTACACATCTTTGCGGCCCGAACCTGGGTAAAATCCCCTTGTGCTAACTGCTAGACCTGCTCTTCGTGCAGCTAATCCCCCGTCGAATGTAGAAGGGATTCCTGTGATCCCATAGGTGTTCGTTTCCCCGACAGTTATTCATTTAAGTCAGAGAATAATGGTTGTTCTATTTATATGATTAATATCTTTTATGGTATTCTTGTTGAATCTCGATCGTAGTTATACACATATTCATAATATTGGTGTCAAAACATACAAAGTTAACAATGATAGTACCACATATTTGTGGCACTACTGCTTAGGTCATATTGGTATAAAGTGCATAAAGAAACTCCATGCTGATGGGCAAGATGACTAATGGGACATGTGAATCATTTGAGACATGTGAACCATGCCTCATGGGCAAGATGACTAAAGCTCCGTTCTCCGGAATAATGGAGCGAGCTAGTGACTTACTGGAGATAATACATACCGATGTATGCAGTCCCATGAGTGTTGAAGCACGTGGTGGATATCGTTATTTTCTTACCTTCACAGATGATTTGAGTAGATATGGTTATATTTACTTAATGAAACATAAGTCTGAAACATTTGAAAAGTTCAAGGAATTTCAAAGTGAAGTGGAGAATCATCGTAACAAGAAAATAAAGTTTCTATGATCTGATCGTGGAGGTGAATATCTGAGTTAAGAGTTTGGTATGCATTTAAGACAATGTGGAATTGTTTCAAAGCTCACGCCACCTGGAACACCATAGCGTAATGGTGTATCCGTACATCATGGTCGTACTATAATGGATATGGTGCATTCTATGATGTCTCTTACCGATTTACCACAATCATTTTGGGGTTATGCATTAGAGACTGCCGCATTCACTTTAAATAGGGCACCATCTAAATCCATTGAGACGACACCGTATAGTTGTGGTTTGGCAAGAAACCTAAGCTGTCGTGTCTTAATGTTTGGGGATGCGACGCTTATGTCAAAAGTCTTTAGCCCGATAAGCTCGAACCGAAAGCGGAGGAGTGCGTCTTCATAGGATACCCTAAAGAGACCATTGGGTATACCTTCTACCATAGATCCTAGGCAATATCTTTGTTGCTAAGAATGGGTCCTTTCTAGGGAGGGAGTTTCTCTCGAAAGAAGTGAGTGGGAGGAAAGCTGAACTTGATGAGGTAATTGTACCTTCTCTCGAATTGGAAGGTAGCACATCATAGAAATCAGTTCTCATGGTGCCTACACCAACTGAAGAGGAAGCTAATGAGGATGATCATGAAACTTCAGATCAAGTTACTACAGAGTGGTACAGTAATCCAGTCCTAGAATTTATGTTGTTAGACAACTGCGAACCTACTAACTATGAAGAAGCTATTATGAGTCCAGATTCCGACAAATGGCTTAAGGCCATGAAATCCGAGATAGGATCCATGTATGAGAACAAAGTATGGACTTTGGTGGACTTGCCCGATGATCGCAAGCTATTGAGAATAAATGGATCTTTAAGAAGAAGACAGACACTGATGGTAATGTCACCGTCTATAAAGCTTGACTTGTTGCAAAGGGTTTCCGACAAGTTCAAGGGGTTGACTACGATGAGACTTTCTCACCCGTAGCGATGCTTAAGTCTGTTAGAATTATGTTAGTTGTTGCCGCATTAAATGATTATGTGATTTGGCAAATGGACGTCAAAACGGCATCCCTTATCGGATTTCTTAAGGCAGAGTTGTATATGATGCAACCAGAAGGTTTTGTCGTTCCTAAGGATGTTAACAAAGTATGCAAGCTCCAGCTATCCATCTATGGACTGGTGCAAGCATCTCGGAGTTGATATATTCGCTTCGATGAGGTGATCAAACCTTTTGGTTTTATACAAACTTATGGAGAAGCTTGTATTTACGAGAAAGTGAGTGGGAGCGTTGTAGCATTTCTAATATTATATGTGGTGCATATTGTTGATTGAAAATGGGAAATGATATAAAATTTCTGGAAAGCATAAAATGATATTTGAACAATAGTTTTTCAACGAAAGACCTCGGTGAAGCTGCTTACATATTGGGCATCAAAATCTATAGAGATAGATCAAGACGCTTAATAGGACTTTCACAAAAAACATACCTTGACAACTTTTGAAGAAGTTTGGTACGTCCATTTTGCATCATGTTTTCCTACTGTTATTTATAATGTTTTTATGCATAATAATGCTTTATGGAGTAATTCTAATGCCTTTTCTCTCATAATATGCAAGGTTTACACAAAGAGGGAGAACCGGCAGCTGGAATTCTGGACCAGAAAAGGCTACGTTAGAGTTACCTGTTCTACACATCTCCAAATAAGCTGAAAATTTATGGAGAATTGTTTTCCGATATATGAAAAAAATATTGGAGCAAATAACTACCAAAGGGGGCCCACTAGGTGGGCACAACCCACCTGGGCGCGCCAGGGAGCCCAGACGTGCCCTAGTGGGTTGTGCCCTCCTCGGCCCACCTCCTATGCCCATCTTCTGGTATATAGGTCATTTTCAGCTAGAAAAAAAATCAAGATAGGACTTTCGGCACGAAGCACTACCATCTCGAGGCAGAACTTGGGTAGGAGCACTTTTTCCCTCCGGCGGGGCGATTCTGCCAGGGGAACTTCCCTCCCGGAGGGGGAAATCATCACCATCGTCATCACCAACAACTCTCCCATATTTGGGAGGGAAATCTCCATCAACATCTTCAATAGCACCATCTCCTCTCAAACCCTAGTTCATCTCTTGTGTTCAATCTTTGTACCGGAACATCAGATTGGTACATGTGGGTGACAAGTAGTGTTGATTACATCTTGTAGTTGCTTACTATATGTTTTATTTGGTGTAATATTATATGTTCAGATCCATTATGCTATTTAATACTCCTTTGATCTTGAGCATGATTATCATTTGTGAGTAGATACTTTTGTTCCTGAGGTCACGTGAGAAGTCTTGTTGCCAGTAATCATGTGAACTTGATATGTGTTTGATTTTTGATGATATGTATGTTGTGTTTCCCTTGAATGACAAAATCTTAAACCCTAGTTTATGCACAACTTCATAAGGGACCAATTTGGATCCAAAAGTTTAATGCTAGGGTTATATTTTTATCTAAATACTTTTCTCGTAGTTGCGGATGCTCGCGAGGGGGTTAGTCATAAGTAGGAGGTTTGTTCAAGTAAGAACAACACCTAAGCACCGGTCCACCCACATATCAAATTATCAAAGTAGCCAACACGAATCAAATCAACATGATGAAAGTGACTAGATGAAATTCCTGTGTACCCTCAAGAACGCTTTGCTTATCATAAGCGACCATTTTGGCATGTCCTTTGCCATAAAAGGATTGGTCTACCTTGCTGCACTTTATTTACCGTTACCATTACTTGCTCATTGCAAATTATCTTCCTATCAAACTACTTGTTACCAACTATTTCAGTGCTTGCAGAAAATACCTTGCCGAAAACCACTTGTCATTTCCTTCTGCTCCTCGTTGGGTTCGACACTCTTACTTATCGAAAGGACTACAATTGATCCCCTATACTTTTGGGTCATCAAAGTTCAAAAGGATCAATCAAAGAAACGGTTCTTGTCTGTATTACAATGTGTAAATTTGAGTCAGAATCAAAGCCCGACCACGGCAGAAGAATAGAAAGGATGAGAGTCATTCTGTGTGCCTCAGCCATAGGCCCTATAATGTGTGTCATGATATGTACTAGACCTGATGTGAGCCTTGCCATAAGTTTGGCAGGGAGGTACCAAAGTGATCCAAGAGTAGATTACTAGACAACGGTCAAGAACATCCTTACATACCTGAAAAGGACTAAGTACATGTTTCTCTTTTATGGAGGTGACGAAGAGCTCGTTGTAAAGGGTTACATTGATGCTAGCTTCGGCACAGATACGGATGAATCTAAATCTCAAACCGGATACGTATTTATATTGGATGGTGGGGCGGTCAGTTCATGCAGTTCTAAGCAGAGCGCTATGGCAGGATCTACATGTGACGCAGAGTATATAGCTGCTTCAGAAGCAGCAGAAGAAGGAGTCTGGATGAAGGATTTCATACCCGATCTGGGTGTAATACCTAGTGAATCGGATCCAATGACTATCTTTTGTGACAACACTGGAGCTATTGCCATTGCCAAGGAGCCCAAGTTTCACAAAAGAACCAAGCACATCTAGCGCCGCTTCAACTCCATTCGTAATTATGTTAAGGATGGAGACATAGTACTTAAAAAAGTACATACGGATCTGAATGAGGCAGACCCATTGACTAAACATCTTCCACGGGCAAAACATGATCAGCACCAAGACTCAATGGGTATTAGATTCATATCTATGTAAACTAGATTATTGACTCTAGTGCAAGTGGGAGACTGTTGGAAATATTCCCCTGAGGTGATAAAAAGTTGGTTATTATCATATTTCCTTGTTCATGATAGAATTTTATTATTCATGGTAGAATTGTAATGACCGGAAACTTAAATACATGTGTTAATACATAAAAAATACTATGTCCCTAGTGAGCCTCTACTAGACTAGCTCGTTGATCAAAGATGGTTAAGGTTTCCTAACCATAGACATGAGTTGTCATTTGATAACGGTATCACATCATTAGGAGAATGATGTGATGGACAAGACCCAACTGTAAGCTTAGAAACAAATCGTATTGCTTAGTTATTTGCTACAACTTTCTTCAAGTCAAGTGTCTGTTCCTTATACCATGAGATCATGCAACTCCCTGACACCGGAGGAATACTTACTGTGTACCCAAACATCACTCCGTAACTAGGTGATCATAAAGGTGCTCTGAAGGTGTCTATTCGGTTAGCATGGATCAATACTGGGATTTGTCACTCCATGTGACGGAGAGATATCTCTAGGCCCTCTCGGTAATACAACATCGTAAAGAGCTTTTAAGCAATGTGGCTAATGAGTTAGTCCCGAAGTCTTGTATTACGGAACGAGTGAAGAGACTTCTAATACGTCCATTTTGCATCATGTTTTCCTACTATTATTTATAATGTTATTATGCATAATAATGCTTTTTGGAGTAAATCTAATGCCTTTTCTCTCATAATATGCAAGGTTTACACAAAAGGGAGAATGTCGGCTATTCTGCACATCAGAGTCACCTATTCTGCACATCTCCAAATGAGCTAACAATTTACGGAGAATTGTTTTGGAATATATGAAAAATACTGGAGGAGGCCCACCTGGTGGGCACAACCCACTTGGGCGCGCCAGGCCCCCCAGGCTCGCCCTGGTGGGTTGTGCCCTCCTCGGCCCACCTTCAGTGCCCATCTTCTGGGATATAGGTCAGTTTGACCTAGAAAAATCAAGGAGGGGACTTTCGGGAAGAAGCGCCGTCGTCTCGTGGCGGAACTTGGGCAGGACCACTTTTGCCCTCCGGCGAAGTGATTCAGCCGAGGGAACTTCCCACCCAGAGGACAACTCTCCCATCTTTGGGAGGGCAATCTCCATCAACATCTTCAACAACACCATCTCCTCTCCAACCCTAGTTCACCCCTTCTGTTCAATCTTTGTACCGGAACCTTGGATTGGTACTTGTAGGTGACTAGTAGTGTTGATTATATCTTGTAGTTGATTACTATATGGTTTATTTGGTGGAATATTATATGTTCAGATCCATTATGTTACTTAATACCCCTCTGATCTGTAGCATGATTATTATTTGTGAGTAGTAACTTTTGTTCTTGAGGTCAAAAGATAAGTCATGTTGCATTTAATCATGTGAACTTGATATGTGTTCGATATTTTGATGATATGTATGTTGTGATTCCCTTAGTGGTGTCATGTGAACGTTGACTACATGGAACTTCAGCATATTTGAGCCTAAGGGAATGCAGCATGGAGTAGTTATTAGATGATGGGTTTCTAGAGTGACAGAAGCTTAAATCCTAGTTTATGAGCTACTTCGTAAGGAACCGATTTGATTCCAAAAGTTTAATGATATGGTTAGATTTTTATCTCAATACTTTTATTGTAGTTGCAGATGCTTGTGAGGGGGTTAATCATAAGTAGGAGGTTTGTTCAAGTAAGAACAACACCTAAGCACCGGTCCACCCACATATCAATTTATCAAAGTAGCGAACATAAATCAAACCAACATGATGAAAGTGATTAGATAAAATTCCTGTGTACCCTCAAGAATGCTTTGCTTGTCATAAGAGACCGTTTTGGCATGTCCTTTGCCACAAAAGGATTGGGCTACCTTGTTGCACTTTATTTACCGTTCCGTTACTTGCTCGTTCCATATTATCTTGCTATCAAACTACTTGTTACCTACTATTTCAGTGCTTGCAGAAAATACCTTGCTGAAAACCACTTCTCATTTCCTTTTGCTCCTGGTTGGGTTCGAGACTCTTACTTATCAAAAGGACTACGATTGATCCCCTATACTTGTGGGTCATCAAGGCTACTTTTTGGCGCCGTTGCGAGGGAGTGAAGTGATACGTCTCCATTGTATCTACTTTTCCAAACTCTTGTGCCCTTGTTTTGGACTCTAATTTGCATGATTTGAATGAACTAACACGGACTGACGTTGTTTTCAGAAGAATTGCCATGGTGTTATTTTTGTGCAGAAATTGAAGTTCTCCAATTGACCTAAAAATTTGCGGATAATATTATTGGAACATATAAAGAATATTGGAAATAGAATCAACCAGAGGGGGGCCACCCAGAAGCCACAAGCCCTGGGGGCGCGCCCACCCCCTAGGGCGTGCCCTACAGGCTTGTGGGCCTCCTGGAGCTCCTCCAACCCTATTTCCAACTCCATAAGTAACTATTCATGAATAAAAAATCAGAGAGAAGGATTCATCGCGTGTTACGATACGGAGCCACCGCCACCTCCTGTTCTTCATCGGGAGAGCTTATCTGGAGTCCGTTCGGGGCTCCGGAGAGGGGGATCCATCGCCATCATCATCACCAACCTTCCTCCATGAACAATTTCATGATGCTCACCGCCGTGCGTGAGTAATCCCATCGTAGGCTTGCTGGACGGTGATGGATTGGATGAGATTTATCATGTAATCGAGTTAGTTTTGTTAAGGTTTGATCCCTAGTATCCGCTATGTTCTGAGATTGATGTTGTTATGCTTAATGCTTGTCACTAGGGGCCGAGTGCCATGATTTCAGATTTGAACCTATTATGTTTTCATGAATATATTTGTGTTCTTGATCCTATCTTGCAAGTTGTAGACACCTATTACGAGTTATGATCTGCATACCCCAAGGTGACAATAATTGTGATTCTTTCCAGTGATTATCATAGTTTGAGGAGTTCATGTATTCACCAAGTGCTAATGCTTTGGACTAGTTCTCTATTAAATGGAGGCCTTAATATCCCTTAGTTTCCATTAGGACCCCGCTGCCATGGGAGGGTAGGACAAAAGATGTCATGCAAGTTTTTTCCATAAGCATGTATGACTATATTCGAAATACATGCCTATATTATATTGATCAATTGGAGCTTGATCTGTGTCACCCTAGGTTATAACTGTTGCATGATGAATGCCATCCGACATAATTATCCATCACTGATCCATTGCCTACGAGCTTTTCACATATTGATCTTTGCTAAGTTACTTTGCCGTTGCTACTGTTACAATCGCTAAATAATTGCTACTGTTACTTCTCTTACCGTTACCATACCTTCCATACTACTTTGCTACTAAATACTTTGCTGCAGATATTAAGTCTTTTAGGTGTGATTGAATTGAAAACTCAGGTGCTAATACTTGAGAATATTCTTTGGCTCCCATTGTGTTGAATCAATAAATTTGGGTTGAATACTCTACCCTCAAAAACGGTTGCGATCCCCTATACTTGTGGGTTATCATGAAGCGCTCTTGGTAAGTGGAAATTGGTAGGGAAAACTACGTGCTGAAATTTATTATTACTTGTTACTATGGAGAACCATCTTTGAGGGGTTTGTTCGGGGTATATTCACCTCACCGGAACCACTATTAGTTGCCCCTCAACCTACTTCCCTACTAAAAATATTGGTTATGAAATTCCTTCGGGTATGATAGAACAACTGCTAGCTAATCCTGATGCAGGAGATGGAACCGCACATCCTGATATGCACTTGATATATGTGGATGAAATTTGTGGATTATTTAAGCTTGCAGGTTTCCCAGAGATGAAGCTAAGTAGAAGGACTTACCTTTATCTTTGAAGGGAAAAGCATTGACATGGCATACGCTATGCGATGATATTGGATCATGGAACTGCAATCGATTGAAATTGGAATTTTACCAAAAACAAATATGCTATGCATCTAGTTCATCGTGATCAGAATTATTATTTTTGGCCTCGTGAAGGAGAAAGTATCACTCTAGCTTGGGGGAGGCTTAATTCAATGTTATATTCGTGTCCCAATCATGAGCTTTCTAGAGAAATTATCATTCAGAATTTTTATGCTCGACCTTCTCGTCATGACCAATCCATGCTCGATACTTCTTGTACTGGTTCTTTTAGGAAGAAGACTATTGAATTCAGGTGGGATCTTTTAGAAAGAATTAAATGCAAATTTGAAGATTGGGAACTCGATGAAGATAAAGAGTCGGGTATTAATCTTGAATTTGATTGTGTTAAATCTTTTATGAATACCGATGCTTTTCACAAGTTTAGCACTAAATATGGACTTGACTCTGAGATAGTATCCTCTTTTTGTGAACCTTTTGCTACTCATGTTGATCTCCCTAAGGATAAGTGGTTTAAATATCACCCCCCTATTAAAGAGAAATCAAAGAACCGGTCATACTTAAAGATGAAACTTTTATTTACAATGTTGATCCAGTTGTGTCTACTGCTTATATTGAAAACCCACCTTTCCCTATTAGGATAAAGGAACATGCTAAGGTTTCAACTATGGTTCACAAAAGTAATATTAGAGCACCTAAATCAGTTGAACAAATTAAAGTAGAACCTAGTGTTGCTATGGTTAAAGATCTCTTGGTAGAAAATACTAATGGGCATGTTATTTACTTCTGTGATGAAGTTGCTAGAATTGCTAAACCCAATGAAAAAGATAAACATAGACTTGTTGTTTGCATGCCTGTTGTCTCAGTTAAAATAGGAGATCACTATTATCATGGTTTATGTGACTTAGGGGCTAGCGTGAGTGCTATTCCTTTTACCTTATACCAAGAAATTATGAATGACATAGCACCCGCTGAAATAGAAGATATAGATGTTACTATTAAACTTGCCAATAGATATACCATCACACCACTTGGGATGGTTAGAGATGTTGAAGTCTTATGTGGGAAAGTAAAATATCATACTGATTTTCTAGTGCTTGGTTCCCCAGAAGATGATTTTTGCCCCATTATTTTTGGTAGACCTTTCTTGAACACTGTCAATGCTACTATACATTGTCATAAACAAGCTGTCAAGTGTTTGCTTTGGTGATGAGTCTCATGGATTGCCAAGCTGGGCCGCTGCCTCCGCTCCCGGTCGTGCGATTCCTCCCTCATGATCGAGTAAACTCCGTGTGCTGGGCCGCTCCCTTCGCTCCCGATCGAGAGTCCCCTCTCCTCTCGATCGAGTCCACGCCTTCCTCCCTGATCCTATCGTCACCTGCCGTCTATGCCGGATCTCGCCGCCAACCATTCCCCTCGCTGGATCCCGCCGTCCTCACCAGATCTCCCTGGTTCTGTCACCCCGTCTGCAGTTCGCCGCCGTCTGAAGTCAGCCACGCCGGATCCCTCCCCCAGCTGCCATCCTTGCTGGGTCTCGCTAGATTCCCGCGCCGGATCCCGCCCCGAGCCGCCATTCCCACCGGATTCCGCCACTACCTTCATCCGCTAGCTGACTCTTAGTCGCTACTGTTGTCTTGCTGCATGTTGATAAAAAAAATAGGCGTGATGTCTCTGTCCTCGGGCTATGTTGCTGTTCCTCATTGTCTGGTGATTTCGTCCTTGGGGTGTGCTTTTCGGCGAGGTATCTAGTCCGCCGTGTCCGGTTCCTCCTGTGGCTCCTACTCTGCCGACTCCAATTCTTGCTGCCGACGCTGATCAGGCTGCAAAGGATGCAGCTAAGCTACTTGATGACACTGTTGTTCTTGCTTATGATGAGTAGGTTTAGACCTATGAGTACGCACTTCAGACTTATCATGAAGCTCTGTCTGCTTACACTCAGTGGGTTGATGATGATGCTCGTGCCGCAACTGTTTTGACTGCTAGTGTTCTGCCTCAATTTGCCTCTGAGTTTCTCGGCCTCCCTACTCTATTTGAGACGTGGACTCGGCTTCGTCAGCGCTATCATCCCTCTGGTGATGCCTTATACCGGTATGTGATTCGTCAGGAGCATGCTCTTCAGCAGGGTGACTCCACTGTTGATGAGTTCTATGCACAGAGTTCTGCTATCTAGCGTCAGATTGATTCTCTCTACACTGCTGGTTGTCGTACTTGTCAGTGTTTCCAGGCTATGCGGGCTGATTTGGAGTTTCATCGTGTCTACGACTTCTTGTCTCGACTCCGTAAGGAGTTTGAGCCCCGGTGCACTCAGTTGTTTGCTCGTGGTCGTATCTCCCTCATGGAGGCGCTTTCTGAGATCCATGCTGAGGAGACTCGCCTCCGTGGTGCTGGTTTACTTGAGGTGCCCTCTGTGCTCGCTACTCAAGTTCCCGCTATGTCTACTGCACCGACTCCTTCCCACTCAAGTGCTCCGCCGCTCTTGCCTACTCCTACGGGCGGCCAGGGTCGGTCTCGTCCTCACTGCGGCTACTGCAAGATGGATGGTCATGTTGAGTCTCAGTGCTTCTAGAAGAAGAAACACATGCATAAAGCGCGCTCATCAGCTTTAGGGACTTCTTCTACTTTGACATCTTCAGCCACCGCCTTGATTGAGCAGGATATTCTACAACTTAAGCATCTGCTTGCCGCTTCAAGTTCTCCTTCGACGGGTACTGCAGGTTCTGTGACTGATGCTTCCCGCACTGAGCAACCACCCTCTAGACAGTCAGGTACATCCTCATGGGTTTTGGACACCGGAGCTTCTTTTCATATGTCTTCTCACTCTGGAAATTTGTCCTCTCTTAAATCGCTTGATTTTCCTATTCATGTACTCACTGCTGATGGTACTCCTCTTTCTGTTGCTAGTCGAGGCAATCTTACCACACCTTCTTACTTTGTTCCTGATGTTGCTCATGTTCCTCGACTTACCATGAATCTTTTTTCTGCCGGTCAACTTACTGATTCTGGTTGTCGCATCATCCTTGACGTTGACTTTTGTTCTATTCAGGATCGTCGAACGCACACTTTGGTTGGGGCTGGCCCTCGCCGCAGTGACTGTCAGGGTCTTTGGGAGCTAAACCGGCTTCATGTTCCTTCCGCTGCCACCACTATCGCCAGTCCATCCACTTTTGTTGCTTCAGCTACCGGCTCCTTCTAGCAGTGACATCATCGACTTGGTCATCTTTGTGGGTCTCGCTTGTCGTCATTAAATCGTCAAGGTCTTCTGGGGTCTGTCTCAGGAGATGTCTCTTTAGAGTGTCAGGGTTGTAGACTAGGAAAACAGATTCAGCTATCTTACCCTACTAGTGAGTCAGTGTCTCAACGTCCTTTTGATTTGGTCCATTCTGATGTATGGGGTATGGCTCCCTTCGCTTCAAAAGGGGGCCATTGCTACTATATTATTTTCATAGATGATTTCTCTCGTTACACCTGGCTTTATTTTATGACTTCTCGCAGTGAGGTTCTTTCCATCTATAAGTGTTTTGCTGCCATGGTTCGCACTCAGTTCTCTTCGCCTATTCATGTGTTCCTTGCTGACTCCGCTGGTGAGTATATTTCCAAGATATTGTGTGGTGTTCTTGCTAAGCAGGGCACTCTTACTCAGTTCTCTTATCCTGGTGCTCATGCTCAGAATGGCGTGGCTGAGCGAAAGCATCGCCACCTTCTTGAGACGGCTCGTGCATTGATGATCACTGCTTCTCTTCCACCTCATTTTTGGGCCGATGCTATATTTACCTCCACCTATCTCATCAACCTTCAACCGTCCGCTGCTCTCCAGGGTGGTCTTCCTTTCGAGCATCTCTTTGATCATTCTCCTTATTATTCGACGCTTCGCTTGTTTGGTTGTGTTTGCTATGTTCTTCTTGCCCCTCGGGAACGCACCAAACTGACCGCTCAGTCTGTTGAGTGTGTTTTCCTAGGCTATAATGATGAGCATAAGGGCTATCGTTGTTGGGATCCTATCGGTCGTCAGATGCGTATTTCTCGGGATGTGACTCTGATGAGTCTCGTCGCTTCTACCTGCGTCCATCTTCCTTGACTTTTTCTTTGGAGGATATCTCTTTCCTTACTTTTCCCGACACACCTATCACTCCATTTGAGCCCTTGTCTCTCCGCCCTGCTCACTCTACTTCTCCACCTCTTGCCGATTTGCCGCCACCATCTCCCACGGTTTCCTCACCTCGCATGTCACCAGATTCTGCACCTTCATCCCCGGTGATTTCTTTGTCTCCGCCTCCTGATTCTACCTCGGCTATTCCTCCTCGTATTCTTCCATCTTTGCCTCAGTATTACACTTGTCGTTCACGTAATGTGGATGTGACTACTGACGTGTCGTCCTCCTCGTCTCAGCCTACCTATGGCTTGCGTCCTCATCCGTTTTCGCCTATTGATCGCCTTGGTTTTTCAACCGCGGGTGCTGTTGTTCTTGAGCCAACTTCTTATCGTGAGGCTGTTGTTCATCCTGAATGGCAGTTTGCAATGGCAGAGGAGATTGCTGCTCTTGAACATACTAGTACATGGGATCTTGTTTCTCTTCATCCAAGTGTCCGTCCCATCATTTGTAAGTGGGTCTACAAGGTTAAGACTCGCTCTAATGGTTCTCTTGAGCGCCACAAAGCTCGTCTTGTGGCTCGTGGTTTTCAGTAGGAGCATGGTCGTGATTATGATGAGACATTTGCTCATGTGGCCCATATGACCACTATCCGCACACTTCTTTCCGTGGCCTCTGCACGCCATTGGTCTCTATCTTAGCTTGATGTTAAAAATGCCTTTCTTAACGATGAGTTGCGTGAGGAGGTATACATGCAGCCACCACCTGGGTATTCTATTCCTGATGGCATGGTATGTCGTCTTTTTCGCTCTTTCTATGGCCTTAAGCAAGCCCCCCATGCCTGGTTTGAGCATTTTTCCTCGGTGGTGACTGCCGCTGGTTTTTCAGCGAGTGCTCATGATCCAGCATTGTTTGTCCACCTTTCTCTTCGTGGTCAGACTCTTCTTCTTCTCTATGTTGATGACATGATCATCACTGGCGACGACCCCGAGTATATTGCCTTTGTAAAGGCCCGTCTTAGTGAGCAGTTTCTTATGTCTGATCTTGGACCTCTTCGCTACTTTCTTGGGATTGAAGTCTCTTCTACCTCTGATGGCCTTTTTATATCCCAGGAAAAGGATATACATGATCTTCTTGTTCGTGCTGCTCTTATTGATGAGCGCATTGTTGAGACTCCAATGGAGCTCAATGTTCACCTCTGTGATACTGATGGTGACCCCTTGCCTGATCCGACGTGTTCTCGTCATCTTGTTGGGAGTCTTGTCTATCTAGCTGTCACTCGTCTGGATATCTCTTATCCGGTTCATATTCTGAGCCAGTTTGTCTCTGATCCCACTTTGGTTCACTATATTCACCTCCTTCGTGTTCTCCGATATCTTCGGGGCATGATCTCTCACCGTATATTCTTTCCTATCTCCAGTTCTTTACAGCTTCAGGCCTATTCGGATGCTACGTGGGCTAGTGATCCCTCTGATCGCCGTTCACTTTCTGCTTACTGTGTTTTTCTTGGTGGTTCTCTCATTGCCTGGAAGAGGAAGAAACAGACTGCTGTTTCCTGTTTGAGTGCAGAGGCTGAGTTATGAGCTATGGCTCTTTTGACAGCAGAGGTGACTTGGTTACGGTGGTTACTTCAGGATTTTGGTGTTTCTGTTACTACACCTACTCCGCTCTTGTCTGACAGTACAGGTGCTATTAGCATTGCGCGTGATCCTGTGAAGCATGAGCTCACCAAGCATATTGGTGTTGATGCTTTCTATGTGCGCACTGGTGTGCAGGATCAGGTTATTGCTCTTCAGTATGTCCCTTCTGAGTTATAGTTGGCGGATTTTCTGACGAAGGCCCAGACTAGAGCGCAACATGGCTTCTATCTCTTCAAACTCGGTGTTGTTAATCCACCATGAGTTTGAGGGGGGGTGTTAGAGTTATATATATAGCCATGTAACCTTTCATATTTACCTTATTGTATAAGGGGTTTCGTGCATATATTCCACACATGTACATGTATATATACTGGCCTATGGCCACCTGGAAATACAAGATGCATATTTCCCTAACACATCCGACATGTTTGTGATGGAATAAGCCGTGTGTGTTGTGGGCAAACGCTTTCTAGTATACAACCGTTTGAGATTGATGAACTGATCACCGACGGATTCCCTAGTGTGGTTCGTGTTCATCTGATCATCATCTACATCTTGTGCTAGCTCGATGTTCCTTATATGCCAAGTTTCCATCAATTGATGGAGTTTTATTACTACGCCACCGTTTCCCGCCATTTCCTCACCTGTTTCCCGCCATCTAGCAATATTGCACATAAACCTAGGCAGCGCGCGACGCACGGAGGTAACAGGCACAGCCTGTTGCACATCCACCTTTTCCAAGCATACCAACCCACCAAAGCACCACATCTGCTATCAACCTCATCGATGAGGAAAACAAGAAGGCGCCACGGCCCGTCGAGGCTGAGGCACTCCCCGGCAACGCGATGGACGACGCCGTGATGCACATCATAGCCAATGTTGGGCAGACCCTTGGCGTATGGTGCTTCAGCGCCGCGGATCAAGATAGGCATGTCAGCACCAAGAGGCTACAGCTTGCCGAACAGCATGATCGATGGCGTGCCGCAGAGCAAGCTAGGCGCGTCCGCACCGATAGGCTGCGGCTCGCCGCATGGCGAGACCATTGGAGCGTCGTAGAGCGAGATGCGCGGCACGCCGCATAGCAAGAGCAGATCCATCGGCGCTTGCCTGCTGTCGACAGGGCGTCACAGCTGGGTACATGTCCTGTCAGTACCCCCATTCCTCACCAGGAGTGGGCACAGGCCCTCTGCGCTGTACGGGCACCAAAGGCTGATCACACCGTACTTGCACCGAACGCCCGCCGCGCCATTGGCATGGGTCGTGCCGTTCGCCTTGTACGCAGCCCGCTCGATGCCAACGTGCTGGTCGGTAGGCTCGACCGCCTCCTTGGCCTAGGTGTCCACCTGGGCGCAGTAGAGGAACATGGCCGACGCATGCTCGAGCTGGTGATCTCCGATGAAATAGCCAACTTGGAGCTCAAGATCGTGCTCCAGATGTACCGCAAGCATGTCGACCGCTTGGACGAACGCCTACATGAGTTCAGGCAGAGCCAAGAGCTACCGTAGTCAAGGGCTGGTGGTCATGGTTTCATGGATGCGTTTTACTTTGTTGAGTCGTTTCGACGTGGATAGCTATGTATTCACAACAATCATAGTATTGCTCTAATTCAATGTGTGTATTCTGTTTTCCGTTCTTATATGTTCTGTTTCAATGTGTGTATATACGCTTTCCATTCTGTATATGTGGATGATAACATCTAGATTCAAATTAGCCTACAAAAACAGATAGAAAATGGAATTAATTATAGATATATATATTAGTTGTTCATTAGTTCATCACATAATATTATAATATCATCACATATACGTGATGATACTTAACTACTAGGTACAATGCATAAAATTGGAAACAGACAATACTAAAACTAATAATCCCTACTGGGGGCAGTATTTCGACAGCCCCTCGCCCGCAGCTCCCTGGTGCGCGATGTCTTCCCAGCGCGGAGGCAGTACTCTGCCTCCTCCGTGATGACCCACAAGTATATGGTGTCAATTGTAGCCTTTTCGATAAGTAAGAGTGTCGAACCCAACGAGGAGCAGAAGGAAACGACAAGTGGTTTTCAGCAAGGTATTTTCTACAAGTGTCGCAATTGTAAGTAGCGGAGTAGTCTGATAGCAAGATAATTTGTAACGAGCAAGTAACAATAGTAGTAACAAAAGTGCAGCAAGGTAGCCCAACTCTTTTGAGGCAAAGGACAGGCAAAACAGTTTCTTATGATAAGCAAAGTGTTCTTGAGGGTACACGGGAATTTCATCTAGTCACTTTCATCATTTTGGCTTAATTCGTGTTTGGTACTTTGATAATTTGATATGTGGGTGGACCGTTGCTTAGGTGCTGTTCTTACTTGAACAAACCTCCTACTTATCATTAACCATCTCGCAAGCATCCGCAACTACGAGAAAAGTACTAAGAATAAATTCTAACCGTAGCATTAAACTTTTTTATCCAATCGGTCCCTTATGGAATAGCGCATAAACTGGGATTTAAGCTTTTGTCACTCTCGCAAACCACCATCTAATAACTACTCCACAATGCATGCCCTTAGTCCCAAATATGGTGAAGTGTCATGTAGTCGGCGTTCACATGACACCACTAAGAGAATGGCAACATACATATCATCAAAATATCGAACACATATCAAGTTCACATGATTACTTGCAACATGATTTCTCCCGTGACCTTAAGAATGAAAGTAACTACTCACAAATGATAAACATGCTCAAGATCAGAGGGGTATTAAATAGAATAATGGATCTGAACATATAATCTTCCACCAAATAAACCATATAGTAATCAACTACAAGATGTAATCAACACTACTAGTCACCCATAACCACTAATCTATAGTTTTGATAAAAAGATTGAACACGAGAGATGAACTAGGGTTTGAGAGGAGTTGGTGTTGTGAAGATGTTGATGAAGATAGCCCTCCCCAAGATGGGATAGTTGTTGGTGATGATGATGACAATGATTTCCCCCTCCGGGAGGAAAGTTCCCCTGGCGGGATCGCTCCGCCGGAGGGCAAAAGTGCTCCTGCCCAAGTTCTGCCTCGAGGCGGCAGCGCTTCGTCCCGAATGTCCTCCCCTCATTTTCTTCTAGGTCAAAATGACTATTTACCAGAAGATGGGCATCGGAGGTGGGCCGAGGAGGGCAGCATCCACCAGGGCGCGCCTGGGCCTCCTGGTGTGCCCAGGTGGGTTGTGCCCACCTGGTGGCCCTCCTATGGTACTTATTTGCTCCAATGTTTATTAAATATTCCATAAAAAGACCTTGGGGAGTTTCAGCTCATTTGGAGTTGTGCAGAATAGGTAGCTTGACGTAACTTTTTTAGGTCCAGATTTCCAGCTGCCAGAATTCCCCCCCTTGGTGCATACCATGCATATTATGAGAGTAAAGGCATTAGAATTACTCCAAAAAGCATTATTATACAATAAAACAACATAAACAACAGTAGGAAAACATGATGCAAAATGGACGTATCATAGACTTCTCATGAACAAGTGACAATTCATCACAACATCAAAGTATAAAGCATAAACTCTATTGGAAACCAACAAACTATGTTCTTAGTCAACTTTGCAACTACAATTCATCATCTTTTCAGGAAGGGTCACGTATCGGAGCCTTTAGGAAAGTCCACATACTCAACCATCATTTTAGTCTTCTATGATTTCTAACACTCACCACGTACACATGAGCAAAACATTTCAACCAGACACATAGCAAGATACGGGCTTATAGTTTCGCCTCCCAACACACTCACCTCAACGGTGATGTCAACAATAATAACTCATGCTACCCATATTCAACTGGACATATGTGCCTAGATCTTTCCTCGCCACATGATGCTTGCCAAAGGAGACAAATAAAAGGAATAGAGGGAAAAACTTTGACTCTTGCATAAAAGTAAATACATGAAAGTAAAAGATAGGCCCTGATGAGGATACAGACCTGGGGTCGGGTCATAGGCCTGACCTATACATCCTACCCAAGGTCACTACCCAAGAAGGCGAGAAGGTCAAGAGACTCCGTGAGACCCCCGGTCAAAGGTGTCGAGTGCAATCCACTCGACACCATGTCACTCGGAAGTCTCCCTACCTACCATCACTCGACTAACAAGAGAATCACTCGACCTCCCGAAGACCAGGAGTCACTCGGCGTACAACGGTCGCGCATTCACTCTGTAGTCTTCAAGGCCATTAATAGCACTTAAGGCTGGCATTACCAGTAACGCCAGCCTTTATGTACATTTAGTCCCTTGTAATGGAGGGCGGGAGAGGTCCTGGCGAACTCTATATAAGCCACCCTCCTCCTCTGGCACAAGGGTTCGCACCCCCTGTAATATCACTCACATAATCCAATCGACCGCCTCCGGGCACCAAGAAGTAGGGCTGTTACTTCCACCGAGAAGGGCCTGAACTTGTAAACTCCGTGTGTACATCTTCGCCATAGTTGAGATCTTGCCTCTCCATACTTACCCCCCTTTCTACTGTCAGACAGTTGGCGCCCACCGTGGGGCAGGTGTCTTAGCAACTTATTGGTGAAGTTGCAAGTTTTTCCGATCATCATCATGGTTTCCGGTGGCGAGATGGTTGAGGGCTATGAGATCCATCTCGACGCGCTCGTTTTCGTCGCCGACGACTCGGCCTGGCTTTAGGAAGCTCCGCTCGATGTTGAGGCGCTCCCTGTCTGAGGGGCGACGCACTTTCGCGTGTGCGTTCGTGGCGTCCTTCTTCAACAGTCGTCGACCCAGTACCAGTCGGCTCC